>NC_086103.1:140226291-140533791 GCF_963921235.1 Mobula hypostoma
TCTGCACTGCCTCCAAAGCCAGTATATCCTTCCTCAAGTATGGAGACCAGAACTGCACATAGTACTCCAGGTACGGCCTCACCAGCACCCTGTAGAGTTGCAGCATGACCTCCCCACTCTTGAATTCAATCCCTCTAGCAATGAAGGCCAACATTCTGTTTGCCTTCTTAACAACTTGTTGTACCTGCAAGCCAATTTTTTGTGATTCATGAACAAGCATTCCCAAGTCCCTCTGCACAACAGCATGCTGCAATCTTTCACCATTTAAATAATAATCTGCTCTTCCATTATTCCTTCCAAAGTGGATGATCTCACATTTACCAATGTTGTATTCCATCTGCCAGACCTTGGCCCACTCACTTAATCTATCTATATCCCTCTGCAGACTCTCCACATCCTCTGTACAATTTTCTTTTCCACTCAGCTTAGTGTCATCAGCAAATTTTGCTCTGCTACACGCAGTCCCCTCTTCCAAATCACAAATGTAAATGGTAAACAGCTGAGGGCCCAGCACCCATCCCTGCGGCACCTCACTCCCACTGACTGCCAACCGGAGAAACACCCATTTGTACCAACTCTCCGCCTTCTATTGGTTACAGGAATTAAAGAGCAATCAATCCAGTAGTGGGTCTCATACCTCACACAAAGGAACAGAAATCAATCCAGTTGTAGGACTCACATCTACCTAAAAGGAACAGAGAAATCAATCCAGTAGAAGGTCTCATTACTAGCACAAAGGAACAGAGAGATCGATCTGGTAGTGGGACTCATACCTAGCACAAAGGAACATAGGTTGTGTTGCTTTAGACCGATGTAAAAAACATTGCTGCAAACATTCTACAGGGCATTCTGTTAGGCCCAACAGTATTCAAGTATTTCACCAATGACATTCCTTACATTATATGACATTCCAGTCACTGCAAGTGATTGAATTGCATTCACAAATCTTCAGATAATTAGGTGGTGATTACCCAGATGCAGTAGGACCCAGACACCATATAGGTAATGGGTAATAAATAGAGCATAGGATATTATAGCACAGCACAGACCCTTCGATTCTGTGCTGAACTTTTATCCTGCTCTAAATTCAATCTAACCCTTCTGCCTCCCTGCCATAGCCTTCCATTTGTCTTTTATCCATATTCCTACCTAAGACTCTGTTAAATGTCCCTAATATATCTGCTTCTACCACAACCCCTGGCCGTGTGTTCCATATGCCAAATACACTTTGTGTAAAAGACCATTCTCTGACATCCTCCATATACTTTCCTCCAATCACTTTAAATTTATGCCTCCTTATATCACTCATTCCACCCTGGGAAAGAAGTCTCTGGCTGTCCCGTCTATTTATGCCTCTAATCATTTTATGCACCCCTATCAAGTTACCTGTCATCCTTCTTCGTTCCAAAGAGAAAAGCCCGAGCTCACTCAACCTATCCACATAAGACATGCTCTCTAATTCAAGCAGCGTCCTGGTAAATCTCCTCTGCACCTTCTCTAAATTTATTCCAATAGCAAGGAGACCAGAATAGAATGTAATGCTCCAAGTGTGGTCTAACCAGAGTTTTATAGAGCTGCAACATTACCTCATGGCTCTTGAACTCAATTACAAGACCAATGAAGGCCAACACACCATACACCTTCTTGACCACCCTATCAACTTGCACAGCACCTTTGAAAGTTGACCCACAATCCTCTGTTCCTCCACACTATTAAGAATCGTGCCATTAACTCTGTACTCTACCTTCAAGTTTAGCTTACAAAGTGCATCATTTCACACTTTTTTAGATTGAACTCCATCTGCCACTTCTCAGCCCAGCTCTGCATCCTGTCAATGTCCCGTTGATATTATTCTACACTATCCACAACTCCACCAACTTTTGTATCATCTGCAAGCTTACGAACTCACCCTTCCACTTCCTCATCTAAGTCATTTATAAAAATCACAAAGTGCAGGGGCCTTATAACAGATCTCTACAGAACACCACTGGTCATCGACCTCCAGATGGAATATGCTCCATCTACAACCACCCTCTGCCTTCTATTGGAAAACTAATACTTTAATCCATGCTGCCAAGTTTTCCTGTATGGATCCCATGCCTCCTGACTTACTGAATGAGCCTACCATGGGGAACCTTGTCAAACCTCCTACTAAAATCCATATACACCACATCCGCTGCTCTACCTTCATCAATTGTTTTGTCACTTCCTCAAAGAATTCAATCAAACTCATAAGGCATGACCTGCCCCTCACAAAACCATGCTGACTATATGTAATTAGATTCTTCAAATGCTCATAAATCCTGCCTCTAAGAATCCTCTCCAATAACATAGGACTCACTGGTTTATATTCCCAGTGTTATACTTACTCTCTTACTTGAACAAAAATAATAACGTTTGCCACCCTCCAATCTTCTGGTGCTACTCCTGTGGCCATTGAGGATGCAACGATCATTGGCAAAGGTGCAGCAATCTCTTCCTTCATTTCCTTTAGAAACCTATGGTATGCCCCATCTGGCCTTGGAGACTTATCTATCCTAACGTTTTCAAATGTTGCATATATTTTTTAGATGGCATTCACGTCACATTTCTATTTTAGTTTCAGATTTGTAGCACCTGCAGGATTTTGCTTTTGAAATGCAAAATTAAAATGAAGTCCTAGCATCCATGCAAATTCATCTTACAATGATGGGAATGAAATCTGAACAAATGACCAGTCTAGTGTTGCTCAGGGACTTTCAGTATTTACATCAATCAAACAAAATCCTTTCAGATTTTGTTATGAATACTGAACAATCTTAAGATGAATAAGAGGTAATTATGGATTTGAAATCACACTGCTTTACTAGAATATTCATAGTTTTTCATTCATTCAATCTCTTTTCAGCAAAGATTATTCAACTTGCATTTCTGTTTCCTGGCTTTCTGTCCTCTGATTTTAATTTTACAAATCCTTAGTTACCTTCTAGACAGACCTTGTCCTTGCCAAGCTCTGCTGATTGTTTGCCAATGTTAAGGGAAAATGACTGTTTGCCGTTTTCAGGAGAAAGGTACGCTTGAATACATTGAAAGGTATTTCTTCCAAAAATATGGAAATGTAGTGGTTAAGTCCAACGTTGGCAGAGGCAGGAGAAAGGCTTCCATTGGTTAGTGCAGCGGCAGATTCGTCACCCACTTAATTGTCCTTACCATTGTCGACGTGCAACTCTATTATTTTCAAAGCATTCAAGATGGAAATTTTCTTCCCAGAAATTGTGGAAACACTTAGCAAGTCATGAAATGTGGAAAGACGAAGATTTACAGGTATGGGTTCCTGCTGGGCGTTCCCATCATTTACTGTTTTTGATTTCTGGCATCTGAAACATTTGAAAAGTGAATCCCAGGATAGTATATGGTGATACATACATACTTTGATAATAAATTTACTTTGACTTTGATATTTTTTATCTTCATTTTGAAAGTTGCTTTCTTTATTAAGAATTTAATGTGCAAATAATGATCATTATCATGTGTACACTAAGAGTACCATTGAATTTGGTTACTGTTGGTCACTTCCATGTGTGAACTTTGCATTCCCAACAAGCAAGAGAACGTCTTTACTGCCCAATATCTAATTAATGATATTCCACTCTAGAGATTATAAAAGATACTCCATTTAGTGCTGGATTTTATGATCTCATTGAGCAATACACTTCATCTTGTTTCTGAAACTGGTTTGAAAAATGCCAAGTAAAATTAGATTAACCTGGTTTATTTCATACAAAATGTATGAAAGAATGAAGTTGCTCCCTTTTATCAAGAAAATGGCAATGTATTCCCACTGTCTCTATTAATATATCAATTGTGCTTTACAAACTAGTACCTCAATTAATTAGCACTCATCTTTCGTCTTACAAAATACATCTATACATAATTTTGCCTGGAATCACAAAGTTGTTCAGAGCCTGTTAAGTGAGATCGTTCTTTTCCTATCTCATACTCAAAACTGATGATTGAATTCACCAGAGATATAAAGAAGGAGATAAAAGGAAACTTCTGACACAAAGGCACTCTCTGTAGAAGAATAACTCACTGAACCAACTGTGTTGAATGAAAATATTTGCCAATGAGCTATGATAAGTACAATAAATGTTTTCTCTCCTGCTGGGTGTATTGAATGAAAACTATTGTTGTCCTAAAGATTTTGAGTTGCTGAAGATTGTGCTTCATGGTTCACCATAGCGTTATAATTGATGCAATAGATGAGATTATATACTCTGGTTGGACGAACCATCTGATTGTCCAATTAATATACTTAAAATCATCTTCTGGGGTATCTTCTTTTCTGAACTGAAGTTGTATCAATAAAAATCCAAGTCAGATGAAAATAGTATTTCAATTAATGTCAGCTACTTAAAATATAGAGTTTTGATAAAAGTATAAGGCTAACATCCATGATTTCCAACTTATCAGCAGGAAAACTACATAGTAAGGGAACTTTAATTGAAAAAGCAACTGAATATCAGAGAGGTAATAATTTAATTTTGTAGCTTTATATATATATTTCAGATGAGTTCTATAGTGTAAGGACGACTGCAATTTGTCAAAGTAACATTGAGAATTTTTCAATTAAATATTAATTAAATTCAGAAATGATAAACATTTATAATGTAAAAGTGATAAACTGGAAAGTGAAAACTCAGTCAATAATATTGTTTTTATAGCCTTGAATGTCTGACTTAAAATATTGTAGTTACCAAATATCTAGATAATTATTATAGAAAACTGTAAAACTAAATAATTTATGCTAACTGCTTATACAGTAAAATTCCAATCTGATAATCCCAAATATCCATGCTGTGTGTACTGAAGGACACCAGTGGAAGGAATTTATACCTTTTTCATATTTGTTGGTTTTGAGCATGATTTTTTTTTAGATGAATTGAATGTTCACCGATTGCTCTTAGCTCTTTGATCAACATAAATGGGACATTAAACAGATTTATTTGCTCGTGTGTTGTGATGTCAATATATGTAGTAATTGCACATCAACACAGCTGAAATACATTAAGAAGTTGATTGAACAAACCAGTCAGCTCAGGAAACCCAAGTAGAAGATAGAGTACATTTTGTGTGCCACAGTTCCCAGGGAGATATTGGATTGAATAGAGGGAGAGTTTAAAAAAAGCGAGTGGGGGCAGCCAACACAGATTGCATGCCATGGTAGCTAAGGATTGCACACAGTTATGCACTTCGCAAGATCCAACAAAAAGGAGTTTCAAGTTGAGCAGCAAATGTGGGAGCAGTCATTGTGTGAGTGGGCCAGTGCTAGAGTGGAGGGGTGAGTATTTGGCTCATCAAGGCTTTGGCAAGGAGAGGCATAGTCCATAGATAGATCTTTCTTTTCATTATCAAATCTTTCTGTCTTTTTTATTGCACATTTAGAGCAGTGTGGATGCCAGGCAAGATAGTGGAATGCTCCTCTTGCAGGATGTGGGAAGGCAGGGAGACCTCCGGTGCCTCTGATGACTGTAACTGCAAGAAGTGCATCCAGCTGCAGCTTGAACTTGTAGAACTCTAGATCATTTGGGAGGCTGAGGGGCTGATGGATAGGACATATAGGGAGGTTGTTACACCAAAGGTGCAGGACACAGGTAAATGGGTGACCAGCAGGAGGGGAAAAGGTGATAAGCTGCCAGTGCAGAGTACCCCTGTGGCTGATCCCCTCAACAACAGTATAACGCTTTGGATACTGTTGGGGGGAATGACCTAGCAGAGGAAAGCCACAGCAATCAGGCCTCTGGCACTGATTCTGGCTTTGTGGCTCAGAAGGGAAGGAGGGAGAAGAGGCGAGCTTTAGTGACAGGTTGGTTAGAGAAACAGAAAGAAGGTTCTGTGTATGAGAATGAAATTCCCAGATGCTATGTTGCCTCCCAGGTACCAGGCTGAGGGACATTCCGGAGTAAGTCCACAGCGTTCTTAAATGGGATGGTGAGCAGCCAGAGGTCATGGTCCACATCGGTCCAATGACATGGGAAGGAAGGTTGGTGAGGTCCTGCAAAGTGAGTTCAGGGAGTTAGGGCACTAAGTTAATGGATAGGAACGCCGGGGTTGTAATCTCAGTGTTGGTGCCCGTGCCATGGGCTAGTGAGGCCAGAATAGGAAGATCATACAGTTTAACACATGGCTAAGGGGATCGTGCAGGAGGGAGGGTTTCAGGGTTTTGGATCACTGGGTTCTCTTCCAGTCAAGGTGGAACCTGTACCCAAGAGACGGTTTGCACCTGGAGGGGATCTAATATCCTAGCGGGAAGGTTTGCTGGTACTGCATGGGCAGGTTTAAACTAAGAGTTGCAGGGGGATGGGAAACAGTGTACCCGAGCTGATAGTGGAGTGACTGTGGAGAAAGATGTTGTTTAGCATACGTACATGCAAAGTCAGGAATCAAAATGCTGAGTGTGGTGGGACTAACGTAAGGAGTATTGTAGGAAAGGTGGGTGAGCTCAGGGCATGGATCAGCACGTGGAGTTATGACATTGCAGCCGTTAATAGGACCTAGTTGCAGGAGGGGCAGGACTGGCGACATGAAGATCCAGGTGTCCACTGTTTTAGGCATGACAGCGCGAGGAGGGCTTAAAGGGACACCAGTGGCATTACTCGTCACAGAAAATGTCACAGCAGTGCTCAAACAGGACAGACCGGAGATCTTGTCTAGTGAGGCTTTATGCATAAAACTGAGGAATAAGAGAGGTATGGCAACGTGAATGGGATTATATTATAGACCACCCAACAGTCCACAGGATTTAGAGGAACAAATTTGTAAAGAGATCGCAGACTGCTGCAAGAAACAAAAGGTTGGAAGGCAGGTGGTTTTAACTTTCCATATATTGACTGTGACTCCCATACTGTAAAAGGGCTGGGTGGGAAAGAGCTTGTCAAATGTGTCCAGGAAAGTTTCCTTAATTGGTATGCAGAAGTCCCAATGACAGAGTGTGCGATACTTGATCTCCAATTAGGGAATGAGACAGGGCAGGGGAGATCTTAAATGGATTCTTTGCATCCTTATTTGCTCAGGATATGGTTGCAGAGTCTATCAAAGTGAGGCAAAGTAGCAGTGAGGTCATTGACCCTGCACAGATTACGGAGGAGGGGGTGTTTATTATCTTGAGGCAAATTACAGTGGTTAAGTCCCTAGTGCGTGACAAAGTATTCCCTTTGACCCTGTGGACAGCTAGTGCAAAAATTGCAGGGGCCCAAGCAGAGATATTTAAAACATCCTTAACCATGGGTAAGGTGCCGGGGCATTGGAGGAGAGCTAATGTTGTTCTAGAAAGGCTCTAAGAATAAGCCAGGAAATTATAGGGTGATGAGCCTAACATTGGTACTGGTAAAGTTACTGGAAGGTAGTCTAAGGGACGGGGTATATGAGTATTTGGATAGACATGGACTGATTAGTGATAGTCAGCATCACTTTGTGCATGGGACATGTGCCCGGAGTCTAACCAATCTTACACAGTTTTTTGAGGATGTTACCGGGAAAGTTAATGAAGTCAAGGCAGTGGATGTTGTCTATATGGACTTTAGTAAGGCATTTGCCAAGGTCCAGCATGGGAGGTTGGTCAAGAAGGTTCAGTTGCTCGGCATTCAGGATGAGGTAGTAAACTGGATTAGACATTGGCTTTGTGGGAGAAGCCAAAGAGTGGTAGTAGATGGTTGCCTCTCTGACTGGAGGCCTGTGACTAGTGAAGTGTCACAGGGATCAGTGCTGTGTCCATTGCTGTTTGTCATCTGTATCAATGATCTGGGTATTAATGTAGTTAATGGGATCAGCAAATTTGCAGATGATGCCAAAATCAGGGGTGTTGTGGACAATGAAGAAGACTATCAGCACTTGTAGTGGGAACTGGACCAGCTAGGAAAAAATGGACTGAAAAATGGCAGATGGATTTTAATGTAGACAAGTGCGAGGTATTACACCATGTTAAGACCATGTGTAGGTCTTACACAGTGAACAGTAGGGCACTGAGGAGTGCTGTGGAACAAAGTGATCTGAGAGTACAGGTCCATAATTCATTGCAAGTGGTGGCACAGGTAGGTAGGGCCTTAAAGAAAGCTCTTAGCACATAGGCCTTCATTAATCAATGTACTGAGTACAGGAATTGGATTTTTTTGTTGAATTTGTATAAGACATTGGGCAGGCCTAATTTGGAGTATTATGTGCAGTTTTGGTCACCTACCTACAGGAAAGATGTAAATAAGATTGAAAGAGTGCAGAGAATATTTACAATGATTTTGCCACAACCGGAGGACCGAGTTATATGGGAAGATTGAATAGATTAGGACTTTATCTCCTAGAACATAGAAGACTGAGGGGGGATTTGATAGAAGTACACAATATTATGAGGGATAGAGATAAGGTAAATGTAAGTAGTTCTTTTTCCCACTGTGGTTGGTTGAGACTATAACTAGGGGTCATGGATTAAAGGTGAAAGATGAAATGTTTAAGGGGGACTTGAGGGGTAACTTCTTCACTCAGAAGGTGGTGAGAGTGTGCGATGAGCTGTCATTACAAGTAGTGGAAGCAGGTTTGATTTCAACATCTAAGAGGATTTTGGATAGGTACATGGATGGGGGAGGTATGGAGGGCTATGGTCCGTGTGCAGGTCAATGGGAGTAGGCAGATTAATGGTTTCGAATGGCCTCCTTCTGTCCTGTACTGTCTATGACTCTTCAACTTTCATAACTTCCAAATTCTTCAACCTGAAAAGGAAACTTCTTCATTTGAAGTGTATTTTGAACATGGGTTCAAAATCACGTCAATGGCATTGCACATTTACATTTCCATAAGATTTAAAAAGCTTATTCTGCATAGTGCATACCATTGTCAACTTGATTCCTACTTTTGGCTATATCCTTTTTAATATTTCCAGTAAGCACTGTATTTTTAATTAGTTTAACAATTACTGTTGACAACATGAAACTTGATTTCCTAGTTTATAGTTACAATGCTGCACTCCATTTATCACTTTCATTGTGGGTGACTTCTGCACTTTCAGACACATCAGTGAGCCATGACTTTTTATTGCACATTTGTGGGCTATCCTCTTTGACTAAAATGTGTTTGTCACTCCATGTGAACACAAAATATATACAAATTCAAAGCACTAAGCTTTGTGAGCCCGATCCACCATTCAATGAGATTTTATGCAATCCAATCGTGATATTAACTCTGCATTCCTACCCACCTCAGTAACCTGTCTCCCACCTTGCTTATCATGAATCTATCTACCTCTGCCTTAATAATATTCAAAGATGCAGTTTTTGAAGGAAAGGATTTCCAAAGAGTAACAATCTATTGAGAAGAAAAATCGTGCCTCATCTCAGTTAAATGGATGACCCCGTATTTTTACCTGGTGACCCCTAGTTGTAGAATCTTCACAAGATGAAGGACCCTCCCTGTTTCAATGTTTTTATGAAGCTTTGAAAACTTCTCAAAACAATCAAGGCTTTTTCATACAGTCTTCCAAACTCCTCTTGGTGGGTTGACTTTATAAATCCCAGATTCAGATTCAGATTTACATATCACATGTACATTGAAAAGTACAGTGAAATGTGTTGCAACACAAACAAAATGTTGGAAGAACTCAGCAGCTCAGGCAGCATCTATGGAAAGGAATAAAGAGTTAACATTTCCGGCTGAGACTCTTTGTAGGACTAGAAAGGAAGGGGGGAGAAGCTAGGATAAGAAGGGGAGAGGGTGGGAGGAAGGAAGCACTAGAAGGTGGCGGGTGACAGGTGAAGCCAGGTCAGCAGGAAGGATGGATGAAATAAGAAGCTGAGAGGTGATGGGTGGAAAATGCAAAAGATTGGAGAAGAAGGCATCTCCAAAACTTTCATTGGGACCCTACCACCAAACACAACTTTACCTCCCACTCACTCCATGTTTTCCACAGGGATTGCTCCCCCTGTGATTCCCTTATCCATTGACCCTCCCCACTAATTCCCACCTGGCACATCCCTGCAAGTGGAAGAAGTGCTACACCTGCTCATGTACCTCTTCCCTCGCCTCCATTCAGGACCACAGTCTGGCAACGCTTCACCTGCAGACCTGTTGGGGTCATCTACTGTATGCAGTACTCCCAATGTGGCCTCCTCTACACTGCTGAGGCCCGACAGGGGACCACTTTGTCAAACACCTTCGCTCCATCCACAAAAAGCAGGATTTCTCAGAGGCCAACCATTTTAATTGCAATTCCCATTCCCATTCTGAAACGTTGGTCCATGGCCTCTGGCCTCCTCTACAGCCGTGATGAGGCCACTCCAAGTTTGGAGCAGCAATATCTCATATTCTGCCTGGTCAGCTGCCAACTTGATGGCATGAACATCAATTTCTCCAACATCCAGTAACTTTTCCCCTTCACCTTCGCTCTTCTTCATTTCCCCACCTTAGTCTCTTACCTCTTTTCCTTACCTGCCTATCACATTCCCCTGTTGTCCCTCCTCTTTTTCTTCCTCCACATGGTCTACACTCCTCTCTTATCAGATTCCTTCTTCTCTGGCACTTCATGTTTTCTACCTATCACCACCCTCCCCCCAAACCATGTATTCCTTCTCTTCTCCAAGGTCTTGGCCCAAAATGTCAACTGTTTATTCATTTCCATAGATGCTACCTGACTGCTGAGTTCCTCTAGCATTTTGTGTATTGCTCCAAATTACCAGCATCTGCAGAATCTCTTGTGTTAATCAAATGTGTCATTTTCATTAACAACCAAAAAAACCTAAGGATGTGCTGGGAGCAGCCTGCAAGTATCAGCACACATATCGGTGCAGACACAACTTGCCCACAGTCTAGAGCAGAACAATGCACAACACAACAAACAACAAATCAGCAAAACAAGCCCCCTTTCCTTCCTCTCTCCCGCCCACCCACACACATGGACAGTCCTCCATCTCCAGGACCTCCAGTCTCCAGGCTTCAGACAACAGGCTTCAACTCCAAGACCTCCAATCAACCTTCAACCTTCGGTATCGACGCTCAGACTAGCTGATGACAGGACCCTGAACTCTATGCTCGAACACCACCGTAAGTGGCCACGGGCTGTAGTGCCTCCTCTTGCCGCCTGCTTGCATGGATATCCAATCCCAGGCCTCACTGATCTGGGACAACCCAACATCTCTGGTTCACCCATCCACATTGCTGGCCTTCAAGTGCAGAGCAGAGGCCTGGATGGCGGATATCTATTTCCTGAGTACACGGCTACAGCATGTTTGAACCCCACTAGATTACCATAAAATTCTTACATTGTCTTACAATGCTTCAATTGTGACCAAAACTATCATTGTGAAAATCTTGCCACTATCCTCTTAAACGTGGACACATCCCACGCCTGTCATAAAGAGTGGAGATACAAACTTCAGTAGCAATTACTAATCAGTTTTTATCCTGACTATAATGAACTTTTACCCTTAGATACATGAATGCGTGTCCTCATTAACTAATCTGTAACCTACACTTGTCATGCTAGATCTCAAGGTTTGCTACAGTTAAGTATATAATTAGCTTAGTAGATAATCCATGCAAGACAGGATATTATTAGGCAGCAACATTACTGTCTGGCTGTTATCACCCATATGGTTACTGCAGAAATATCTTGGCCTTGATGAAAGGCACACACCACCAGATTCAAGGAGAGCTTCTATCCAACTGTTATCAAACTCTGGAATGGATCTCTCATATACCAACGATGAACTCCTGATCTCCCAATTTACCTTGTTGTGGCCCTTGTTTGTTTACCTCCACTTCCCCTGTAACTACTATTCCGTATTCTGCTTCTTTCTACTGCCTCGAAGTACTTACATCTGCTTGGATGGCGTGTAAGCAAATTTTCATGTGACAATGATAAACCTATGTTACCAGCAACCTGAGGTGCGAGTGGTAACACCATATCCCCACAGGAAGATCCTCCACTCAACTGTTCCTTGCTCTTCTTTCCCTTCCCAGACTGTTGCAGTAATGATAGATATCTGCAAATTAGACCTTAGTTTAACCCTCTAATCTTTGGCCACTTTTGTTCTTGATTACCTATCCCTAAAGTAAAAAATAATTTTCCTTCAGCCTTAGCACCTAATAATTTAGTGACTTCAATTTCAAGTCAATGTACCTAATTCCACTTCTTCTGAAGTGGAGTTAATTGTATTGACTCCTGTTACCACTCTTTCCATTGAACATTCTTCATAATGCCATCTCATTACTCCTATCTTCTCAAGAGCAATTGTCCACCTCTTAACCACTTCATTGTATCGCTCTCAACTGAATTTCCGACCTTCCTTTTTCCTGTGTCCATCCCTGGAGCTCTCTCCCATACACAGGTATCTGCATTTTCAAAGCCGTGTATACTGAATCTTCATCCCCCATTTATCACAATATTTCTCCACCAGCTAATTTACTCAACCAGGTCCTGCATTCCCCTTTAATACCCCACCCCCATTAATACCATTGCCCCCCCTCACTCAGGCTACTCTTTTTGTACAGATGTTGTCTTGTGCCATTTATTCCAAGAGTCACAAAACTGAATGGTTATAACACACAAATAGTCTAGAATTGAAAGATTACATTTGACTTCTTCATGCACTGTACAAAGAACCTTTATAAAGCCCTCAATCCCATCTCCTCCATCCTTACTGATAGTGAGATACCTATGTGGTAGATTCATTTTTGTCTCAACGACTAAGACTGTCTGCTTCCCCTACATCACAAGGCTCAAATTCTAACTTCTTTTGACCTGAACTTGGATATCTCTCCACCCTCTATCTTACCTTTCCTTCTGTGAACTCATCAAAAAACACACTTCCTGCTCCATAGATCCTAATCTCACTGAACTACAGGCAGACGTTTTGTGTTGTAACCCCATCTTGGCTGTTAGCTTCGCCTCCATAAGAACTGTATCTCTTTTAAACCTGCAGTCATCACCCTTCCCCTCAGAAACACACGACCTTCTGCCCTTGCTAATAACCACTCTTATGTAACCTGCCTTTCCTTATAAGATTGTTTGACTATGTAATTACCTCTCAAACTAATGATAGTCTAACATGTTGAATCTCTCCAACCAGGATTTAATTCCTGACATGGTATCAAAACCAGGACTGTGACAAAAGGAACATGTCTCTTGAGATCTTTTTGAACTGTCAAGACCTGCTGGCATGGTTGACCACACCATTCAAAACTAATATCATGGCACAATATGCAGCTGGATGCAACTATGCTCAGTTGTTTCATTCTTATTTATTTACGTGCAGCTACAGAATCACGACAGCGTGCTCCATCCTTGCTCCCATTTTTCAGCAGTATGCTAGCACTTTCCAATTCTACCTGAAAGCACTTGTCATTTTCAATATCACTTTTCTTGTTCCCTCCATTGGTAGATTGTTTAATTTCATCCGACTTATCTTGGGAAGACCAAAGCCATTGATGTTTAACCTTACCACATTTGTTGTTCAACTGCAGTCTAGCTCTGTCCTTGGAAGCTTACTGAAATTAAAGCAAACTGTTTACTTCCATTAATCATATTTGACCTGGGCTAGCTCTCTGATGGCTTTCGTTTAGCTCCCTAATATCCCAAGGCTCTCTTCCTGCCTCAGCTAACTTGCTGAGGAAACAATGTATTCTTCTAACTTTCAGAGTGTTTCATTACACTCCTGGCTGCTTCCCTCAGCATGCTCTTTATAAACCTAATTCCTTCCAAGTCTCTGTTGCCCACAACTAACTTGTACGCTTTCATCTTACACCCTATTCTCATGGCCCTACAATGGCTCCCAGTTATTGTCAAGCTTTAATTTCAATATTTCCAAATCTCCACATAGTCCTCTCCCTCCATAACTCTAACTTCTTTCAGCCCTTTAGCATTCTGCACTGTCTCTGCTGCATCAATTCTGGTGTCTTGAGCATCCCTGAATTCGCACATGCCACCACTGACACCTTTGTAACCTTATTAAAACAATTGCCAAGCTCTTCAGCTCCAGATTTACCTCCCTAAGTCTCACAGACTCTTCATCCTTTTTCTGCTTTAATGTTTGACCATGCTTTTAGACCATAAGGAATAAGAGCAGAATTAGGCCACTCGGCCCTTCGTCTGCTCCACCATTCTATCATGGCTGATTTATTTTCCCTCTCAACCTCATTCTCTTGCCTTCTACCCATAACCTTTGATGCCCTGACTAACCAAGAACCTATCAATCTCTGCTGTAAATATACTCATTGACTTTGCTTCCACAGCCATCCTGGCAATGAATTCCAAAGATTCACCACCCTCTGGGTAAAGAAATCCCTTCTCAGCTCTGTTCTAAATGGACGCTACTCTATTCTGCGGCTGTGCTCTCCTGTCCTACACTCACACACTATAGGAAATATGTGCTCCCCGTCCACTCTAGGCCTTTCAATATTCGATCCATTTCAAAGAATTCCACTCTCATCATTCTTCTAACTTCCAGCGAGTACAGGCCCAAAACCAACAAATGTTCTTCATACGCTCTTTCATTCCTGGAATCATTCTCGTTAACCCCCTCTGGACACTTAACAATGGAAGCACATCTTTCTTAGATAAAGGGCCCAAAACTGCTCACAATATTTAAAGTGCAGTCTGACCAATGCTTTATAAAGCCTCAGCTCACATCCTTGCTCTTACATTCTAGTCCTCTCATTTGCCTTCCTTACCACCAACTCAAACCGCAAGTTAACTTTCAGGGAATCCTGCACAAAGACACTGAATTTCCTTTGCATCTCTGATTTTTGAATTTTCTCCATTTAGACAATAGTCCATGCCTTTATTCCTTTTATCAAAGTGTGTGACCATACACCTCCCTACATTATATTCCATCTGTCACTTCTTTGTCCATTCTCCCAATCTGTCCAAGTCTTTCTGTAGACTTCCTGCTTCCTCAACTCTACCTGCCCCTCCACTTATCTTAGTAACATATGCAAACATGGCCACAAAGCCATCAATACCTTTATCCAACTTATTGACCCCAGAAGAACACCACTAGTCACCAGCAAACAACCAGAATAGGCTGTCTTTATTCCGACTCTTTGCTTCCTGCCAATCTTCAATACATGTCAGTATCTTTCATGTAATACCATGGGGTCTTATCTTGTTATGCTGCCTCGTGTGCAGTACCTTGTCAAAGGCCTTTTGAAAATCCATGTAAGCAACATCCTCTGACTCTCCTTTATTTAACGTGCCTGTTATTTCCTCAAAGAATTCCAACATATTTGTCAAGCAAGATTTCTTCTTAAGGAAATCATACTTACTTTTACTTAAACAACAGGAATTCTGCAGATGCTGGAAATTCAAGCAACACACATCAAAGTTGCTGGTGAACGCAGCAGGCCAGGCAGCATCTCTAGGAAGAGGTACAGTCGACGTTTCAGGCTGAGATCCTTCGTCAGGACTAACTGAAGGAAGAGTTAGTAAGAGATTTGAAAGTGGGAGGGGGAGGGGGAGATCCAAAATGATAGGAGAAGACAGGAGGGGGAGGGACGGAGCCAAGAGCTGGACAGGTGACTGGCAAAAGGGATATGAGAGGATCATGGGACAGGAGGTCCGGGGAGAAAGACAGTGGGGAGGGAACCAGAGGATGGGCAAAGGGTATAGGCAGAGGGACAGAGGGAGAAAAAGGAGAGTGAGAGAAAGAATGTGTGTATAAAAATAAATAACAGATGGGATACGAGGGGGAGGTGGGGCATTAGCGGAAGTTAGAGAAGTCGATGTTCATGCCATCAGGTTGGAGGCTACCCAGACGGAATATAAGGTGTTGTTCCTCCAACCTGAGTGTGGCTTCATCTTTACAGTAGAGGAGGCCGTGGATAGACATGTCAGAATGGGAATGGAATGTGGAATGAAATGTGTGGCCACTGGGAGATCCTGCTTTCTTGGGCGGACAGAGCGTAGGTGTTCAGCAAAGCGGTCTCCCAGTCTGCTTTTGCTTACTTTATCATGCATTTCTAAGTACCCCAAAACTTCATCCTTAATAATGGACTCCAACATCTTCCCAACCACTGAAGTCAGGCTAACTGGCCTATAATTTCCTTCCTTTTGCCTCCCACCCCCCCACCACCCTTCCTAAAGAGGGGAGTGACATTTACAATTTTCCAGTCCTCCAGAACCATTCCAGGATCTAGTGAATCTGGAAAGATCATTACTAATGCCTCCACAATCTCTTCAGAAACCTCATTCAGAACCCTGGGGTATAGTCCATCAGCTCCAGGTGACTTATCTACCTTCAGACCTTTTGGCTTCCCATGCATATTCTTCTTAGTCATAGCAATGACACTGACTTCTGCCCCCTGACAGTTTCACATTTGTGGCACAGTGTTGATGTCTTCCACAGTGAAGACTGAAGCATAATACTTTGTCCCCCATTACAATCTCTCTAGCGTTATTTTCCAGTGATTCAATATCTACTCTCATCTCTCTTTTCTTCTTTATGTGTTTGAAAAACTTTTGATATCCTTTTTGATATTTTTGGTTAGCTTACCTTCATATTTCATCTTTTCTCCATTTATGGATTTTTTGCATTGCATTCTGTTGCCTTTTAAAAGTTCTAAATCCTCTAACTTCCCACTAGTTTTCACTATATTATATGCCCTCTCTTTTGCTTTTATGCTGCCTTTGTCTTCCCCTGCCACACACAGTTGCCTCATCCTCCCTATAGAATACTTCATCTTTGGAATGTATCTATCCTGCACCTTCTAAATTGCCTCCAGAAATTCCAGGCATTGCTGTTCTGCTATCATCCCTGCTAGTGTCCCCTTCTATTCAACTTCGGCCAGCTCTTCTCTTGTGCCTCTCTAATTCCCTTTACTCCACTGTAATATTGTTATATCTACACAGGTTGACTCTGTGGTTAAGAAAGCATATGGTGCATTGGCCTTCATCAATCGTGGGATTGAGTTTAAGGGCCAAGAGGTAATGTTGCAGCTATATAGGACCGTAGTCAGACCCCACTTCGAGTACTGTGCTCAATTCTGGTCGCCTCACTACAGGAAGGACGTGGAAACCATAGAAAGGGTGCAGAGGAGATTTACAAGGATGTTGCCTGGATTGGGGAGCATGCCTTATGAGAATAGGTTGAGTGAACTCGGCCTTTTCTCCTTGGAGCGACGGAGGATGAGAGGTGACCTGACAGAGGTATACAAGATAATGAGAGGCATTGATCGTGTGGATAGTCAGAGGCTTTTTCCCAGGGCTGAAATGACTAACACAAGAGGGCAGAGTTTTAAGGTGTTTGGAAGTAGGTACAGAGGAGATATCAGGGGTAAGTTTTTTACACAGAGAGTGGTGAATACGTGGAATGGGCTGCAGGCGGTGGTGGTGGAGGCAGAAATGATAGGGTCTTTTAAGAGACTTTTGGATAGGTACATGGAGCTTAGAAAAATAGAGGGCTATGGGTAAAGCCTAGGTAGTTCTAAGTTAAGTTCTCAGCTTGCTCCTGCCCCACCGAACTCGTTTCTGCATACCTCAACACGGTTTTATCACCCCTTGTTCAATCCCTTCCTACCTATGTTCGTGACACTTCTCACGCTCTTAAACTTTTCGATGATTTTAAGTTCCCTGGCCCCCACTGCTTTATTTTCACCATGGATGTCCAGTCCTTATATACTTCCATCCCCCATCAGGATGGTCTCAAAGCTTTACGCTTCTTTTTGGATTCCAGACCTAATCAGTTCCCCTCTACCACCACTCTGCTCCGTCTAGCGGAATTAGTCCTTACTCTTAATAATTTCTCCTTTGGCTCCTCCCACTTCTTCCAAACTAAAGGTGTAGCTATGGGCACCCGTATGGGTCCTAGCTATGCCTGCCTTTTTGTTGGCTTTGTGGAACAATCTATGTTCCGTGCCTATTCTGGTATCTGTCCCCCACTTTTCCTTCACTACATCGACGACTGCATTGGCGCTGCTTCCTGCACGCATGAAGAACTCGTTGACTTTATTAACTTTGCCTCCAACTTTCACCCTGCCCTCAAGTTTACCTGGTCCATTTCTGACACCTCCCTCCCATTTCTAGATCTTTCTGTCTCTGTCTCTGGAGACAGCTTATCCACTGATGTCTACTATAAGCCTACTGACTCTCACAGCTATCTGGACTATTCCTCTTCTCACCCTGTCTCTTGCAAAAACGCCATCCCCTTCTCACAATTCCTCCGTCTCCGCCGCATCTGTTCTCAGGATGAGGCTTTTCATTCTAGGACGAGGGAGATGTTTTCCTTTTTTAAAGAAAGGGGCTTCCCTTCCTCCACTATCAACTCTGCTCTTAAATGCATCTCCCCCATTTCACGTACATCTGCTCTCACTCCATCCTCCCGCCACCCCACTAGGAATAGGGTTCCCCTGGTCCTCACCTACCACCCCACCAGCCTCGGGGTCCATCATATTATTCTTCGTAACTTCTGCCACCTCCAACGGGATCCCACCACTAAGCACATCTTTCCCTCCCCCTCTCTCTGCATTCCGCAGGGATCGCTCCCTACGCAACTCCCTTGTCCATTCGTCCCCCCCATCCCTCCCCACTGATCTCCCTCCTGGCACTTATCCGTGTAAGCGGAACATGCCCTTACACTTCCTCCCTTACCACCATTCAGGGCCCCAAACAGTCCTTCCAGGTGAGGCAACACTTCACCTGTGAGTCGACTGGGGTGATATACTGCGTCCGGTGCTCCCGATGTGGCCTTTTATATATTGGCGAGACCCGACGCAGACTGGGAGACTGCTTTGCTGAACATCTACGCTCTGTCTGCCAGAGGAAGCAGGATCTCCCAGTGGCCACACATTTTAATTCCACATCCCATTCCCATTCTGACATGTCTATCCACGGCCTCCTCTACTGTAAAGATGAAGCCACACTCAGGTTGGAGGAACAACACCTTATATTCCGTCTGGGTAGCCTCCAACCTGATGGCATGAACATCGACTTCTCTAACTTCCGCTAAGGCCCCACCTCCCCCTCGTACCCCATCTGTTACTTATTTTTATGCACACATTCTTTCTCTCACTCTCCTTTTTCTCCCTCTGTCCCTCTGAATATACCTCTTGCCCATCCTCTGGCCCCCCCCCCTTGTCTTTCTTCCCGGACCTCCTGTCCCATGATCCTCTTGTATCCCCTTTTGCCTATCACCTGTCCAGCTCTTGGCTCCATCCCTCCCCCTCCTGTCTTCTCCTATCATTTTGGATCTCCCCCTCCCCCTCCAACTTTCAAATCCCTTACTCACTCTTCCTTCAGTTAGTCCTGACGAAGGGTCTCGGCCTGAAACGTCGACTGCACCTCTTCCTACAGATGCTGCCTGGCCTGCTGCATTCACCAGCAACTTTGATGTGTGTTGCTTGAATTTCCAGCATCTGCAGAATTCCTGTTGTCTAAGGTAAGGACATGTTCGGCACAGCTTTGTGGGCTGAAGGGCCTGTATTATGCTGTAGGTTTTCCATGTTACTATGTTCTATGTTTACTTTTATCTTGTCCCTCTCAAACAACAGAGTGAATTATATCATATTATGATCACTGCTTTTCAACGGTTTCTTAACCTAAAGCTCCCTAATCAAATCAACACCCAATCCAGAATTCAACTAGTGAGTTCAACCACAAGCTGCTCTAAAAAACCATCTTGTTGGCATTCTACAAATTCCCTCTCTTCCCTCTCTTAGCACCAACCTGATTTTCCCAAACTGCCTGCATATTGAAATCTCCCATGTCTGTCATAATATTGCTCTTATTACAATGTGTTTTCTATTTCCCATTGAAATTTATATCCCATATCCTGGCTCCAGTTCAGGGGCCTGTATATAACCCCCATCAGGGTCTTTTTACCCTTGCAGTTTCTGAACTCTATCCACAATGATCCTATATCTTCTGATCCAACGTCACCTCTTTCTAAGGATTTGATTTCATTTTTTCACCAACAGAGCCACCTCAGCTTCTACCTGCCTATCCTTCTGATACAAGGTGTATCCTTGGATGTTAAGCTCTCATCTGTGATCTTCTTTCAGCCACATCTCAGTGATGCCCACGTCACACCAGCCAATCTCTAACTGCGCTACAAGATCATTTACTTTATTCCATATACTGTGTGCATTCAGATATAACACCTTTTGACCAAAGTAGCTTTTGGTCAACTTGGCAATAGTAATTAAGCAGTTCAAATATTTTGTTATTGTAATCTGTTTCCTAGATGTGCAAGGACATTGTTAAAATTCATTGATTTTGATTCCAGTACTGATGGAAGAGGCTATGGCCAAAAATGTTGTGCCTACTGGAAGAATGGTTCTTTTGCAAGGTTGATAAATGACCTCTTCAAAAACTTTTAGTAATCCTGATACAAGAAGCATATTTTCTTATCAAGACACATCTCATGCACAACATATTTTACATATACTACAAACGTTGTAGAATTCTGATCCAATGAATTAATTACAAGACAATCAACCAAATCACTCTGGTAGTAACAAGAATAAAAAAAACTCCCAGTGAAGATGTAACTCCAGTGAATTTTAAGTTGAAGAAATCCTATCCAGATGAAGTTGTCTAGAGCAATTCATTAGGCATAGAAAGATATACGACTTTGTTCATCAATGTTAAAAACACTTTAAGATGTACTCTTAGATTTTATTTCATTAATTGCAATATTCATTTATATTGGTCATAATTGATAATATAACTATTCATTTTTCAAAAGAAATTGATTCGACTGGATATTTTTAATCTACTCTTTCACACGTCTGGGAGCTGCAGCAAACGTTTTGGATCAGATCCAATCCTTAGCTGCATGCTTCCATAACTTTGAGCTTCTCCAAGAGAGCAGAGAGATTAGTCTGAAAGCACAATGAAATTTAATGAAAATAGTGTAACTGGGATTTATCTGATTCTTGCCGTTAAATGAAGACACAGCACCCAGAGATTTTTCACAATGAAAAAGTAATCTGTACTCAGAGCATCTGATTAATATGCACGTCCTCACCAGACACGCATATTACCAGTTTTCAATCTCACTGGAATACCCCTAGAAAGAAAGCACAGCTGTAACACTCCGAACGTAGGAGCAGATAAAATCATGCGCCTTAGTTTCAAAAGAGGCTGCAATGTTAATTCTTCGTTTCAATCACCTTCAAAAGCATTACTGCATCCTCATTGATGTTGGATATTCCATATATGATTAAAATCAAGCAGCATTCCTGTATTGCAAAGCTATGCAATTTTAAAATCATACATGCCTATGAAACACTGAGCTCTTCAACAATTAAAACTAATTATATCCCTATTTTAGGCAAACAACAGAGATGCAATTCTTATTGGCTTCGATCAATTTGGTCTTACTGAGAGCAGTTGGGACGCCTTGTCGGGGCAAGTGAAACGAACTGCATGATGTTATTGGTAGATTCGACAAAGGGCGCCACGATGTAGATGTACCTCTAGAAATGGGATGGGATCAATAAAAATTTAAATGTTACCCTTGTCTACCGTAGTTAAGAACAATATGGGAGCTGTTCCTCGAGAGTAAGCGTTTGTAATTTGTCAGCATATTTTCTGTTTATATTCACCCACCCCTCCAGTCCCAGTGCTTAATAAGGTATTGAAATTTGAACAAAAGAATCCCGCAAAAGGCAACGAATATCCAAAATGATTTGGAATTACCAAGTAACTGGATGAGCTCAGTGATATTTTTGGTTGTCGAAGAAAATACGTACTTCCGGTTATTGGGGCTGTGCAGTTCACATTGTTTCACCGATCTGTCTTATTATTATTTCGTTACTTCAGCTCTCAGCTTCCGGAACAGCCGGACTCGCCACCCAGCCAAGGTAAGAGAAACATCTGGAGCTGTTTCATTTTAAACTACAAGGATCAATTGAACTCACTTTGAGTAGATCTTGGTCTTTGTGTTATTTACTCTTTGAGAAACCCTTTCTCTAAGATATCTTTATAAATCTATAGTTTTATTTTTGAGGTTTGCATGTCCCACTGCTCCGCAAAATTGCATTGCCTGGCAATTTTAATCCGCCTCCTTTGTTCGTGCTGCCACCGACTTTTGCCTTCCCATAACCAGTCAGTCAATCGTTACTTTGCCATACCAAGACCCGCAACTGGTCCTCCAGCGAAAACCGATTTTATTTTTGCGAAGGCTTTGTCTTTGTTACAATTGCACGTTCCGACTTTTGAAACCGCCGAGATAAAAGTGATGAAGTAGTTGCAGTCTGGCCATGTAACAGATTTGGAAATCAAGATTGCTGATTGAATTACAAACGATAGTCACTCCTCAGTATTAAGATTGTGGAAGTAGCTTTGAAATGTGCGCCTTAACATTGTTAGCCTTTGCTGGGAATAGTGTTTAACATTATTTTGACAATTATCGGCAAATGTTTGAAAACATAACTGCACCTGCGAAGCTGAGTAGCGTAAATCAAAGAAGACAGGCAAGGCTTCAGTGACTGGTAATGGAATAGGGTTGTTCGGTCTATGTGAAAGATTTTCCTGTCGCTAGCCTTTTTTTGTTACCCCAAGCGATCGCTTCACTGCACAACGTTATGGATTCATTAGACGGACGCACAGAGACGCATTACACCACCATTGGTGAACCAGGTTCTCTGTTCCCATTTATTTTGCATGGCGATGCCAAACGTTGAGTGACCTTCTTATTCTCAACTTATTTTTATATGCAGCTTAATTGTGTTTTCAACAGACAGATTGTTTGACGGCGACCTTACATTTAGATATCCTATTTGCTATTTCCGGATCTTAAACTTGAACATTGGAATTCTGTTTCCCTCCTACAGGCACGGCGGTTTACTCGGCGCGACTGGTATTGTAACGCCGACCGAGGGAGCTCGACAGACCAGCAGCGTTGAGAACGGCTATTTTACTGGCCAACAAATGAGTGCCAGGATACACAAGGATTTGTCGCTTTCTTTGTCCTCTTGTACTGGAAACAGGAACTTTTCTCCGAGCAATGGTACCTGTGTGACCGAGGTGGGAAAGTTAATCCACTCCTTCTCGGCGACTGTGGTTCTTATCGTGTTGGTGATGCTGATATTCGGCGTAATTGCCGTATCTCTGTTCACCTTCCACTTTCACAAAAGCAAAATGAAGAAGCGGAAAATGCAGAGGGCTCAGGAGGAGTACGAGCGCGACCACTGCAGCCCCGAGGCGGTGAAGGGCACCTCGCCAAAGAGTGTGGCGGTGAGCCCGGGCCCTAAGACGGCGGCGGCGGCGGCGGCGGCAGCGGCAGCAGTCTGTCTGCCTCCCGACATCCACAGTAAACGACAGAGTCTCGACTCTCGGACCGGCCCGGAGAGAGGAGAATCGGATTCAGCCCTCCACTGTACAGACGCTGCAAGGAATCCAGTGTTCCATTCCATGCTTTTGTAATGAACTATCGCCTGACTGCCGAGAAAACTGTTGTGTAAAATACTTGAAGATAGCATAGTTTCAAAAAAATTAGAGGGGAGGGGGTGGCGACGGCCACAGCGCATGGCAAATCACATTAAACCCGATTTCCTATTTCTGGAAATCATATATTTGTGTTTATAAAGGAGACGCACCTATAGCAGAAATGTATGTCAGTTAACTCCAGATTTCCACTTTCGTAATTTTTCGTCTATATATAAAGTCCGAGATACCCGCCAAACGGTGCGGTGCATGCAACGATGGAGACCAACAGGAACATTACACCAACACTCGCTCTGGGGACTTTACACACGCAGGAGAGCCGCGGACTCCATAGCAACCGGATTGAGGCGCTGTCCATTGACTATATTTGTATAAATAAAGGCAACCATCAAACTTTACAATTGCTTTATTCAGATTCCCAAATATTACGATGTTTGATGCTTTTTGTAAGTTTTGACTTTGAATTCAGTGAAGACTGGTGATCTCAGCACAGACCAAAGGAACACTTCAGATAGTCATAAGATCTAACCCTGTAAAACCTAGATCTTTGGACTCAAACTAAAAAATTAGAATTACTAATCTCGATTTGTTTTCAATTTTGCTTATTTTATGTGTGACTATTCACTCTTTGAACATTTTGATATATTTATGTTTAATATCTGTTCAACTTTAACTGATAAAGCCCGCTTATCTTCTTTTTGTTTAACACGAGGGAATTGAATACGCATTTCTAACAATAACCAATTACATGATTTTTACTGTGATGTATACAGTGGAAGAGGTACAATTAAAATCTATCCGGACATGTGGCCTTTATCAATAACATGTTTTATAAAAGGCTAACTCAAAAGTTTTAGCTGCGTCCCTGAGGTACTCTTGGTAAGGCATATGACCATTGCAGTAAACCATCGTATGCTGTCCAAACCTTTGGAAATCTTTTCCTGAAATATTATTGTGATATATTCTTCATGAAAAGTTACAGATCGTGAAACGTGAGTTGAATAAGAAAGCAATAAAACGTGGTACAGTACTCTTGCGGTGTACGTGCAGTTTAAATGTGCAGGACTTCAAATATAGCATTTCGAGTTATCCGGAAAATGTAAGAACCCAAGATTCCTGACTGTATTTTGGAAAATTCCACCATTTAACGCCTTTGTTACAAGGTGTTGCAATCGATTTAGAAATGACGACAGTATTTCAGTCATTTTAAAATGATGGGGTCTTGGTCGCCAAGCATGTGCAAAAACATATAAATAATATGCTGACTTAGTTAAACATAATACGATAGACAACGACCAAAGGGATTTTTTTGTACACATCACTGCCACTGCCACCTTGTCTGTTTCAAGAGGATCGCGCTTCTAAATGGCGGATGAAACGGCATACTAATATGGAGCTGTCCTCGGGTTCTGGTGCTGAAAATCAAATCCTCGAGAGACGGTCATCTGACAGATCATAAACCAACATTTACCGAGCAGTAATCTAATAGTTTTGCTGCTTCAGCCTTTCATTTGCTACAGCACAACTGGTAGTGTTATTCCCTTCGTAACGATTAACCAACCTAGAGAAGTTTGCCACTATTAGTTGCCATTTGGTTTACATTTTTGCACAGACTCAGATCCATTAAGATTGACCATTTGGATTAATTTTGTTGTCTTTCTAAGGAATTATTATTACCGCAATTATCTCAGTTCAGTTTATTATAAAAGTGTTCAATTGTCTGTTTGAGAGATGAATATTATATCTGACTATCGCCAAGCTAGCTTCCTATCTGAAAAAAACGTAATATTCAAATTTTGATTAGCTGTCTTTTGGATTATTTTCCAGTTTTGGGCTGAGTAATTTCCCAACGGCATTTATTGACGGACGAGGATAAAAATGTGAACCACCAGGGAAATGTAACCTCCGCTACCAGAAACTGTTGTTGCTCTGGTTTTAAGTATCCTGGATGCCGATTATCCACAAATGTAAATATTTGTTGATATTTACTCATTAAATGGATGTTTTTATTGACTTGCTGGAGTAAGCATATGGTACCAAGAGTAACACTATAATTGACAGTGATGATATTGGTTTATGTGATTTTGCAGAATTAGCATAAATATTAATACTTAGTAGCTTTCAATAGTATGTCAATCTTACCAAAAACCCAGTATAAAAGATAAATTATCCATTATCAAAGGGGAAGATTTTATTAATTTATTAATTTATTCCTTGCTGGCGATTTTACTTTAACAATGAGGTTGTTATGTTTGAAATTAGTAAGTAAATACTATTGAAACAGGAGAAATGATCATCTTTCATTTGTTGCTCCACGTTGTCTGTTTGTTGTGAAGGCCGCGTGTTCTATCAGTGACTTTATTCTTATAATATCTCAAAACAGAGCCACATTAGTGTAACTAAATCGTAGACATTCTTCTTGGAAGAGCCCAGTACTTCGTTTGTCGGGGGAACTGAGGAACTTCCGAAAAGGTAGCATTTATTCCAATCATATCAACATGATGATTGGTTTCAAACCCAATGGAGTACAGGTACGAATATACAGCTTTAAAAATATATCTACGTTTGAAGGAACATTGTCATTATCAAATAGCTTGTGATATCTTATGTGAGAAACTTACTGTACTGCTGAAAGTCCACTTAGCGATGATTTTAAGGCCCTTTGTTGAAGATTTTCTTGATAACCATATCTTTGATTTAAGTATGGCAATACCGAACGTTGCTCATCATGATAATGTTCTGGCCTTTAAAAATAACTTAATTTCACAGGTCATTTGTTAATTCCACTGTGAATTTATACTGAGCTAGCGTCCGAATCTTTTAATTTTCTAGTACCAAAGAGGACTAACACGTTATTCTTCCTTGGCACTTTAACCCATCTATATACTTTCTCCTACCTTCTAACCTGTTCTTCCATTTCCCCATATTTGTTCACCTGCTTATAAGACATCTATTTTCACCACTATTTCCTTGACCTAACAAAGCAACTAGTATTAAGATCTATTTGCTCACAACAATATGAATATAGATTTGACATTAACAGACATTTGGAATGATAAAAGTTTTCATAAATACCAATCAGCTTTATTGCTCATGTAATATTGCCTCGACTCGCCGGGTGTACGTGTATTAGCTCCTGGGATAGAAGAAAACTATTCATCAGAATGCGTTACTTCCAGGATTAGCTTGCGGGACCCCAGCCCTCGAACTGGCGTATTCATGGAAGTCATGGCAACATAATCACTGTGTCTCATTCTGAAACAGTTGGATACGATGACCAGTAAAGGACGCGGGGCTAAAGGTTCACCTTAAAGTGCTGGAAAAGGCGAAAGATATGCTGGTGCTAAAAGAAGAAAGGGGAGCGGCAATTGTATTGGCGTGCTTGCCTCCAGTCAAGTCGTTGAACCTCGTAAAGCACTGCTTTATAGTTGTGGAGATAGGGTGACGAGCAGTGTAACTAACATGTCGCTTACTAAGAACCCAGACATATTTTCTCTGACCTGTAACATAAGCGCCACACAGTATTTATCTCCTTTCAAATCTCCAACACCCTAAAATACAGCTTCGTTGAACCCTGCGCTTTTTTGTCTGTATGCCGTTCCATCCTCACCTAATGTTGACCTACTCATAGAGACTCAAAAGTCATACATGTGGACTCCTTTCCAGCTGTCGTATAAGCCCAACCATGTAGCTACTTGCCGAATGACTTGCTGCAATTGAGTCTATACTTGACATCTAAAGACCAAACTGTAAAGAGATCCACCAAAATGTTACCCTCATCTCACACCGAACTTATTTAAACTATTCAGTGGTTGTTCGGTGGTATAACGTGACTTCATAAGTGGGCCACAGATGGACTGATCACTTTACAGAAAGTCCGTCCCAGAAGCAGCATTGCCAAGAATTTCCACAGGGCTCTGCTGCCTTGATAGTCAGCTGTGTACACCGCCGACCACTGGGCCAGCCTTTGTACGGGCGAAGGAACGTACGATAATACACAACGGTGAACCCGACTTACTGTTTTCGGATCTGTGAATTTAAATCCACAAAGAATCTCCAGTAGTATCATTTATGAAATTGTATTTAACTTTTTTAATAAACCGAGAGCAGTTTCCCGGAGACTCGCGGCTTCGTTTCAACTTTTTCGGGCAGCTCCAACTTTCCGATTCGCTGGGGGAAGACATGGGTTAAAGCATCCTGACCTGGGGCGGGACGGGACGGCGACGGGAGGACTTGATTTTTGCCTGTACGCTTGCCTTCCAAGTCTCACGTTCGCCTTACAGTTACTATCTTTCCCTTTACTATAATGACGTGTGCTGCCGTTTATTATTCAGTTCGCCACTTCTTGGCTGACACGTTGAATGCGAAGTCGCAGGTGTGGCAACTTTCCTCTCAGTACTGTTCAGATGCCGACGAGCATGGTTGGACATCTTTTCTGTGCTGTATACTTACTTCAAAACTTTAAACATCTCTGACTTACTGACTGACTGACTTGGTTTTTCTAGGAGCCAACGGACTCCCTATTCGAGCTTTACACCATTCTCCCCTACGCTCTCCTCTCTCTTCACCCAGGTGTTTGGCGGTATGAGTGGCCCTGGTGAATAACTGCTCTATAAGGAAGAGTCTAATGGGTTCCTACTTATTTCAAAATTGTGTCGGATCCTTGCTTTCTTCCTAGCTAGCGAGCAATCCACTCGGGGGAAGTGTTTTATCGGATAACCCGATATCCACCGCGTTACCTCTGTGTAGTCTGGCAATTGATTCGATATTGAAACCTTGAACCCGACGGAAGCTGTTAATGTGCTCAGAAATCGCTATTGCTATATTCAGACAACGTTCTAAAGTTACCGGAACCTGTGTTTCAATGCTTAGAGTATTATCTGGTTATCAAAGCCGATGCAGTTTATGTTTAATGTTCTAAAACCATCTGGGTTTTCACACGTTCAAGAGGAATAATAATTGTGGAATGATAATTCAGTTAATTCGCTACCATGTATCATCACAAGTACCAATGCAATAATTTTTATTACAGAATTATATTTTCGGGTCAATTGTCTTCGGGGGATGGTATTTAATTGGAGACATCGTATTAAGCCTTCAAACGGGTTTCTCAGACTCTCCCCTTTTCTCTGTTCAACGTTCCTTGCTTCGGCTGTCCAAAAACACCACTGACATGGATTCCGATTGCATACTTTCAATCATAGCAACAGCTACCGTAATGACTGTAACCTCTCGGCGTGCTTTTCCAGCGACACTAACCAGTGAAATACATTTTGATATGGAGCTACAAAAGAAATAGAAAATATGTTGCAGCCTTTTCAAATGTCTTTTAACTGTTAGCAAATTGTCCGGTTGCTTTAGGGATATTGATTGAGAGAAAAATATTGGACAGGACACTGGGAGAGATCCTTTACATCCACCTGGGAGAGTGTGCAGGGCCTCGGCTTAACTTTTCAGTTGTGAAGCAGCACGTCCCACATTGCGGCAATCCCTCGTCGGCACTCCCGATTGTTGGTGTAATTTTTTTCATCTCAAGCCTCTGGACTCGAGTTGAAAATGAGCCCGGAACTTTCTGACGCAGACATCAGATAACTAGACAGAGATCTGTCACCTTCTTGTTTCCATTCTTTCTATAACTCATGAAAATAGATTGGAAAGTAATTTAGATTATGAAGACATTCAGTCCTTGTTTATTGTCATTTAGAAATGCATGCATTAAAAATGATACAATGTTCCTCCAGTATGATATCACAGAAATTTGAATTATTTACCCCAAAATGTGTTGAGCCTAATATTTGAAACTGCTTTTCATTATACATGGATAAATTGTAGGTCTTCTTACAAATGCTTTCTTTTTGTTATATTATAGTATTTATAAATTAATTTAGTTCAAACCTTTGACCATTAATGCAACTAACTACACATTATCACCAAAGGCAAACTAAGCTATAGCAGGAGTTCATTGTTGGGTAAAACTTTTCTTTGACCTCTTTGACCTTGATTTTACTCTGTCCATGAGTGTATGTATGCCCCTTTGCTAACACAAACTAATTCTTGTCTTTTGATATAGAGACAAGCTATCCCAACTCCTTTAAGACGATCAGGACATACTTGCTCTCAATCAAAGGATGTGCTTTACAGCTCCAGTCAAAGACTCCTGAGTCAGCTGCTATTCACTGAGAAGGCAGGGGAAATGGATTGAAAGGGATAATAAATCAGCCATGATGGAATGGTGGAGCAGACACGATAGGCACAATGGCCCAGTTCTGTTTCTATGTCTAATGGTCTTATGGACTCCAAGTGTGACCAACAAAACTTACAACCTCTGTGTGAAGAGGTAGGGGCTGAAACAAAATCTGCCCATAATTTCTTACCAGAATTTAAAACCTAATTTTATTATCTCAGGTGAACTCTTTTCTACCCTAAACTCCCGCAAGTCCCTCAGTGACCTGGCCTTCCTGGTCAAAATCAGGTTTTCTGTCCCCCAGCTCCAGGAGCAGTGCATCTCTAGTTGGCGTGGAATTTCAGAAAACATTCAGGAAAGTTTTGTGCTGGAGGTTTGATAGAAGAATCAATCGTGTGATCAAATAAATATAGCAGATTGGATAATGAAACGTTGATGGATAAATCAATTTTGCTGGGGCTACCAAGAGCAGTAATATTCCTAAATACATCTTGTTAACAGTGCCAGAAATTACAAAGACTGATCCCCTGAATGTTGAGCCTGGTGGGATGGAGGGCTCTGTCATAGCTGCCAAGTTTCTGAGTATTATTCGGCCTTGCCTCCTTTCCTCCCCTCAGATGCTGCTCAGAACCCGGGTTTGAGGAGCAATCACAGTTAAGGAAGAAGGAAGACTTCTGAGAACCCTGGTATGGGAAGTCTCATCATCAAGACATATAGTGGTATGCAAAGGTTTAGGCACACCTGGTCAGAATTTCTGTTACTGTGAATCATTAAGTGAGTAGAACATGAAATGATCTCCAAAAGTTATAAAGTTAAGATGAAACATTCTTTTCAACATTTTAAGCAAGATTAGTGTATTATTTTTGTTTTGTACAATTTTAGAGTGGAAGAAAAAGGAAAAGAGCACCATACAAAAGTTTGGGCACCCCAAGAGATTTGAGCTCTCAGATAACTTTTACCAAGGTCTCAGACCTTAATTAGCTTGTTAGGGCTATGGCTTGTCATCATTAGGAAAGGCCAGGTGATGCAAATTTCAAAAAGATTTATAAATACCCTGACTCCTCAAACCTTATCCCAACTATCAGCAGACATGGGCTCCTCTAAGCAGCTGCCTAGCACTCTGAAAATTGAAATAAATGATGCCAACAAAGCAGGAGAAGGCTATAAAAAGATAGCAAAACGTTTTCAGGTAGCCGTTCCTCAGTTTGTAATGTAATTAAGAAATGGCAGTTAACATGAACAGTGGAGGTCAAGTTGAGGGCTGGAAGACCAAGAAAACTTTCCGAGAGAACTGCTCGTAGGATTGCTAGAAAGGCAAATCAAAACCCCCGTTTGTCTGCAAAAGACCTTCAGGAAGATTTAGCAGACTCTGGAGTGGTGGTTCACTGTTCTACTGTGCAGCGACACCGGCACAAATATGACCTTCATGGAAGAGTCATCGGAAGAAAACCTTTCCTGCATCCTCACCACAAAATTCAGCATCAGAAGTTTGCAAAGGAACATCTAAACAAGCCTGATGCATTTTGGAAACAAGTACTGTGGACTGATGAAGTTAAAGTAGAACTTTTTGGCCACAAAGGTATGTTTGGAGAAAAAAGGGTGCAGAATTTCATGAAAAGAACCCCTCGCCAACTGTTAAGCACGGGGGTGGATCGATCATGCTTTGGGCTTGTGTTGCAGCCAGTGGCACGGGGAACATTTCACTGGTAGAGGGAAGAATGAATTCAACTAAATACCAGCAAATTCTGGAAGCAAACATCACACCGTCTGTAAAAAAGTGGAAGGTGAAAAGAGGATGGCTTCTACAACAAGATAATGAACCTAAACACACCTCAAAATCCACAATGGACTACCTCAAGAGGTGCAAGTGGAAGGTTTTGCCATGGCCCTCACAGTCCCCCGGCCTAAACATCATCGAAAATCTGTGGATAGACCTCAAAAGAGCAGTGCATGCAAGAGGGCCCAAGAATTTCACAGAACTAAAAGCCTTTTGCAAGGAAGAATGGGCAAAAATCCCCCAAACAAGAATTAAAAGACTTAGCTGGCTACAGAAAGAGTTTACAAGCTGTGATACTTGCCAAAGGGGGTGTTACTAAGTACTGACCATGCAGGGTGCCCAAACTTTTGCTTCGGGCCCTTTTCCTTTTTTGTTATTTTGAAACTGTAAAAGATGGAAATAAAAAAGTAATCTTGCTTAAAATATTAAAGAAATGTGTCATTTTTAACTTCATGCCTTTTGGAAATCAGGTCATCTTTTACTCGCTTAGCTATTCACAGTAACAGGAGTTTTGACCAGGGGTGTCCAAACTTTTGCGTGCCACTGTATGTGATAGAAACAGAGAAGCTGGGGGAATGAAATGGAGTCCATAGTGGATAGTGATGTAGTTGAGATAGTTTTGGGATTTGGGTTTGTAATGAGTATCAGTAAGATGAAGATTGGTAAGTCAAGAAAGGGAAGGGAAGGGAAGGATCATATATGAACCATGTGAAAATCAGAGAGACATGGAACTTGGAAGCAAGACTAATAAAATTAAGTGAGATGTAGGAAGCAGGAAGAATATTATCACCAATGTTCTGGAAAAAGAGCTGAAGGAGAGGGCTTGAGGAGGGAAGAGAGGACTATAGTAACAAGCATTGGCTGGCCCCATGGTATTTCCCATAGTCACACCTTTGATATTAAGTGAGTAGAGTTGAAGGAGAAGTTGCTTAAAGTAAGGAGTGTGTTGGTAAGAGAGGGATTGGTTGACCTACTATTCAGATGTTCTCCTGTTCTCTCTACAAAACCCTCACATATATTTGGCATGGAATGTTTTTCCTTTCTACATGTATGCTGATGGATCTACTGAGTGTTCTGTTTTCAGCACTTTTGGTTTTTATTTCAGATTTCCTGCTTTTGAAATTTCGTTCATTTTGTTTATTTTTGGAACAAGAGACAGAAAAAGAAATTTTGCTCTTCTTCCTTCATTGAAGGTTTTGGTAGTAGCAGTGATTTGAACATGGTTTTGTGTAATATCCCTGTGAACCTAATCCTTTCCCTAACCTGGCATAGCTCCCCATCACTTAGCAATAGATTCACCTCATGGATTTCAGCAGAACAAGGAAGCTCCAATACTATCTGGAGAATTGGGAATGGGAAAAAGCATCTGGCAACTGATACCTACATCCCCAGATTTATAGTCCTGTTGTTAACATGCATCTGAAATATTATTGGGTAAAGTATCATACGCCACATATCTGAAACAAATTTATCCAATCTGTTATCCTGAAGGCAGATCATTGGTGCATAGAACCAGTGGAGAATATGTACCAAATGCCATGGTGAAAGAAGATCCTAATTCATCTGCTGGGCTCCAGTTTTTATCAGGTGTTCAACTCTTGTAATTTCTCTTAATTAACTGCTCTTAACGAGGGAGCATGGGATGTTTTTAGTGTACATCTTGTTCGATAATCAACCACTTTGCAACCATATCAATGTACCTATTGATTACAATGACTTCAGTTGATAAAGATGTGTATCAATGATAACACCTTCTCCAGATCTATGGTAAATTCCATTTAACTCTACATTTTCCATTTTCAATACATGGATGATACCTCCAGTCGACTACTTTACATCTCCTTTATCCTCCACCCTCCCCCTGATGTACAATGCTCTCCGAATCAGCAGTGACCTTGAAAAACTTCACAATCAGAACATGCCCAGTTGGTGGTCGTTAAAACTTTGAACCATTCTGAATAGGATTTTTGAGGTCTTGTGAGTGTTATAATAGATATAGCACGACCATCTGCCTCTGCTGCCTAAGATTCAAAGCTTTCACATGAAAAGCACCCATGGGAAGACTCCTGCCAAAGATTTGTGGTGCTAATAAACTCACTAGCATTTCCTACATCTCCAGTCCTACAACTTGCAGCAATATTACTTTCTCCTCTTCAAGTAAGGTTGGACTGCTAATTTTGAAATCCCCAGTTATGTAATTAATTTAAATTCTACAGCTACTGTGGTGGGATTTGAGCTTGTGTTTCTGGATTACTGGTTTAGAATTTTAACCATTTGGCACTTCTGTTGGACTTTGTTGTGTGGTGACAGGACAAAGAGTCTGCAATAATAAGGACCGACCTGTAAGTGCCAGAGATAAAGGGAAAGTATTTGAAATTACCTTCACCCAGAATTGCTACATATTGTAGATGATTTATTTCACCCTCCTTCTGAGACCCTCATCATTAAAAAGCCAGTTTTCAGCCAATCTAATTCATATAACATAATGAACAGTTGAGAGCTCAGAGTGTAGCAAAGACTATAGAATCAGGCAGCATTCCAGCTGTTTCATTGATGATTTGTTCTCCAAAAACACATGTGCCTCCAGCTGAGCAATTCTAATACAATTCTGGCACCTGACAATATTGAACATTCCCAGATTCAGCCTATTGACAAAGAGCAAGACAAATCCAGTCCATCTAATTGCCAACCACTCAGTTTACTTCCAGTCATCAGCAAGGTGATGGAAATCAGAGATCTCATTTGGCATTAAATCAACATCACTAGTTCAAAATCAGCTCACTAATACTTGGTTTAGGTTTTACTAAGATTACTCATCCTGATCTTAACATGAACCAAAGATCTGAATTTCAGTAGTAGGGCTGCCTGTAATATTATAGCACCATTTTCCCATTTTCTTTTTTGAAATGTAGTCAACTTTTCCTTCATAATCAACAAGAGAAACGTGCTGCAGTGGATGTACTGGTGTGAATACGAACTAATATACTGTTTGCCTTTAGGACACCACCCAGAGGAACTCCTGTGGCTAGACGATTGACCTCCAAAATCAAAACAATCCCATGTACTCTATTTGATCAGCAATCACACATTGAAGAGGAAACAAATTTATTATTTTAATTAATTTATTTATTATTTTATAAATCAATTCCATCAATTTTTTATCAACTGACATGACTGTGTATCTCGTGATATTGTCAAGAGCATTGATATAACTGGACTGTAATATCAATAACTATTAACCCACTAACTAATTGTCTCTATCTAAGTTGCACGGGGAATACTGTGACTAATATTGTAAGAAGACTCCTAACCTATTTGGCCTCATCAAGAAACACAATTCAATTTAATCACAATTCACAGATCACAATGACAGAATTTTCTCACCACCATTCAGGACCCCAAACGGTTATTCCAGGTGAGGCAACACTTCACCTGTGAGTCTGTTGGGTTCAGCTACTCTATCCGGTGAGACCTAATGTAGATTGGGGAACTGCTTTGTTGAATACCTTTGCTCCATCCGCAACAAGTAGTATTTCTCAGTCAATGTTCCCTCTTATTTTTTTTACAGCTGTGCAGATCAACCATTACTCCGAGCAGGAAATTTCTACACGGTCTGAAACTGCAAAGCACTAGAATTCAGCTTGCTCCTGCCCCACCGAACTCGTTTCTGCATACCTCGACATGGTTTTATCCCCCCTTGTTCAATCCCTTCCTACCTATGCTCGTGACACTTCTCACGCTCTTAAACTTTTCGATGATTTTAAGTTCCCTGGCCCCCACCGCTTTATTTTCACCATGGATGTCCAGTCCCTATATACTTCCATCCCCCATCAGGAAGGTCTCAAAGCTCTACGCTTCTTTTTAGATTCCAGACCTAACCAGTTCCCCTCTACCACCACTCTGCTCCGTCTGGCGGAATTAGTCTTTACTCTTAATAATTTCGCCTTTGGCTCCTCCCACTTCCTCCAATCTAAAGGTGTAGCTATGGGCACCCATATGGCTCCTAGCTATGCCTGCCTTTTTGTTGGCTTTGTGGAACAATCTATGTTCCAAACCTACTCTGGTATCTGACCCCACTTTTCTTTCACTACATCGATGACTGCATTGGCGCTGCTTCCTGCACGCATGCTGAGCTCATTGACTTCACTAACTTTGCCTCCAACTTTCACCCTGCCCTCAAGTTTACCTGGTCCATTTCTGACACCTCCGTCCCCTTTCTAGATCTTTCTGTCTCTGTCTCTGGAGACAGCTTATCTACTGATGTCTACTATAAGCCTATCTGGACTATTCCTCTTCTCACCCTGTCTCTTGCAAAAATGCCATCCCCTTCTCGCAATTCCTCCATCTCCGCCGCATTTGCTCTCAGGATGAGGCTTTTCATTCCAGGACGAGGGAGTTGTCCTCCTTTTTTAAAGAAAGGGGCTTCCCTTCCTCCACCATCAATTCTGCTCTCAAACGCTTCTCCCCCATTTCACACACATCTGCTCTCATTCCATCCTCCCGACACCCCACTAGGAATCCACCTACCACCCCACCAGCCTCCAGGTCCAACATATTATCCTCCGTAACTTCCGCCACCTCCAACGGGATCCCACCACTAAGCACATCTTTCCCTCCCACCCCCCTCCCCCCGCTTTCCGCAGGGATCGCTCCCTGCACGACTCCCTTGTCCATTCGTCCCCCCCATCCCTCCCTACCGATCTCCCTCCTGGCACTTATCCGTGTAAGCGGAACAAGTGCTACACATGCCCTCACACTTCCTCCCTTACCACCATTCAGGACCCAAACAGTCCTTCCAGGTGAGGCAACACTTCACCTGTGAGTCAGCTGGGGTGATATGCTGCGTCCGGTGCTCCCGATGTGGCCTTCTATATATTGGCAAGACCCGACGCAGACTGGGAGATCGTTTCACTGAACACCTACGTTCTGTCTGCCAGAGAAAGCAGGATCTCCCAGTGGCCACACATTTTAATTCCACGTCCCATTCCTATTCTGATATGTCTATCCACGGCCTCCTCTACTGTAAAGATGAAGCCACACTCAGGTTGGAGGAACAACACCTTATATTCCGTCTGGGTAGCCTCCAACCTGATGGCATGAACATCAACTTCTCTAACTTCCACTAATGCCCCACCTCCCCCTCGTACCCCATCCGTTATTTGTTTATATAAACACATTCTTTCTCTCTCTCTCTTTTTTCTCCCTCTGTCCCTCTCACGATACCCCTGGCCCATCCTCTGGGTTTTCCCCCCTCCCCCTTTTCCTTCTCCCTGGGCCTCCTGTCCCATGGTCCTCTCATATCCCTTTTGCCAATCAACTGTCCAGCTCTTGGGTCCATCCCTCCCCCTCCTGTCTTCTCCTATCATTTTGGATCTCTCCCTCCCCCTCCCACTTTCAAATCTCTTACTAGCTCTTCTTTCAGTTAGTCCTGATGAAGGGTTTTGGCCCGAAATGTCGACTGTACCTCTCCCTAGAGATGCTGCCTGGCCTGCTGTGTTCACCAGCAACTTTGATGTGTGTTGCTTGAATTTCCAGCATCTGCAGATATCCTCGTGTAGGCACTATAATTCTTTTGTTTTTGTAATATTTAGAATGATGATTACTTGCCAAAAAATGGCAGAATATAGAATATTTCACATCAAAGAAACACAACCCACAACTCGCAACACAAGTAAACAATGTTGAGAAGTCGAAACAACTGAAAGGCATTGACAGATAAAAGTGAAATGTTTGACTAGATGTCGTCAGCACTTAGTAGGCCAGAAATTCATTAACAATGAGCTACCAACTTCCGTTCTGTGTTTATTGTTACAATTGGTAACATGCAGACACCAACAGAATCAACAAACTCATTCGTAAGGCCAGTGATGTTGTGGGGATGGAACTGGACTCTCTGATGGTGGTGTCTGAAAAGAGGATGCTGTCCAAGTTGCATGCCATCTTGGACAATGTCTCCCATCCACTACATAATGTACTGGTTGGGCACAGGAGTACATTCAGCCAGAGACTCATTCCACTGAGATGCAACACAGAGCGTCATAGGAAGTCATTCCTGCCTGTGGCCATCAAACTTTACAACTCCTCCCTTGGAGGGTCAGACACCCTGAGCCAACAGGCTGGTCCTGGACTTATTTCCTGGCATAATTTACATATTACTATTTAACTATTTATGGCTTTATTACTATTTAATTATTTATGGTGCAACTGTAATGAAAACCAATTTCCCCTGGGATCAATAAAGTATGACTATGACTATAACTATGACTATGCTGTAACTTGAAACACTGACAATGTAAATACATTGAAGCTCTAAAATGTTTCAAAGTAAAGATTACGGTACACATTATTTAGAAAATGTATGGTTTATAGTCACTAACACATAATTAATTAAGTGTTTTTCACAATTTTACATATTAACATAGATCTCAGTTTAAATTAATTAACATAATTTCAAAATTTATATTAACTTTATATAAAAAGAAAATTCCAGTTATGCAGCAGCAAAGGCTGTGTGCAGGGAAGTATTTCAGTTATTGCGGAGCCATATACCCTCACAGTTTAGAGGGAACAGTGCTCCCAGTGGTCAATCATTTTAGCTCCACCGCCCTTTCCCATTCTGACATGTTGATCCATGGCCCCTTTTACTGCCATGAAGGGGCCACTCTCAGGTTGGAGGAGCAACAATTTATATTCTTTCCCTAACCTCATTCCCACTCCCCCTTCTCCCTTTTTCCATTTTCCATTCAAGCACCTCTCTTACCCCTCCTGTACTCCTCTCCTGTGTTTCACCTCACTCTCGCGCCCCCTTCTTCTCCCTTTCTCCCACGGTGCACTCTCCTGTCCTATCAGATTCCTCCTTCTTCAGCCCTTTGCCTTTTTCACCTGTCACCTGCCAGCTTCTCACTACATCCCCTCTCCCCCACTCACCTGCCTTTCCCCTCTCCTGGCTTCACCTATCACCTTCTAGCTTGTACTTCTTCCCTTCTCCCCACCTTATTCTGGCTTCTTCCTCCTTCCTTTCCAATCATGATGAAGGGTCTTGGCCCAAAACATTGTTATTCCTCTCCATAGATGCGTCTGACCTGCTGAGTTCCTCCAGCATTTCTGTGTGTTAAGACTGAATTTTCTCCTTCTTCTCCAAATATTTTTTTCAATCTAATTCAAAATGTCCCCCCTCCTAGCAATGGGTGCCACGCTTTGAGGAACATAATCTTGCATAAAACGGATGCTATCGGTCCTTGTCATTATCAGATCCCTCACAGCTGCTCACAAGTGACTATTTCCATAGAGTTTCTTGGGGCAATGCTCCTCAAAGTCCACGTGTCCGAACAAATGAATTTAGAACCCCAAGTTATGACCAACATAGCAAATTGAATTAAATTAAATTACAAAATGATAAAAAAAAGCTCACTGAGTGCATTGCAAGGAGGAAGTGCTCGGAGTCATGAGCACTAGGCAGGGACTACTGAGGTGGTGATGCTACAGTGCTGGACTAAGTGTCAGAAGCAGTGTGCTATAAACAGAGCGATGGAATCCTGTAACCAATGAGCCGTAGTACGCACAGCAACATTAATATCTAGTCAAGAGAGTACGATATTGCCCTGACAAGTCCTGTCCTCAAAAATTGAAGTTGTCTAATTGTCAATGCTCTGGAGATGATAGCTGGCAGCACTTATTCCCTTTCTTCATTTGTGAGTACTCTGAAACAGATGTAATTACAGCTTTGGTCTGAATACAGATACTGGGAGTTCAATTCCAGAGGTTAGAGAAGATTTGGCTGTCCTTGACTCCATTAGCGCTGCATTGCTTGATCATGATGCCACTTGAAGTTAGTGAGGATCTGCAGGAAAACACTACAGTGGACAGAGTTACCCTGGCACAAAGGATGATGGTTTTGAAAGGAGCCAATCACCTCAGTCCCAGGATATATCCTAGCCCAAACCTCTCTAAACTGCTCCTCTAATGATCAACCATTTACTTTACATGTTTTGTTTTGTTCTTTAGTTATTGAAGCATTCCATGCCTGGCTACAGCAAGAATTGAGTGACCTTCAGCCATTGGCTGCACGATGGCAAGCAGCATTCTGATTTCCCAAGTCCTGGGCAATTACCATTTCCACCGAGAATGATCACCTCCATTTTATGTTCAATAATAATTCTATTTTCAGGTTCTGACCATTAGTATCAGTGACAAAGGCTCAATTAGAACAGCCAAATGAACGAATGTTTGACCTGAATAATTCACCTTCTGATTGCTCAAGACCTTCCTATGCCTATACATAAACAAGCAGAAGTCTGGTGTGTTTTTCTTCTCCAGTTTTGTGTGTGTTGTTGCTAATGTAGTTAAACCTTGAGCTACATAGAGCATTGTCCAAGTTCTCCGTATAGTTAATACTTTCTAATCCGAGCAGCATCCTGGTAAACTATTTCTGTACGATTTCCAAAGCCTCTGCATCCTTCCTGCAGTGGGGCAACTGGAACCCCTCTGTGTTGAGAAGTCTAGACACTGTGATTGGAACAGCGCCAACTACATCTGAAAATAAGGTGGTAGCCATGTGGCAGCAGACTCACCATGGTCAAGCTCTCCCCCATCCTGATCTCAGGTGATTTGGGGTGTGAGGTGCACCAAGTCTCCACTGGCTACTGCCTTATCCAATATATTTCTGACGTGGGATTCAGCCTCACTCTGTCACTGATGCTCAGTTAACAGCAAGTCTTTGGCACCTCTGACATGGTTATGTGTCCGATTTAAATTACCTGCCTCCAGGGTCCTGCTGTGTTTAGCTTTATCTATCTGACCTACTGGTTTTGCATTGTGTTCGGGTGTAAAAGTGACATCTTTCTGGTCAATGACAAATAACTTCACTTCATATCTCTATTGATTCTTTTGACTCATCATCATCAGGAAGTAATGCCAAGCCAATTTCCATGTAGTTTTGTACATTAATAGCACATGACTTACTGGTTTTAACTGCATCAACATGAGGATCGTGACTTGCCTGAAGAGGACATTACACATTATTTCATGTTGTCCCTAGTCAAGCTGATAGATTGCAACAACATCTTGCTCTAGGTCTATCCAAGTGAGCTTTATATAGGGTTGACATTGATCGGCACAGTGCACTTGTTATTCTGAACCTGAGCCTGCCTATCTCTCTGCATTGATCACCTTATCCACTCCATGGACTTGCAATATCCTCTCCATCGTGCATGCTTTGTAGAAATTACATTTCAATCTGCAATTTCCATACACTTTTATAGACAATAGGTGCAGGAGTAGGCCATTCGGCCCTTCGAGCCAGCACTGCCATTCACTGTGATCATGGCTGATCATCCACAATCAGTATCCAGTTCCTGCCTTCTCCCCATAACCTTTGATTCCGCTATCTTTAAGAGCTCTATCCATCTCTTTCTTGAAAGCATCCAGAGACTTGGCCTCCACAGCCTTCTGGGGCAAAGCATTCCATACATCCACCACTCTCTGGGTGAAAAAGTTTTTCCTCAACTCCATTCTAAATGGCCTACCCTTTATTCTTAAACTGTGGCCTCTGGTTCTGGACTCACCCATCAGCGGGAACATGCTTCCTGCCTCCAGCGTGTCCAATCCCTTAATAATCTTATATGTTTCAATAAGATCCCCTCTCAGCCTTCTAAGTTCCAGAGTATACAAGCCCAGTCGCTCCAATCTTTCGACATATGACAGTCCTGCCATCCTGGGAATTAACCTTGTGAACCTATGCTGCACTCCCTCAATAGCAAGAATGTCCTTCCTCAAATTTGGAGGCCAAAACTGCGCACAGTACTCCAGGTGTGGTCTCACCAGGGCCCTGTACAGCTGCAGAAGGACCTCTTTGCTCTTGTACTCAATTCCCCTTGTTATGAAGGCCAGCATGCCATTAGCTTTCTTCTCAGCCTGCTGTACTTGCATGCTTGCTTTCAGTGACTGATGTACAAGAACACCTAGATCTCATTGTGCTTCCCCTTTTCCTAACTTGACTCCATTTAGATAATAATCTGCCTTTCTGTTCTTACCACCAAAGTGGATAACCTCATATTTATCCACATTAAACTGCATCTGCCATGCATCTGCCCACTCACCCAGCCTGTCCAAGTCACCCTGCATTCTCATAACATCCTCCTCACATCTTACACTGCCACCCAGCTTTGTGTCGTCGGCAAATTTGCTAATGTTACTCTTAATTCCCTCATCTAAATCATTAATATATATTGTAGATAGCTGCAGTCCCAGCACTGAACCCTGCGGTACCCCACTGGTCACCACCTGCCATTCCGAAAGGGACCTATTAATCGCTACTCTTTGTTTTCTGTCAGCCAGCCAATTTTCAATCTATGTCAGTACTCTGCCTCCAATACCATGTGCCCTAATTTTGCCCACCAATCTCTTATGTGGGACTTTATCAAAGGCTTTCTAAAAGGCTTTCAGACACTCGCGTTGCTGTCCTCAATATTTGAAACATCTAAGCTGCTTCGGCAGCAATAAAACAGAAAGTACTAGAAGCAATCATCAGGTCACTCAGCGTCTGTGGAAAGAGGAACAGAGTCTCTTTCCCAGCTTTGATGAAAGACCTTGGATCTGAAACATCTGTTTTTCTTTCCACTGGTGTCCTGCCGAGTGTCTCTGGCACTTCAGAACAAAACTAATTGGCTATTTCAGGCATCTGCAGTTGTTTTGATTTTCAGTTCCCTTTTTCACCTTTTGTCTCATACTTTGCTTCCTTCTGCTAATAATCAGTGTATCCAGCCTGGCTTTGGACAGCTCCTCTCTCTTGTGGAGCATTTATCTGGAGTTACCTTTGACTCACAGGGTCAATGTTCCCTCAGAGTGGATTTAGAGTCATCACAGAGGTCAATCTCTTCAGTTCAGTGAACCCATCTATCTGCTGGCAACCATTAATAAGTTATCAAAGATTTCTCCCTACTCCTGATTTCAGGAAGAACTATTAATAACCAACTGTTTTTTTTTCAAAACGTGTTCTGCTGTCCTAACATCAAATGCCTTCTTTGGTGCATCATTTGTGGGATTTATGCTACAGTACAATTCTCTGACATTGTGGCCAATGTGATGTAACAACATTGGTAAACAGGAGAAAATCTGCAGATGCAGGAAATCGAAGCAACACACACAAAATGCTGGAGGAACTCAGTAGGCCAGGCAGCATCTATGGAAAAGAGTGCAGTCGACGTTTCAGGCCGAGATCCTTCATCTGGACTGGAGAATAAAAGATGAGGCGTCAGAGCTAAAAGGTGGGGGGAGGGGAGGGGAGGGAGAGAAACACAAGGTGATAGGTGAAATGGGGGGGAGGGGTGAAGTAAAGAGCTGGGAAGTTGATAGGTGAAAGAGATACAGGGCTGGAGAAGGGAGAGTCTGATAGGAGAGGACAGAAGGCCATGGAAGAAAAAAAGGGGGGAGGAACACCAAAGGGAGGCAATGGGCAGGAAGGAGATAAGGTGAGAGAGGGAAAACGGGATGGGGAATGGTGAAGGAGGGGGAGGAACCATTACGGGAATTTCGAGAAATCAAAGTTCATGCCATCAGGTTGGAGGCTACCTAGATACCCAGACGGAATATAAGGTGTTGCTCCTCCAACCTAAGTCCCAAACAGTTCTTCTAGGTGAGGTGACACTTCACCTGTGGATCTGTTGGGGTCATCTACTGTATCTGGTGCTCCTGGTGTGGCCTCCTGTATATCGGTGAGACCCAAAAAAACCATGATCTCCCAGTGGCCACCCATTTTAATTCCACTTCCCATTCTGACATGTCAATCAATGGCCTCCTCTACTGTCCTCTATGATGAGGCCTCTTTTCCTTCTCTCACCTTATCTCCTTACCTACCCATTGCCTCCCCCTGGGGCTCCTCTCCCTTTTCTTTCTTCAATGGCCCCCTGTCCTCTTTTATTGCCTTCTCTCTTCTCCAGCCCTGCATCTCTTTCACCAATCCACAGCTCTTTACTTCACCCCCCCCCAGTTTCACCTATCACCTTGTGTTTCTTCCTCCCCTCCACCCACCTTCTAATCTTTTTTCTCCAGCGCTGCTGAAGGCTCTCAGCCCAAAATGACCACTGTACTCCTTTCCATGGATGCTGCCTGGCCTGCTGAGTTCCTCCAGCATTTTGTGTGTGTTAATAACATTGTTACTCTCGCCTATCTTGTATAGCCACAGAGAAAGTGTAAACTGCTCCCTCCATTCTCTCGATTCCGATTACTTGCACAAGTGGCCTGAGCGCCTTTATTTGATGGTTTCATGTATATCTTAAATGAAAGGGCAACACACGCAAAATGCTGGAGGAACTCCGTCACCCAGGCAGCATCTCTGGAAATGAATAAACAGTCGACGTTTCAGGCCAAGAACCTTCATTAGCATAAAGAATAAGATCGGCATGAAGCCATTCGTCTGATGGAAGGTCTCAGCCTGAAACGTTGACTGTTTATTCACCTCCATAGATGCCTCCTGACATGCTGAGTTCCTCCAGCATTTTGAGTGTGTTACTGGAGATCTCCAGCACCTGCAGTACAGTGTCTCTTGCGTTTCTAACTCACAGAGCAGCTGCCTCTCCCTGCACAGTCAGTTCTTAATTTCCAGACACTTCTGACACCATCAGCTTCACTTTCTGAGGTACTGGAGGATCGAAGTTCTGTTACAACACCAAATGTGGCTTACTAAACAAAAGAACTTACAAAGAGATACTCTTCCTTTCTCTCGTGTCGATCTGTCACACGAAGACCATGCAGTAGCTTTTGTTTCTGAATACTCTCCCAAAGGTTTCAAGATTGTCAAGCCGAGGAGTGGTAGTGGGGACAAGCTCCCACTACCTAAAAGTGCTCCTCATGGCATGCGCCTCAAATAGCCTCTGACAACCAAGTCCAGCTCCTGGCCGTCTCGTGTGGCTTAGCCTCTAAGCCCGGTGTAGCTGTTTCTACTGACAGGAGAAGGGGTGAAGTCGGGTCCTGGTGCCTTAAAGCCAGTGCTTCGAGTAGATGGAGCTTGTCAGCCTGGAAAGGCAGTCCATCTTAGAGAGGGAAAACTCTGATTTCAAAACTCCGCTGCCTTGCGGCCATACCCACTCATGGGAAAGGCTTTGGGAGTAAACCCTGAGGACAAATCCGGAGCTGGAGTCCCTAAGGCAGTCCGACGTTGCCTTCAACCTCGTTCTGGCAACTCCTGCGACGACACTGGTGCCAAACTGTATCGGCCCTTGCCCTTCCCTTGGACAACATCGGTGTCGTGGAGAGGGGAGACTTGCAGCATGGGCAACTGCCGGTCTTCTATACAACCTTGCCCAGGCCTGCGCCCTGGAGAGGACACTCCAGCGTCGCATCACTGCGACGGTAGCAAGACTTTCCAGGTGCAGATCCATGGTCTTGCGAGAATAATGGATGTGACCACCATTCTCCCGAAACATTGTTGCAAAAACAATGCAGAATGCAGTTCACAAACAAGAGAAAATCTGCAGATGTTGGAAATCCGAACAACCCACACAAAATGCTGGAGGAACTCAGCAGGCCAGGCAGCATCAAGGGAAAAGAGTACAGTCGACATTTCAGGTCAAAACCCTTCAGCAGTTGATCATATCTATATCCTTAAAGGGGTACACACCCAACGTTATTTGCTAAACACGTTACAATTGCAATCAACACCATGTTTAAGTAATCAGTTTCGGTTCTCGCCAGACAACATATCTCCAAGCATTGGTGCACCTTTATTCCAAACATAGATGAAAGGAAAGTGAATTCCAACTGTGAACTTAGGCTGGCTGCATTCAATATCAAGATGGTATTTAACCAAGTGAAGACCTGAGGAGCCCTGGTGAAATTGGAGCAAGGAGCTCTGAATCACAGGGAGCCATGCCCAGCTCAGAATCCACTCACCTCATCGCCCTGTGTTGCCGCCAGAGCTTCTCGGAGCTCTGGTTGGGCTATAGAAACCCCTCGCTCAGTGCCCAGTGACTCACTTCTCCACACAGCCCCTCCACAGCTGAAACACTAAAATGCAGCAGCAAAAGGCGTCAGTCACACATCCATAACCCTACTGCCCACATCGAGGGAGATGAGGATACTCCAGGGGCCTCTGAGATGCTGTGATCACGGCCATTGTCAAGAAAGGAAACTGGACCAGATGTAACTACAGAGGGGTTTCGCTGCTGCCTGCCACAGGGAATGGTACCACCAAGGTTCTCCTCAACAAACTCCTCACAGAGGCTAAAGATCTGCCTCCTGGAATCTAGAGGCACAGTGGGCATGGCCTTTGTAACCAATGACTGCAGAAGTAAGGCAGAGACCACGCACCATAAATAGTCTTCATTAACCTCATTAAATTATCAGTGGGGGGAGGGAGCTATGGAATATCTGCTAGAAAGGTGACCCCTCTGTATCACACTGCCTATCAACTTTCTCATTTATTCTCCCTTTTCATGTCGAAGGAGGCTATTTGACCCATTCGCTCTATGCCCGCTCTCAAAACAATTCGAGCAATTCCATCCCCACCACCTTCTTACTTTCCTGCACTCTAACCTTTCCCACATGCTCACTAAAACACCAGGGGTTTAACTGGTCAGGTCACTAAACCTGGGAGCAACATTGCAAACCATCCAAGTTGCAGAAGAATCTCAGAAGATGCAGGTGCTTCTCTGCAAACGTCTGATTTAGTTGTGAATGTGAATGTGAGACTCCCCAGGTGACCCGGGAATGAATGCACAGAAACAGCAATAAACTAGACTGAGTACAGAGAACATCAGCACAACCTGCTTTACATTACGCATCAGATGTATACAAGACTATGCTCCAGACTTCACCTTATATTTGGTCAGTTCAGAAAGAGCATTTGACCAGAAGACAACAAAAAAGAAATGCAAAGTTGCAGCTGGCACTACACCTGGTGATGGCAGGTTCAAAGTTAAAAGTTCAAGTTTTTAATCAAAGTATGTATGTCATATACAGCCTTGAGATTCACCTCCTTGCAGGCATTCACGAAACAGGAGACGCAATAGAATCCACGAAAAACCCCGCACCACTGAGTCCCGGCAAGCATCCAATGTGCAAAAGAGGACAATGGTGAAAACGGTGAGCAAAAAGGTAAGGTGTCGAGTCCCCGTAAGTGGGTCCACAGCTGCAAGGTCAGCTCAGCGCTGAGGTGAGTGAAGCTGGTCCAGGAGCCCAGTGGTTTCAGGGCAACATCTCCCCCAAACCTAGCAGTGTGGGACCCAAGACTCCTGCACCTTCTACTCAATGGTAGGAGTGAGAGGAGAGGGAGAAGGGTCAAACACAGGCACACATCACAGAACACCAGTTCGTTTTCCTCTCTTGGGGCTTTAACGCTTTAATCTGACTCATCTGTTTAACTGGGTCGGAGTAATGAAACTGAGCACAGGTTCGTTTTCCACTCTCGGGCCCCGACACGGTGTCTGCCCCCAGTGATGGCCGCCCCGATAATGGCTGTGCCTACATCCTCAAGAGTCAAGTTTGCCGAATCCTTCATGAGATCATAAAATCACCAGTTCGTTCAGACGATTCAAACGTACGGTTCGTAAAGGGAAATTACAGGCTGCAGGTTGCAGTGATCGTAGTTCAGAAGTATATCCAGTAGAGTATCTAGTAGTTTTGAGTGTTGCCGGCAAAATGTTGCCACACGTCACCAGCACTATCTTGGTGATGCTGTGTTGAGAAAGAAGAAATTTTTGAGTGGAATCACTGTGTCTGTCTAAGAAGAAAAAACACTTCTCTGTTAGTCTGTTGTGGAAAAAGTGTCCATGGGATTGTTCTTGTTGTCAGCACTAATGTACGTTTTGTTCCCAGTGCTAACATTTCACAAAAGTCTTGCCATCGATATTGGAAGCATTTAGCATTTTAATTACAGATTTCTATACCAGCAAATCGTGCTTATTGTTTGCTATATATGTAAGTGCACATGTATTAGTTCTGAGGTACTTAAGAAACACCTGAGTACTTCACAGGATCATGGTCCTTGAAATGTTACATAAAATTCTAGAGTCATTGAAGTCGTACCTCATTAACAGGATCAATACTTCTAAGCTGCATTGAAATAGGGACATGTGAATGTGGTTATCAAGTGTTCAATTTAGTATTGCCCAATCAGAGCTGAGAGGAATGAATTAAATTTAAGATGAAGGACTCTGGAGTGGATTCATTTTGGCAGATGGTGGTCAGAGATACCAGCAGGATGCCAGAGGTGGGATCGGAATCAGCATCAATGGGGAGAGACACTGGCAACTCTGCCTACAAGTGCCAGCATTTCCCCTCATAATGATCATGTGTATAGAGAACCTCAACTTTCTCTGCAGTCCTCATTGCTGTCTTTCTAAATTGTGCTCCATATTTGGCTCCAACTTCCGACAGTCTCTAGCAGTTATAGTAGGAGAGGTACAAAGGAGAGTCAGTGGATGTTGCTTACATGGATTTTCAGAATGTGTTTGACAAGTGCTGCATATGAGGCCACTCAACAAGATAGGAGCCCATGGTATTACAGAAAAGATACTAGCATGGATAGAAGACTGGCTGACTGGCAGGCGGCAAAGAATTGGAGTAAAGGGGGCTTTTTCTGGTGGCTGTTGGTGACTAGTGGTGTTCCACAGGGGTCAGTGTGGGGATCACTTCTTTTCATGTTATATGTGAATGATTTGGATGACAGAATTGATGGTTCTATGGGCAAGTTTGCAGATGATACAAAGATAGGTGAAGGGACAAGTAGTGTTGAGGAAGCAGGGAGTCTGCAGAATGACTTAGACAGATTATTAGAATGGACAAAGAAGTGGCAGATGGAATATAATGTAAGGAAGTGAATGGTCTTGCACTTTGGTGGAAGGGAAAAAGGCATAGACTATTTTCAAAACAGGGAGAAAATTCAAATATCAGAGATGCAAAGCAACTTGGGGGTCCTTGTGCAGGACTCCCAAAGATAAACTTGCAGGATGAGTTGGTGTTAAGGAAGGCAAGTGCAATGCTTGGATTCATTTTGAGAGGACTAGAATATAAGAGCAAGGTTGTAATGCTGAGGCTTTATAAAGCATTGGTCAGACTGCACTTGAGGTATTGAGGGCAGTTTTGGGCACCTTATCTATGAAAAGATGTGCTGGCATTGGAGAGGGTCCAGAGGAGGTTCACAAGAATGTTTCCACGTATAAAAGGTTTAACATATCAGGAGCATTCGATGGCTCGGGGCCTGTACTTGCTGGAGTTTAGAAGAATGAGGGGGGATCTCATTGAAACCTATCAAATATTGAAAGGCCTAGATAGAATGGATGTGGAGAGGATGTTTCCTATAGTGGGGGGGGGGGGTCTAGGACCAGGGGACACAGCGTCAGAATTGAGGGCTGTCCATTTAGAACAGAGATGAGGAAGAATTTCTTCAGTCAGAGGTTAGTGAATCTGTGGCAAACTAGGGTAGATCTTACACAGTGAACGGTAGGGCACTGAGGAGTGCAGAGGAACTAAGGGATCTGGGAACACGGGTCCTTAATTCATTGAAAGTGGCATCATGGGTAGATAGGGTTGTAAAGAAAGCGTTTGGCACTTTGGTCTTCATAGATCATTGTGCTGAGTACAGGAGAAAGGATGTTATGTTGAAGTTGTCAAAGACATTGGTGAGGCCTAATTTGGAGTATTGTGTGCAGTTTTGATTAGGTTAGAATTCTATTCCCTAGAACACAGAAGACCAAGGGGAGATTTGATAGAGGAATACATAATTATGAGGGGTTTTAGATAGGGTATAGATGTTTCCTTAAGGTTGTTATAGCCGGAGGTGATAATGGGGACACTACCAATTAACTGTTCCCAATTGCATGCGCCTCAAGTTGCTTCCGATAACCAAGTCCAGTTCCTGGCCTTCATGTGCATCTTAGCTACTAAGCCCAGTGGAACTGTTTCTAGTGACAGGAGAAGGGGCAGAGGTGGGCTACTGGAGCCTTAAAACCAGGTGTTTCAGGCAGACGGGGCTCGTCAGCCGTGGTTGGCAGCCCACCTAGGAGAGGGAAAACGCTGGTCTCAAACCCCTCCTGTCTTGCATCTATACCCACTCATGGGGAAGGCTTCAGGAATAAACACCAAGGAAAAATCTAGAGCTGGGGTCCCTAAGGCAGTCCTACGTTGAGCTCAATGCTGACTAGCAACTCCTTCCAACGCTGCTGGTACCAAACTCTATCAGTCTCTGCTGTTCCTTTGGGATGCATGGAGAGGGGGAGCTTGCTACATGTGCAAAAACAACTTGCTCTCCATATCGTACTGCCCAGACTTGGTACCTAGACACGTAACACGCAATATCCATGGTCAACTCTGATCAACGGAGGTAAGGTAAATGCAAACAGGTGTCTCCTCGGAGGTTGGGTGAGACTGCAACTAGAGGTCATGGGCTAAGGGTGAAAGGTGAAATGCTTAAGGGGAACATGAGAGGAACTTCTTCATTCAGAGTGTGGTGAGAGTGTGGAACAAGTTGCCAGCACAAGTGGTGGATGCGATTTCAATTTCAATTTTTAAGAGCAGTTTGGATAGGTGCATGGATGGGAGGGATATGAGGGGCTATGGTCCCAGTGCAGGTCGACGGAAGTAGGCAGATTAAATGGTTCGGCATGGAGTAGATGGGCTGAAGGGCCTGTTTCTGTGCTCTAGTTTTCTATGGCTCTCTGACTCTAGAGTCAAGGAGTGAAGAATTTAGGCTTGGTATTTTGAATGTAATCCTTCAAATAGCCAAGCACAGCAGATATGCTTTAAAAGTTGGAAATCCTTGCAGCTAATGAACACTGTGATATTTTGTACAGGGACTAGCAACATCATGAACATCATTAATAATGTCCTTATGTGAATTCAAACAGTGATCACTCATCAACAATTCAGCAAGTTTACCTTAAGCGGAGCTATGCTGCGCTTCAGAAACAAAATAACACATTCATTTTTTTCAAACATTGCAATTACCATATGAGCAGTATTTTCAGCTTTAGATTTCTGAAGAGCAGAGGCACAATCTCACAATACAGAAATCCTCTGACGTAAATAAATATTTAAGAAATCATTGTGGAGCGTTATGTCTGTCTGTCTAGGTACCATATCCGATGCGGACTTTGGTGACCATGGTTTTCCATATAGATATATCCTTTGTTTTTTGGATGACTTCCATTTCCTCGGTGTGTAGCCACCTGGCTATGCTTTTGATGTACATAAGCCGAGGTCTTCCTCTGGGTTTACTCCCCTCTATCTTTCCAGAGAGTATGAGTTTTTCTAGTTCATCTTTCCGCGTGATGTGTCCTAGGAATCTGAGTTGTCTTTCTCTTATTGTTGGTATGAGTGATCGAACTGCTTGGGCTCTTCTGAGAACTTCTTCATTTGATGTGTGTGTGGTCCATGATATTTTTAACATTCTCCTGTAGAACCATAATTCAGCTGCTTCTAGTCTCTTTTCCATTGTTGGAGAAATGGTCCAGCATTCACTTCCATAAGTCAGGATAGAATAAATGTAGTACTGCAGTATTCTGTTTTTAGTGTACGTGCTCATCTTTCTGTCTGTTAATATGATCTTCATTTTTTGGAAAGCTTCTTTCGCCATTGCTAATCTGTATTTGATATCTGTATCACACCTGCCATTACTTGTTACTAGGCTGCCAAGATATTTGAATTTGTTGACTTGTTTGATGTTTGTATTTCCGATCTTGATCACACATTGTAGAGCATAATAGTTTTCCAAATTTATGGGTGACATAGAACGTGGAGGTGTGGTGAACTGTGAAAAGGGAAGCGATAGACTTCAGGGACATGTGGCTGGGCTGGAACAGAAGATAAAATTTAATGCTGATAAATGCAGCGCTACATGTTGACAGGAATAACCAGGGGAAAATAAACTGAAGGACACAATTCTAAAAGAAGTACGAGAACAGAGTGATGTGACGCACAGTTTGTTGTAAAAACATCAGAACAGGTTGAGAATATTTTCCTGATGCAGTTTTGGCCCAATATGTCAACAGTTCCTTTCCTCACACAGATGCTGCTGAACAGTCTGTGTTCCAGCACACTCTTGTGTCTCTCTTGAGAACTATTGTGACCATTTTTGTGTGCCACACTCTGGGAAAAGCAAAAAGGCTTATAGAAGATGCACAGGAAGGAATTTGATTAAAAGAATTCTAGGTATTAGAACTCCAAGTGGAACAATGAAAATTTGAAGGAGACTTGACCAAATTAATTGAAATCATGCGGGGTATAATAGACTAAAGGGAAATTATTTTCACCAGCAGGAAGGTCAAGAACCAGAGGACATTGAATGGATGGTAATAGAACTGAAAGCAGTATAAAGTGAATTTAAACGCAAACAACAGGAATTCTGCAGATGCTGGAAATTCAAGCAACATACATCAAAGTTGCTGGTGAACGCAGCAGGCCAAGCAGCATCTATAGGAAGAGGCGCAGTCGACGTTTCAGGCCGAGACCCAACGCAGCAGGCCAAGCAGCATCTATAGGAAGAGGCGCAGTCGACGTTTCAGGCCGAGACCCTTCGTCAGACGAAGGGTCTCGGCCTGAAACGTCGACTGCGCCTCTTCCTATAGATGCTGCTTGGCCTGCTGCGTTCACCAGCAACTTTGATGTATGTTGCCAGTATAAAGTGAAGCTCCTTTTGACACAGCAGGTGTTTCGAGTTTAACATGCATTGCCAGTGTAGCTGTGGGTGCAGAATCCGACTAAGTATTAAAAGGGGTCCGTATGAACTCCTGAAGGGGAGTGGGAATAGGAATGGCTGAATTACTCATGAACTTGATGGGCTGAATAGCCTCCTTCCAAGCTGTAACCATTCGGTGATTCTGGGATTCTTTAATGGAGCAGGAAAAGTGGTTTTGAAATGGCAGCTGAGAGTGCAGAAAAGCAATCATCAAGAATCCTGGACTGGAAATGGATCTGATTGGGACTTATGTTTATATATAACTTCCTACAACTACTTTTAAATATTTTGGAGCAGCAGTTTTTAAGGTAAAATTATGGTAACAACGTTCCAGTAATTAATTTACTTTTAAAGTATTAAATCAAAACAACATCCACAAAATGCTGGAGGAACTCAGCAGGCCAGGCAGCATTGATGGAAAAAAGTAGTCAACGTTTCAGGCCAAGACCCTTCGGCAGGGACCTTTGCTGGGTTCCTCCAGCATTCTGTCTGTATTGCTTGGATTTCCAGCATCTGCAGATTTTCTCCTATCTATTATTAAATCAAAATGTTATTTTGTAGAATACAATAGATAATAGACACTAGACAATAGGTGCAGGAGTAGGCCATTCTGCCCTTCGAGCCAACACCACCATTCACTGTGATCATGGCTGATCATCCACAATCAGAACCCTTTTCCTGCCTCCTCCCCATATCCCTTCACTCCGCTATCTTTAAGAGCTCTATCTAACTCTTTCTTGAAAGAATCCAGAGAATTGGCCTCCACTGCCTTCTGAGGCAGAGCATTCCACAGAACCACAACCCTCTGTGTGAAAAAGTTTTTCCTTAACTCTGTTCTAAATTGTCTACCCCTTATTCTTAAACTGTGGCCTCTGGTTCTGGACTCCCCAACATCCGGAACATGTTTCCTGCCTCTAGCCTGTCCAATCCCTTAATAATCTTATATATTTCAATCAGATCCCCTCTTATCCTTCTAAATTCCAGTGTATACAACCCCAGTCTCTCCAATCTTTCAACATATGACAGTCCTGCCATTCCGGGAATTAACCTCGTGAACTTACGCTGCACTCCCTCAATAGCTAGAAAGTCCTTCCTCAAATTTGGAGACCAAAACTGTACACAATACTCCAGGTGTGGTCTCACCAGGGCCCTGTACAACTGCAGAATGACCTCTTTGCTCCTATACTCAACTCCCCTTGTTATGAAGGCCAACATGCCATTAGCTTTCTTCACTGCCTGCTGTACCTGCATGCTTACTTTCAGTGACTGATGAACAAGGACACCTAGATCTCATTGTACTTCCCCTTTTCCTAACTTGACACCATTCAGATAGTAATCTGCCTTCCTGTTCTTACCACCGAAGTGGATAACCCCACATTTATCCACATTAAACTGCATCTGCCATGCATCTGCCCACTCACCCAACCTGTCCAAGTCACCCTGCATTCTCATAACATCCTCCTCACATTTCACACTGCCATCCAGCTTTGTGTCATCGGCAAATTTGCTAATGTTACTTTTAATCCCTTCATACAGTTTCACTAAATCCCCCCCCCCCTTATCTGAATAGTGTTGAGGTTTGGTTTACCTTTAGATATTTGTTGATCTCACAGTAATACTAAACACCACTTACAAACTAAAGAGTGTTCTCTCTTTGCTTATCAATGTCAGCCCAGAATAGAATTGTGGATATTTTAATCAATAGTGTCAAGGCCTCTGAAATCTACGAACCTTCATTTCTTGTCTACACAATATTTGATATGTTTCAGATCTGCAAGCTTGTAACTGAGATTCCCCCAAGCAAGTTAGTACAGCCTTTGATTCAGTCAGGTATCAGGCTGTGGACACATGTACTCTGTGGGTAGACTCTCATGGAACTCCATTTACAGTTCAGGCTTCCTCAGATTTCCCAGCCCACTGATCTGCATCGGGCTGTGGAGAGTGTAGAAGATCCAAAGAATTGAATGCTGTTCATAGATCTTTTTATTTGATTTAATTCCAAGTTAAATATATTATGTTGCACATTGCCGGGTGTTTAATTTGTACATAAAATTATAAATAACCTTTTTTTTCAAAAACATTTTTAAAAATATTCAGTATTCTTTGAATACTTGTGAATGTGAACCAGTCGCTCACTGAGATCCTAGTGGAGCACTCCATTGAAGACCACCTGAGACAATTTTAGACAAATCAGTGTAGTCAAGTGGCTGGTAATAAGGGTGCCAGTAATCCAAATTAAAGAAAAATGCTTGGAAACATTTAAATAGGTCAGTCAGAACTTACATAGAGAGATTCAGACAATATTTCATGTTGCTGACTATTCTGTATCTAAATTAAAGTTAGTGAGTTCCCCTGGAATTCTCAGTAAGTTCTAGTCCCAACAGTTGAAGTCCATGTGATCTCCTGGATTCTACACCAAAATCTACACGTGTTTTTAAGATATTCACAGGCTTTCAATTTCAGTGGCGAACTCACTAGCTATCAAAACCATACATGGCAGAGCCAGCAAGTTAACCCAGGGAGCTCTCTTTCTAACTACACCTTGAAAATCACCAAGGACATGGTCCCTCTACCAGGACCATGCTAGGACCATCAATGCATTTCATTTTGCTATATTCCATGTATTTAAGGGTGTTTCTGTTTTATTGCTGGTGTTATTTTTCATACTGTGTACATCATTTTCATCCTAAACTTTAAAACACATTTAATAGGGCTTGTATTGCTTTGCAAAGGCTTATGCATGTGAAACCTTTTTTTCAGGGAGGCCCTGTTCTGCCTCAGATCTTATGTATGAGCTAGGAGCTTAGCTCTCAGTGAAAGACCATCTCACCACACTGCAAGAATCTGTGTTAATCCAGGCATGGTTTCTGGGTGCTGGAAATGTGTAAGGTCATTCAGCATGGAAACAGGTTTTTCAGCCAATCACTTCCATGCTGTCCTTCAAGCACCATCTACAATAATCTTATTTTCCCTCTTTACGTATTCATCAACTTCCCATCCCTCTGCCTCTCCAGCCACCCAATTAAAGGCAAGTACAGTAGCCAATTATTCTGTCAATTTTCATCTCTTTGGAAGATTCTACGCCAGGCTACAACCATGTTTTTAAGACATTACGAATATTTAATCTCATTGCCAAATAGTGGATCTAAGAGCAATGCCCCATTTTGGGAGGAAAGCAGGACATTCAGGAAAAGCTACTAGACCTTCTGTGAGACTACTATAAGTTAAGGATGTTATGCGCATAACATTCCACACCTGAATGACTTATTGCTTATAAATGGCTCCCAGTTTGATTTATTATCAAACAATGTCAAAAGAATTGGCTTCAAATGGAACAGTTGTCAGTTCATTCACAAAAAGACCATTCAAAAAGCAGATGAGATAGGGATAGTCAAAGCTCAGAATGAAATATTGCCCAGCATTTCCATGGGAAAGCAAAAATGCCAACATGTAGTATACACCTGCAGTACCTTTGATGGAGATAACACCAAGAGTGCCAAACCAAAGTTGGCTCTTGGGGTTGAACAAACGCAGTTAAGCAAAGAACATCAGTGATGCTGAACCAGAAGGAACAGTCTCACATCATTGGGATTCAGAAACTATAGTAGAGATTAGTGGAAACAAAAGATGCTTGGTTAAAATTGAAGACAGGATCCAACGTGGTCTTATAGGTAAAATTATTTCTGATATAGACTAATCTGTCCAGATCAGGGCTTCCCAACCTTTTGTATGTCCTGGACCCCTACCATTAACCAAGGGTTCTGTGGACCCGGCTGGGAACCTCTCGTCTAGATAATGAAGCAATTAATCACGATGTTGTATCTGAGTTGGAACCAGTGCAGACTTCAGGAAGTGAAACTCCAATCCAAACAAGTCTGATTAGAAAGGTAAACCTTCCCTGTTTGATTCTGTATTTGAATTTAGTCCAAAAGTTAATTCAACACCAAACCTGTAAGGAGATCAGGAGAATTCTGAAAACTTGTTACTACAATAGTTTTGTAGTTGTTGTTCATTAAACATGTAAAATGACAAGTTAATTGTATCTCATTATTGAAACTATAGAAGGAATATAGATAAAAGTATTTTTCTCTATTTAATAAAAAGGAGAGAAGTATGGTGTGTGGTGTATTTATTTGCATGGGCATAGTGTAATTTACGTATCTGTATGTGAACATGCTGTGGTGGGGCTGTAAAACTATGAAAGTAACTCTGACGGGAACTAATAGTCTCTAGCAGGCACCTGAAGACTCAATGCCCGGGAAAGGAGTGTGGAAAAAGAGCTACCTGTCGATCAGGTCTGCGATCGAGATTTAAAAGGCAGAGCTTCGCGGCAGTTTCTCGGCATTGTCTGCGACCAATTAACAAGGATTCATTAGAAAGGGCGAACAAGAGTAACACAAGTGGAGCAGCCATTCTTTTCAGTGTGCCAGTGTTTAGTGTGGCTTTGGCTCATCAGGGTTAGGCAAGTTCAGGCTTGGGTGTTGTAAAGCTCCTCGCTTTTTGTGCTTCCTCTCCTTGTGTTCATTCTCAGTCTGTTAGGGCATAGTGGTGTAGCGAGGGTGGCTCCACGGGCAGTGTTTTGTACTCTGTGGCATGTGCGAAGTCTGGGAAACCTCCAGTGTCCTGGATAAACACATTTGCACCAGGTACACTGAGCTGCAGCTTCTGAGAGAATGTGTTAAGGAACTGGAGCTGCAGCTCGATGACCTTCAGCTCATACGGGAGACTGGGAAAGTGATAGATAGGAGCCACAGGGAGGTGGTCACCCGTAGGTTGCAGGAGACGGGTAAGTGGGTGACTGTCAGGAGGAGGAGGAGGGGAAATGCGCAGTCAGTGCAGAGTACACCTGTGGCTGCTCCCCTCAGTAATAAGTAATCAACCTTAGACACTGTTGAGGGGGACCACCTATCGGTGGGGGGGGGGGAGCGGGGAGCCACAGTGACCACGTCCCTGGTACTGATTCTGATGCCGTGGCTCAGATGAGCAGAGAAGTAAAGATGACTTCAGTGTGGATAGGAAATTCCATAGTCAGAGGAACAGAGATGTGATTCGGTGGGTGCGATAGAGACTCCTAGATGGTACGTTGCCTCCCAGGTGCCAGGGTCAGGGATGTCTCAGATCAGCTCCATGGTATTCTCAAGGGCGAGGGCGAACAGCCGGAAGTCTTGGTACATATCGGCACCAATGACAGAGGTAAACAAGGCAAGGGGGTCTTGAAGAGAGATTTTAGGGACCTAGGTAGAAAGCTGAGAAACAGGACTCCAGGGTATTAATCTCTGGATTTCTGCCTGTGCATGTGCCAGTCTGGGTAAGAAGGGAATGATTTGGCAGGTGAATGTGTGGCTGAGGAACTGGTGCAGGGGGCAGGGACTCAGGTTCATAGATCATTGAGATCTCTTCTGGGGAGGGTAGACCTGTACAAGAGGGATGGGCTTCACCAGAGCCCAAGGAGGTCCAATATCCTTGTGGGCAGGTTGGCTGGAGTTGTTTGGGAGAGTTTAAATTAATTTGGCAGGGAATGGGAACCGGATTGAGAGTGCTGAGGATGAGGTAGTTAATTCACTAACACAAGCAGTGTGAGACTTCTAGCAAGGAGAGGCTGTTGATAGGGCAAAATTGCAGTCAAAAAGATGAGTTGCAATGTAAAAGGCGGACAAAATCAAAAAAGGGTGAACACAGAACAGAAGGGGTTATATTTTGAAAGCACACAGTATATGGAATAAGGTAGATGAATTGTAGTAGAGTTACAGATGGACATGTATGATGTTGTAGGCATCACTGAATCATGGCTGAAAGAAGACTATAGCTGGGAGCTTATCATCCAAGGATGCACGTTGTATTAAAAGGACAGGCAGGTAGACAGAGGGGGTGGGGTGGTTCTGTAGGTAAAAAATGAAAGCAAATCATTAGAAGTAGGTGACATATGGTCAGAAAATGTTGAGTGGTTGTGGGTAGAGCTAAGGAACTGCAAGGGTAAAATGATCCTGATGGGAGTTATATACCGACCCCCAAACAGCGGTAAGGATGTGGCCTACAAATTACAACGGGAGATAGAAAATGCATGCCAAAAGGGCAATGTTACAATAGTTATGGGGGATTTCGATATGCAGATAGGTTGGGAAAATCAGGTTGGTGCTGGATTCCAGGAGGGGGAGTTTCTAGAGTGCCGACAAGATGGCTCTTTACAGCAGCTCATGGTTGAGCCCACTGGGGGATCAGCTATTCTGCATTGGGTGTTGTGCAATGAACCGGAATTGATTAGCGAGCTTAAGGTAAAAGAACCCTTAGGGGAAGTGATCATAATATGATTCAATTCACCCTGAAATTTGAGAATGAGAAGCTAAGGTCAGGTGTATCAGTAGGCACAAGGGAGGAGTTGGCCAAAATTGATTGGAAATGAACACTGGTAGGGATGATGCCAGAGCAGCAATGGCTAGAATTTCTGGAACCAATTCAGAAGACACTGGATATATACATCGCAAAGAGGAAGAAGTATTCTAAAGGCAACATTACAGTACTGTGGCTAAAAAGAGAAGTCAAAGACAACATAAAAGCCAAAGAGGGGGCATATAATAGAGCAAAAATTAGTGGGAAGTCATTCCAGGATTGAATGGCTTGTCATATGAAGAGCGTTTGATGGTTCTGTGCTTGTATTCACTGGAATTCAGAAGAATGAGGGGTGACCTCATTGAAGCCTATTGAATGGTGAAAGGCCTTGATGGAGTGGATGTGGGGAGGATGTTTCCTACGGTGGGAGAGACTAAGACCAGAAGCCACGGCTTCAGAATGGAGGGGTGTCCTTTCAGAACCGAGATGAGGAGAAATCTCTTTAACGAGAGGTTGGTGAATCTGTAGAATTGTTGCCACAGGCAGCTGTGGAGGCCAGGTTTTTATGTATATTTAAGGCAGAGGTTGATAGGTTCTTGATTGGTCAGGGCATGAAGGGGTACGGGGAGAAGGCAAGAGGTTGGGGCTGAGAGGTATAGGGGATCAGCCCCAGCCATGATGAAATAGCAGAGAAGACTCGATGGACCAAATGGCCTCTGCTCCTATACTTATAGTCTTATGGGATCTGTAGCACTGTTTTGGGTTTTTTTTTGCGGCATCCGTTAGTCTCGCGAGACCATGGATCTGCGCCTGGAAAGTCTTGCTTCAGTCTGTGTTAGAGTAGCGTCTGTTGTGGCTGTAGAGACCCACGTGGGAGTGACAGTCTCGGCTGCAGCGACTGCACTTGAAGGCGTTGTCCTCCAGTGTTGTCTTGGTGCTGTTTTACCGATGAGTGCGCTTTTCTTCAGCGGCAAGCCTCAGCTTCTCTTCTCCTCTTTTTAGACCTCTGCGTAGTTCCAGCCTCCAGCGAGAGCGATCACTTGCGAAGTACTCCCACCTCTCGATGTTCATGTTCAGTGACTTCATGTCTCTCTTGCAGACATCTTTGAAACGAAGATGGGGCCGCCATTGTGCTCTCTTGCAGGAGGCCTGTTCCTCGTACAGCAGGTCTTTCAGGATCCTCCTGTCTGACATGCGGTGTACATGGCCCAGCCAGCGGGGATGGCATTGTTGGAGCAGCGTGAAGAGGCTGGGTTTCTGGGCGCGGGCCAGGACCTCATTGTTGGTGACTCGGTCAGTCCACATGATGTCCAGGATGCGTCTCAGGCTGCGAAGGTGGAAGGCGTTGAGACGCCGCTCCTGTCTGGAGTAGAGGCTCCAGGTCTTGCTGCTGTAAAGCAGTGTGCTGAGGATGCAGGCCCTGTAGACTGCAACTTTGGTGTGCGTCGTCAGCTTTCTGTTCTCCCAGATTCTCTTTGTCAGGCTGGTGAATGTTGAGGCTGCTTGTCCGATCCGTTTGTTGATCTCGGGGTCTAGGGAGAGGATATCCGTGATGGTGGAGCCAAGGTATGTAAACTCGTGAACTACCTCCAGCTCGTAGTTATTGATGGTAATGGCAGGGGGGTGCTCAACGCCTTGGCCCAACACATTGGTCTTCTTCAAACTGATGGTCAAGCTGAAGTCCTGGCAGGCTCTTGAGAAGCTGTCCATGAGGCGTTGCAGTTGCACTTCAGGCTGTGTTGCCAGTGCTGCGTCGTCTGCAAACAATATGTCTCTGATGAGTACTTCACGAACCTTGGTTTTCACCCTCAGCCGGGACAGACTGAACAGCCTCCCGTCCAATCTGGTGTGGAGGTAGACACCATCAGTTGATGTTCCGAAGGCGTGCTTCAGCATGACTGTGAAGAAGATGCCAAACAGGGTGGGGGCAAGCACACAGCCCTGCTTCACACCACTGCGGATGTTGAAGGCCTCCGAAGAAGAGCCGTCGAACTGAACGTCGCCCTTCATGTCTGTGTTGAGTGACTGGACTATCCTGAAGAGTCTCGGGGGACAACCAATCCTGGCGAGGATTTTGAACAGGCCATCTCTGCTCACAAGGTCGAAGACCTTCGTGAGGTCAATGAAAGCAATGTAGAGTGGTTGTCTTTGCTCTTTTCATTTCTCTTGTAGCTGTCGAAGGAAGAAGATCACGTCGATTGTGGAGCGTTCTGACCTGAAACCGCACTGAGACTCGGGATATACCCTTTTGGCTATTTTCAGCAGTCTGTTCAGGATGACGCGGGCAAAGACCTTCCCAACAATGCTCAGCAAGGAGATTCCCCTGAAGTTGTTACAGTCACTTCTGTCCCCTTTGTTCTTATATAGGGTGACAATGTTGAAGTCTCTCATGTCCTGCAGCACTGCTCCCTCTGTCCAGCACTGGCACAGTAGTTCGTGCAGGTGGATTAGCAGGATGCCCTTTGGACACTTGATGGCCTCTGGTGGAATGCCATCCAATCCTGGTGCCTTCCCAGTGGGCAGGCTGTCGATGGCTTTACTCAGCTCTTCGGTAGTCAGCAATGCACCAAGTTCCTCCATGACAGGCAGGCATTCCACTGCGTCTAGCACGCTGTCTGAGATGCTGTTTTCTCTGGAGAAGAGTTCAGAGTAATGCTCCACCCACCTCTCCATCTGTTTGCCTTTGTCATTGATGGTCTCACCTGTTATGGTTTTCGGTGGTGCTGTCTTGCTCTGGGTTGGCCCGATGGCTTTCTTGATCTCCTGGTACACTCCATGGATGTTGCCTGTGCCAAATGATGACTGAATGCTTTCGCATAGTTGTAGCCAGTAGTCATTTGCACAGCGCCTGGCTGTTTCCTGGCCCTGCTTCTTGCTGTCCTTAGCGCTTGCAGTGTCGCCTGGGTGGGGTGGCATTTGTGCTCTAGTCGTGCAACTTGCTTCACCTCGATGACAGCGGTGAGCTTACTTGAGCTCACTTCAAACCAGTCCTGTGTCTTGCCCTGTTTCTTCCCGAAGGCCTTTGAGTGCAGTGCTGTGGATAGTGTCCCTGAGAGAGTCCCTGAGAGAGTCCCATCTCTGCTGAACATCTCCTTCTGGTGGGTCTGCAAGGAGAGCATCCTCCAGTGACTTGACGACCTCTGCAGCTTTGGGTGTTGTGTCTTACTGGCATCGATGCGCTGCTTGCCTGGAGGCTTGGTGCAGTGCATCTTCTTCGGCCAAAGTCTGATCTTGCAACAAACCAGAGAGTGATCCCTGTTACAGTCGGCATTCTGAAAGGAGCGAGTCATGAGCACGTTTCTCAGGTGATGGCGTCTTGTGATTATCAGGTCTAGCTGGTGCCAGTGTTTGGAGCGGGGATGTCGCCAAGACACCTTGTGCTGAGCTTTGGTCTGGAAGAAGGTGTTGGTGACACACAATTCATGGAGAATGCAAAACTCGAGCAGTCGTTGCCCGTTGTCATTCATGCTGCCAATCCCATACCGCCCCAGGCAGCTTGGCCAGGAGTCGTGGTCGGCGCCCACTCTGGCGTTGAAATTGCCAAGCAGTAGCAATTGTGCCTGACTTGGGATCTCCTGTATCATCGTTGAGAGCCGGTCGTACAACTTGTCCTTTGCGTCTTGTGCAGAGTAGACGGTTGGGGCATAGACGCTGACAAGGTTGACAGGCCCATCGGATGTGTGGAGTTGAAGTGAGAAAATCCGCTCTGTCCCTTTCTCACTAGGCTCTACCATCTTCAGCAGCAAGTTCTTCACGGCAAAGCCGACACAATGCTCTCTGGTTTCGTCTGAGCCCTTCCCCTGCCAGAAGAAGGTATAGTCTCTCTCACGTAGGGTTCCTGATTCTGTGAGACATGTCTCTTGGAGTGTTGCGACGTCCAGTTGAAGTCTTAACAGTTCAGTGTTAATCACTGCTGACTTGCGTATGTCGCTGATCTCCAGAAGGTCATCTGATATACCAGTGGTCTTGGTCCGTATATTCCAGCATCCTAGTCTGAGTGCTGGCTTCTTTCTTTGTCTTCTTGTTGTGCCTGGTGCAGTGTTTACAGTCCGCAGTTCGGGCTACTTGTACCGCTAAGCCCCACGCACCCAGTGGAGCGGGCGGACTGTGGCGGGACAGCACCTAATTGGCTGGGGGCTGCCCAGCTTGAGACGGGTGGTAGCTGTCCAGTGAGACGTGATGGTCTCTCCCTCTGTCAAAAGCAACCCCTGGCGCCTTGCTCTACGCCAGTCAAGCACAGGCTTATAACCGGTAGACTGCTGCTTTCCGTGTTGTGCCGTCGCGATGAGGCGGCGCTGGAGTGTCCTCTCCAAGGCGCAGGCCTGGGCAAGGTTGTATGGAAGACCAGCAGTTGCCCATGCAGCAAGTCTCCCCTCCCCACGACACCGATGTTGTCCAAGGGAAGGGCAAGGGCCAATACAACTTGGCACCAGTGTCATCGCAGGAGTTGCCAGAACAAGGTTGAAGGCAACGTCGGACTGTCTTAGGGACCCCAGCTCTGGATTTGTCCTCAGGGTTTACTCCCGAAGCCTTTCCCATAAGTGGGTATGGCCGCAAGGCAGCAGAGGTTTGTAATCAGAGTTTTCCCTCTCTTATTTGGACTGCCTTCCCAGGCTGACGAGCTCCATCTACCCGAAGCACTGGTTTTAAGGCACCAGGACCCGACTTCACCCCTTCTCCTGTCAGTAGAAACAGTTCCGCCGGGCTTAGAGGCTAAGACACACGAGAAGGCCAGGAGTTGGACTTGGTTGTCAGAGGCTATTTGAGATGCATGCCGTGAGGAGCACTTTTAGGTAGTGGGAGCTTGTCCCCACTACCACCCCTTGGCTTGACAACCTTGGAACCTGTTTGGGGTTTTAATGTCATTAAATGGCTCACTGATGTTGTTTAAAAAACTTCTAAAGATTTCAGGACTCTGAATGTTAGAAACAATTCTATCAATCTCCCTTGTGCTAAATTATTCAGTTTCACTATCGGTGGGTGTTACCTGTACAATCTGTCATGAAACTAATGCATGTCCTCATAATTCTGAGCTCAGGAAACAGCCCTCAAACTATAAACACCGTAATGCAAATAGAGAGCTTGTAACAGCCAGGGAGTGTTGAGAAATGAATGACAGTACAGTATGCTCCATTGATGGAGGGGAAGTCCGTGCCCTCCCAGGGCCGCTGAGAAACAAAATGGGTTTAAAGCATCTTTTTGTGCATGGCAAATTGCCAGGCATATGTTTGTAAGGATGTGAGTGCACTCCCTAAATACCTGCACTTTGGAGATACCTGAAGTCCTACGAATAGCCATGTCAAACAAGTAGAAAGAAAAACAAAGGTTTCCTGCCTAGAGATGAGAGTAGTTTTAAGATTATCTGATGATGTAGATATCAAAATCAGCAGTATGGAAGGATTACAAGCCTTAGGAGACTCAGAGGACCTATTGACCTTAACTTTGACTTTGTGTTTGTTCTTTAATTTTGCTGAGGTCGTAGATGTGAGACAGCAGCTGGAATTGTGCATTTCCGTTCATTTATTATTGAGCAAAAACCCACTCAATTTCCATCGGAATAGATGAGCTTTCTTTACTAAAGCTCTGCTTATAAATGTAGACGAGGTGTGACTATCGACTTAAAGAATGATCCCCTCAAGCCTTAAGCATTAACAGTTGATCTGGCTGTGAGTGAGTGGTGCCAGTTGTTAGTTAGACTAATGCAGCTGAGAATCTGAGGGCTGCTAAATGCCCAGCTGGAAGATAAGGTGCTGTTGGAGTCGTGAAGTCATACAGTAATAGAGCATGGAAATCGGATCCTCGGCCCAAATCATTCATCCTCAGGAGGTTAGTAGAGGGAGTTCCGAGAAATATGATCTGCTATCACTTAGATAATAAAAGCCTGATCAGGAATAATCAGCATGGGAGATCACCTCTGATGAATCTTGTGGAATTGGATTTGATTGTCACGTGTACCGAGGTACAGTAAAAAGTTTGTCTTACATGCTGTTCATACAGATCAAATCATTACATAGTATATTGAGGTAATACAAGCTAAACCAACTACAGAATGCAGAATAAAGTGCAACAACTACAGAGAAAGTGCAGCGCAGTTAGACAGTAAGGTGCAAGATCATAACGAGGTAAAATTGTGAGGTCAAGTGTCTGTGTTATTGTACAAGGGAACCATTCAAAAGTTTTATAACAGTGGGGTAAAAGCTGTCCTTGAGCCTCCTGGTACATACTTTCAGACTTTTGTATCTTCTTTGCAATGGGTGAGGGAAGAAGCGAGAGGGGAGGTGGAGTTTTTCGAAGAGGTAACTAAGGTATGCACTTTATATGCGCTTCAGTAAGGCCTTGATAAAGTCCCGTATGGCAAGCTAATCTGGAAAATCAGGTTGCATGGGATTCAGGGGAAGCTAGCAAGGTGGATTCTAAATTGGCTTGGTGATAGGAAGCAGAGGATGACGACTGATGGTCGATTCTCTGAATGAAAGGCAGAAACGCAGCTATATAGGACCCTGGTCAGACTCCACTTGGAGTACTGTGTTCAATTCTGGTCACCTCACTATAGGAAGGACGTGGAAATCATAGAAAGGGTGCAGAGGAGACTTACAAGGATGTTGCCTGGATTGGGGAGCATGCCTTATGAGAATAGGTTGAGTGAACTCGGCCTTTTCTCCTTGGAGAGACGGAGAATGAGAAGTGACTTGATAGAGGTGTACAAGATAATGAGAGGCATTGATCGTGTGGATAGTCAGAGGCTTTTCCCCAGGGCTGAAATGGCTAGCACGAGAGGGTATGGTTTTAAGGTGCTTGGAAGCAGGTACAGAGGAGATGTCGGGGGTAAGTTTTTATACGCAGAGAGTGGTGAGTGCGTGGAATGGGCTGCCGGCGGCGGTGATGGAGGCAGAAATGATTGGGTCTTTTAAGAGACTCCTGGATGGCTACATGGAGCTTAGAAAAATAGAGGGGTATGGGTGAAGCCTTGGTAGTTCTAAGGTAGGGACATGTTCGGCACAGCTTTGTGGGCTGAAGGGCCTGTATTGTGCTGTATGTTTTCTGTTTCTATGACTAGAGGTGTACATCAGGGATCAGTGTGGACACCTGTGTTATTCATTCATTACTTGTGTAAACAATTTGGATGTGAATATACATGGCATGATTTGCAAGTCTTCTGATGATACTAAATTAACGGTCTTGTTGATGGAGAAGCAGGTTACAATGAATTATAAAGAGAAATCTTGGTCAGTTAGGGAAGTGGAGCAAGGAATGGCAAATGGATTTCAATTCAGCCAAGTATGGGATGATGCATTTTGGACATTCAAACCAGGTAGGACCTATACAGTGAATGGCAGGGCACTGATGAGTGTCGTGGAGCAAAGGGACCTGGGATTACAAGTTCACAGTTCATTGGAAGCAGCCACACTAGTAGACAGGATGTTAAGGAAGACATTTAGCATGCTGGCTTTCATCAGTTAGGGCATCAAGTTTAGGAGAAGGAACATGATATTGCAGTTGTACAAGTTGTTGGTGAGACCACATTTGGAATTTTGTGTACAGTTTTAGACACACAATCATAGGAAAGCTGGAGAAGGTGCAGAAGAGATTAATGGGGATTCTGCCCGGACCAGAGGGTCTGAGTTGTAGGGAGGTTGGCACACTGGTACTTTATTCCTCGGAGAGTAGAAGAATGAGAGGTGACCCAATAGAAGTTTACAAATAGATAATGGGCGCAAATAAGATAGAAAATCATACTTTTCTCCAGGATAGGGGAGTCCAAACACAAAGGCACAGATAAAAGATAAGAGGTGAGAGATTTTAAGGAGATCTGAGAGGTAACTTCTTTACACAGAAGGTAGTGAGTAACAAGAATGTGCTGCCAGAGGAATTGGTCAAAGCAGGGACAACTGAAACATTTAAGAGCCATTTGTATAGGTACATGGAGGGGAAGGCCTTGGAGGGCTATGAGCCAAATTCAGGAAACTGGGATTAGCAGGCTGGATACTGTGGTCAGCATGGAGGGCCTGTTTCCATTCAATGACTCTATGACCCTGTCCTGATTATGGTGCTAGTTCCAAACTAATCATGTCTCTGTAAACTTCTATTATTGTATTTGTCCAAGTGTGTTTCAAATATTGCTATTGTACCTCCCTCAACCACTTTCTCTGGTAGCCCATTCCATATACACACCACCCATTGCAAAAAGAAGTTTCCCTTCATATCCCTTTTAAATCTTTCACTTTTCACCTGCAAACTATGCTCTCTAGTTTTTAGTTCCCCTTCCCTGGAGAGAAGACTGTGTGTATTTACGTATCTGTACACTGCTCAACCTCCTACCATCCAGTAGTCATTTGTTGGAAAAGTGTATCAGGCTAAAACCAGAGAGATCAGAATGGAAGTGGGATGGAGATCTATGTTTGGGATCTTAAACATCCTTATGGAGCGAACAACGATCACCTTTGTAACCTGAAGAAGCATCACCGCATCTGCTGTTTTGTCATGATGTAGCCTTTGCAACTCAATATTGCACTTTACAGTTTCAGGTACCCCAACATTGTGTCTCAGGATATTTCAGTTCCAATTTGTTCCTTTGTTTCTCTTCTCTTTAGTCTTTAACTGCTGGTTCCTAGGACAAGTTCGGGCTGTACTCAGTTGCACACAATCTCACTGGTTTTTGCAACATAAAATTCACCAGTGTTCTCATCTTTCCGGATCCAATGAAGGGGTAACGATCTGAAGCTCTGCTTCTGCCTCTCTCCTCATGGATTCTGCCCGATCTGCTGAGGGCATGGGGCATTTTCTGTTTTAGTTTCAGGTTTCTGATATCTGGAGTCTTTTGCTCCAATAGTTGAAGATATTTCTGAAAAGAAATTCTGTTCTTTAAAACCATTGTCTAGGATGGACAACTGAAAATTCATGCCAGGGTACAAGAAAACCTGGAATAAAAAAAGTGAAGTGATATTACTACTACTGTTACTCCCTGAAACATGAGCTAAGTGACTTAAAACTGCTTTAACAAAATAATTGCTGAACATGATTTTTCTCCAGCATTGTGCGAGGATGTCATGAACAGAGCAAGCACAAAAAGAGAAATAATGTATGAAATCATGAAAAGGCAAAGTAACTTCATTGGACGTGTGATTAGGAAAGGGGGGGGGTTAGAATGCACGGTAATTATGGGAAAGATTGAAGGGAAGAAAGCAAAAGGAAAGCAAAAACAAATGATGATGGAGACAGCAGCCAGTGAACTGGAAATAAATACCAATGAATTGATCCACTTGACCTGAAACAGAAATGTGTGGGCCATGGCAGTCAAAGCTCAGACTGGGCATGGCACCTGATGATGATGATGATGATGATGATGATGATGATGATGATGATTGTGCAGAAAGTATTCTAATCCATGATGCATATAATTTAAATGTTCTGCTTTGCAAATGCTTTGCTTCTTCTTTTGATGTACATGCATCATACCTCAATGCATTGTGAGCTCATTACATCAAACATGAAGAATCATTATTAAATATCATTCTACTACATAGAATATGAAACTTGTCTTAAGATAAGATGCATTTTCACATTATACATTTTAATTGTGAATGGTGTATTGTGTACATCTAATAGAAGAATATTTTAAGATCTTAGTTTTTTTTTGCTCTTTCATTTTTCATTCTAAAATCAATGAATGCTAAATTTCAGTAGCTACATAATGGCCAAAGTTCTGTATGCTTTGAATTAATTTACTTCAGAGCATTTGTAAGATGGAAGATTACTTACATTTCTTGATTGTAATTATTCTATGGATCACATCTGTAAAGGGGTCCAGCTTACCTTAGCTACAGCATTGACTCCAGCAGCATTGCAATGTATCTCAGAATCAGAATCAGGTTTATTATCACCAGCACGTGACATGAAATTTGTACAGTATACATATATAGATTTAAAATTATGCGAAAAACAGAAATACCATATATTTTTTTAAATGAGGTAGTGTCCAAGGTTTCAATATCCATTTAGGAATCGGATGGCAGAGGGGAAGAACCTGTTCCTGAATCGCTGAGTGTGTGTCTTCAGGCTTCTGTACCTCCTACCTGATGGTAACAGTGAGAAAAGGGCATGTCCTGGGTGCTGGAGGTCCTTAATAATGGACACTGTCTTTCTGAGACACCGCTCCTTGAAGATGTCCTGGGTACTTTGTAGGCTAGTACCCAGGATGGAGCCAACTAAATTTACAATCCTCTGCAGCTCCTTTTAGTCCTCTGCAGTAGCACACCATCCCCCACCATACTAGACAGTGATGTAGCTTGCCAGAATGCTCCACAGTACATCCCACTCTCTCCACTTCTGATCCCTCTATGAGGATTGGTATGTGTTCCTTCGTCTTACCCTTCCTAAAGTCCACAATCAGCTCTTTTGTCTTACTCTCGTTGAGTGCCAGGTTGTTGCTGCAGTACCACTCCACTAGTTGGCATGTCTTTCGTGGCCATTTACAATGGAATCTACACTATTAAGATCTACCAAACACACATGTATAAAAGATGAAAACCTGCAGCAAGTTACAGTCTATTTTTAATTCAGTACTCATTTGACTTTTGAACTCAGCAAAAATCACAAATCAATCAAGTCAACATTCCTCATTACTCCTTTCAGCCCTCTCCCTGCTCCTTATAAACAACCTAGTTCTTGCAAAAATCTCCGGGGAAACCTCTGCTCTTTGTTTGAAGAATTTTAATTTAACCAAGAAAAATAAGTGTTTAAATACAATTTAAAAAGAAAGCAGAAAACATAACCTTTTAAAGCAATGCTTTCTTATAAAATGTCATTAAATAATTTAACTAAGACAAATCTTCAAATAGAATTTTGACTTAAAATTGAACTGTTCTTTGTGATTCTCCCTCTCTTCTCCAGGGATTGTCACCAGACCTAAGGAAATGCATACACCTAAAGATGTGGCTTCATCGTCTAGTGCTCTTGTAACAGAAGTTGATTTCTCAAATAACTGTGTTGCTAAGGCAAGAATCATTCCATATCACTAACATTAGTGGATGGTCTTTGTGACTATCTCTATGTTTGGCTGATAATACAACTTACCTGCGTCAAAATGGCAGGGACACAAGAGACTCTGCAGATGCCAGAAATCTTGAGCAACACACAAAATGCTGGAGGAACTCACTAACTCAGGCAGCTTCTATGGAGGGAATAAACAGTCAACTTCTTGGGCCGTCAGGTCTCAGCCCAAAATGCTGATGGTTTATCCCCCTCCTTAGATACAGCCCGATTTTCCAAGTTCCTCAAGCATTTCGTATGTGTTGCTCAAAATGATAAGACCATAAGATATAGGAGCATTGGTCCATTGAGTCTGCTCTGCTATTTCATTATAGCTGATTCATTTGCCTCTCAACCCCAATCTCCTGCCTTCTGCCCGTATCCCTTCATACCCGGTAAACTCTGCAAAGTAGGGCATCCTCCCATTGTATCAGAATGGCTGCAAGGGTGCAAGTACTCATTCTGTCACAATGGCGGGGCATTGAGAGCAAGGGTGAACCCAAATGCAAGACACATCTTGTGATGTTACTTAGATTTAGTTTATTGTTCGATACCAAGAGAGCAAAGCAGAAGCAAGAATAGCAAACAGGATAAGGACTCAGGACTACGACTAGGCTGGGACAAGGGTCTGGACTTGGACTAGGAATTGGCTCCCAGAACTAGAGGAGACATGAAGAGGCTAGGGTGTGGACTCTGAGCCAGAGACTAGGCAAGGACCCAGTACCTGGGTCTCGCCTTGGGCTCGGACCCCAGAACCAGGCATGGACATGACATGGGCCAGGGAGAGGAGGAACATGGGAACACAGAGCCTCAGTCTTGGGAGAGCAGGTACATGGAACCATGGACACATACACAGAACACAGAGTCGGGACCCCTCCTTGGGTACAGTACATAGGGCTGGGACTCACACACAGAACAGAGAGCCGAGACCCCTCCTTGGGGACAGGACATAGGGCCGGGACTCATGACCCTCCGCAGGGCAACGGCAAGACGGCCTGAATTACCCCAACAGAGGCGAGGACTGGACACAACAAGACAGAACATGACCCCCCGCGGGGCAACGGCAAGACGACCTGACCTACCCCATGGAGGCAAGGACAGGACAAGACAAGACACGACTCCCCGCGGGGCAATGGCAAGACGGCCTGACCTACCCCATGGAGGCAAGGACAGGACAAGACAAGACACGACTCCCCGCGGGGCAACGGCAAGACGGCCTGACCTACCCCACGGAGGCGAGGACAAGACAAGACAAGACCAACACGAATGAGCACCAGACAGTACTTATCTAGCTCCGGCAATGGAACTAGACCAAAGTGCAGGCGGGGGCTGCAGCCGAGGGCTAGAGGTGAGTGGGGCAGAGAAGGGATTCAGACAAGAGGGAAGGACAGGAATCACAGACCACCAGGGCCAGGACTTGACTTGGTGCTAGAATGCCACCAGGGCCAGGACTTGACTTGGTGCTTGAATGCCACCAGGGCCAGGACTTGACTTGGTGCTTGAATGCCACCAGGGTCAGGACTTGGACGTGGTACTTGGATGCTGCCGGAGCCAAGACTTGGATGTGGTGCTTGGAACCTCCGGGTAGTGCCGAGCTCTGGACTCAGCCTGGGAACAGTAGACAGTGGCTCCTGATTCTCTCCAGCGGGTTAACTGACGGACCCACCTTGGTGAGGAAACTTTGCAGGCTAGCTTTGGCGAGGTAACTGGACAGGGTTGCTCCGGTAAGGAGAGGCGAATTACCGGCACTCGCTTCGGCAGAGACGAGGCTTGCTCCGGCCAGATGACATCGGCACACCGTACCTTGGATGACTTTGCAGACGCTCCCGCGCCGAACGGCTGAAAGCCAGAGACTATAAACTATCGGTTCAGCCGAGCGTTAATTGCCTCTAATCACCAAAGTTGAGGGACACGGGAAAACAGGGAAACAACGGTCCAGATCGTAACATAAACAAGGTAAATTTAAAGGGACCCTGATCAGGACCATGACACATTCCTTCTGTGGAATACCCTCACCTTCCAGTGTTGTTTACATCATGTTGTTTGCAGAGGGGAAAATATACACTTAGTGGCCACTTTATTAGGTTCGCCTGTACACATTATTAATGCAAACATCTAATCAAGCAATCATGTAACAGCAACTCAATGCATAAAGACACGCAAACATGGTCAAGAGGTTCAGTTGTTGGCCAGACCAAACATCAGAATATGGAAGAAGTGTAATCTAAGTGACTTTGACCATGAAATGATATCTGGGGCAAAACTGGGTGGTTTGAGTATCTCAGAAACTGGCAATCTCCTATGATCTTCACGCACAGCAGTAAACTCTCTAGAGTTTACAGAGAATGGTGAGGAAAACAAAAGCAAGTTCCATTGAGCAGTGGTTCGGTGGGCAAAAATGCCATGTTAATGAGAGAGGTCAGAGGAGAATGGCCAGATTGGTTCAAGCTGACAGGAAGGTGACAGTAATTCAGATAAGTACAAGTTACAACAGTGGTGTGCAGAAGAGCATCTTTGACGTGAATGGACCGTAGCAGTAGGACCACGAACACAGACTCAGTGGGCTCTTTATTAGATACAGGAGGTACCCAATAAAAACATGAGGAATTCTGCAGATGCAGGAAATCGAAAGCAACACACACAAAATGCTGGAGGAACTTGAGTTTCCTGAATCCTGAAGAAGGGTCTCAGCCAACTGTTTATTTATTTGCGTGGATGCTGCCTGATCTGCAGAGTTCCTCCAGCATTGTGTGTATGATACCTAATAAAGTTGCCACTCAGTGTATTTCAAGCAACGCACATCAAAGTTGCTGGTGAACGCAGCAGGCCAGGCAGCATCTCCAGGAAGAGGTACAGTCAACGTTTCAGGCTGAGACCCTTCGTCAGGACTAACTGAAGGAAGAGTGAGTAAGAGATTTGAAAGTTGGAGGGGGAGGGGGAGATCCAAAATGATAGGAGAAGACAGGAGGGGGAGGGATGGAGCCAAGAGCTGGACAGGTGATAGGCAAAAGGGATACGAGAGGATCCTGGGACAGGAGGTCCGGGAAGAAAGACAAGGGGGGGAGGAACCCAGAGGATGGGCAAGGGGTATATTCAGAGGGACAGAGGGAGAAAAAAGAGTGAGAGAAAGAATGTGTGTATAAAAATAAGTAACAGATGGGGTACGAGGGGGAGGTGGGGCATTAGCAGAAGTTAGAGAAGTCGATGTTCATACCATCAGGTTGGAGGCTACCCAGACGGAATATAAGGTGTTGTTCCTCCAACCTGAGTGTGGCCTCATCTTTACAGTAGAGGAGGCCGTGGATTGACATGTCAGAATGGGAATAGGATGTGGAATAAAAATGTGTGGCCACTGGGAGATCCTGCTTTCTCTGGTGGACAGAGCGTAGGTGTTCAGCAAAATGGTCTCCCAGTCTGCGTCAGGTCTCACCAATTATATAAAAGGCCACACCGGGAGCACCAGACATAGTATATCACCCCAGCCGACTCACAGGTGAAGTGTCGCCTCACCTGGAAGGACTGTTTGGGGCCCTGAATGGTGGTAAGGGAGGAAGTGTAAGGGCATGTGTAGCACTTGTTCCACTTACACGGATAAGTGCCAGGAGGGAGATCAGTGGGGAGGGATGGGGGGGACGAATGGACAAGGGAGTCGCGTAGGGAGCGATCCCTGCGGAAAGCAGAGGGGGGGGGGAGGGAAAGATGTGCTTAGAGTTGGGATCCCGTTGGAGGTGGCGGAAGTTATGGAGAATAATATGTTGGACCCGGAGGCTGGTGGGGTGGTAGGTGAGGACCAGGGGAACCCTATTCCTAGTGGGGTGGTGGGAGGATGGAGTGAGAGCAGATGTACGTGAAATGGGAGAGATGTGTTTAAGAGCAGAGTTGATAGTGGAGGAAGGGAAGCCCCTTTCTTTAAAAAAGGAGGACATCTCCCTCGTCCTAGAATGAAAAGCCTCATCCTGAGAGCAGATGCAGCGGAGACGGAGGAATTGCGAGAAGGGGATGGCGTTTTTGCAAGAGACAGGGTGAGAAGAGGAATAGTCCAGATAGCTGTGAGAGTCAGTAGGCTTATAGTAGACATCAGTGGATAAGCTGTCTCCAGAGACAGAGACAGAAAGATCTAGAAAGGGGAGGGAGGTGTCGGAAATGGACCAGGTAAACTTGAGGGCAGGGTGAAAGTTGGAGACAAAGTTAATAAAGTCAACGAGTTCTGCATGTGTGCAGGAAGCAGCGCCAATGCAGTCGTCGCTGTAGCGAGGGAAAAGTGGGGGATAGATACCAGAATAGGCACGGAACATAGATTGTTCCACAAAGCCAACAAAAAGGCAGGCATAGCTAGGACCCATACGGGTTAAGTGAACATTTCCTAAAGCGAACCCAGTAAAGTCCACATTTTTTGCTTCTGAAACAGGGGTGCTGTAGAGAATATAATGAAAGTCAATTTCTGGTCAGCCGAAACCTTATTGCTAATGTATTACTGAAAGTTACAATAAATAAATATTACTAAATAATTAGTGCAAAAGATAGTGTTCATAGACTGTTAGAAATCTGATGGCAGAGAATATGAAGCTGTCCCTAAAGTATTGAGTGTGGGTCTTTAGGTTGCTATCTCTCCTCCCTGATGGAATTACTGAGAAGAGGGCATATCCCAGATGGTGAGGATCCTTAATGATGGATGTGCCTTCTTGCTGGTGTTGAATGCCAAGCTGTAATCATGAAGCACCTTCAATAATTCCAAAAGACTGAAGTAAGGTAAATACTGAAACGCTTTTATTCGCAGTAAAATGTGACCTCCATGCTGAGTGTCTGCCCCTGGTCTGATGGGGAGGGGCAAGGCGAAATCGCCTTTATTCAGGGATCGGTGGGAGGAGCCACAGGGGCAGTCAGCAGAGGGGCGTGTCCAGACAGGTAACCCAGTTACAACACATATATAAGGTTTACCACAAATCAATAAACAGCAGGCTGAGGGAAGTATTGCTGTTGTCCAGGTGGTCCAGTAGAGAGGCAGAAAGATTGCATCTGCCGTAAGACATGTTGTGGCAGTAGGCAAATTGCAGATCGTTGCTCAGGCGTGGTTTACTTTTTGTTATGACCAACCTCTCGAAGCATTTAATCACATTAGATGTGAGTAGATCAGGCAATAGTTGTTGAGGAAGCTCACTGTATTCTTCCAAGGCACTGGTATGATTGATGGCCTTTTGACGTGAGTGGGAACTCCTAACTGCAGCAGTGAAATATTGAAGATGTCCTTGAACCAGCCAGTTGGCCAGCACAAGCTTGTATTGGAACAGACAAGTTTAAAGGGATGGGGAATGCAGAGAGTTTTATGCAGCATGTGATATAAGGCAGGAGCAGGAAAGGGTGATGTAATGGGGGTGGAAGTAACTGTCTGGATATATGTATTGAAATAATCCCGAAGTAAATTATCAGACCAAGGATGGAAGAGTTCAGTTTAGTCTTAGGTAGTTAGCAAAAAGAGGTATAACTTTGTAGCTAGGGAACAGATTTCATGACAGCAATCAAAGACAATCGTTTGACCTTCCCGATATTTCTTAAACTAATGCACAGAATGTTGAAGAAGCTATGTGACAAGTCAGAATGGTAGAAGTGCAGAGAGAGGTGGTGGTAGGGTAGGATGAAGTGTCACCATCTCAAACATGCAACAGCCTGTACTTACATCAGGAGCACCACCAAGTTCAGGATTTCTGTCTAAACGTGCACAAACGCAGTAGCTTTGAATCTGCTGACAGCTGGTTGCAGCAATGTCTGCAATGTTGGGCTCCAATATTAGATCCTCACAGCGGAAGTGCAAAGTGTTGCAGTGATTTCCCCAGCGCTTCTGAATGGGGCATTTTTATGTTTACAGAATCAGAATCAGGTTTATTATCACCGGAATGTGTCGTGAAAAGTGTTAACTTTGCAGCAGCAGTTCAATACAACACATAAAAATATAGAAAGAATAAATACATAAATTACAGTTTATATATATATAAAACTTCTGACTATATATATATAGAATAGATTAAAAATAGTGCAAAAACAGAAATAATATATATTTTAAAAAGTGAGGTAGTGTTCACGAGTTCAATGTCTAGGAATCGAATGGCAGAGGGGAAGAAGCTGTTCCTGTACCGCTGAGTGTGTGCCTTCAGGCTTCTGTACCTCCTTCTTGATGCTGACAAGAGAAGAGGGCATGCCCTGGGTGATGGGGTCTTAATAATGGATGTCTCCTTACTGAGGCACAGCTCCTTGAAGATGTCTTGTGTATTACGGAGGCTAGTACCCAAGATGGAGCTGACTAATTTTACAACTTTCTGTAGCTTCTTTCAGTCCTGAGCAGTAGCCCCCTCCCCACCTCATAGTAGTTTTCGAATGTTTTAGTTGATAAATCAACTTTCTTCAAACTCCTAATGAAATATAGCTACTGAATTGCCTTCATTATAGCTGCATTGATATGTTGGGACCAGGTATTAGAACTTCAGAGATCTTGACACCCAGAAACTTGATATCGTTTTTTTATGTATTAAAGTGTTTTGATTCTCTACTTAATCAGAACAAAACTAATACTTTTAATTATTTGAATACTGTAAACAGATTTAAATGTTTTTCAGTGTAAGAAACATTCTAGCCTTGATTCCGGGCTCTCCCACTCCCTCTATACAAGGTGAAGGGATTCAGATCTGGAGGTCTCTGACAGCACACTGGGCCTTTTTGCTGAGGCTGGATCCAGCTTTGTACAGTAAAATTGCCCATGGGTAACAGCAAACACAGGCTGCTTCTGCCGATAGAATCTTAGCAAACGTGTTTCCGACAATGTTGCCAAGGAACAGCACATAGATGAGAAATAGAAGAGCCCAGCAGGTGGTCCCTGGGGGGACTTGACATGGCTGCAAAGCCATTGCAGGTGATCCTCTGCCTGCTCTTAATTGGTGCTGAAAGACAGATTGTATGGGCATAGCTGGTGCTAAATTGTCACGTCACTCAGAGATACACAGTGATCGCTAATTTCGGAACTATCGGGCTAGTGCAAAGCAGAATGTTGATTACTTCTGACTGAAGAATGCTTACTGCTAATGTGAAGTGGGAAGGTATGCAACATACACCCCTCAGATCCTTCTTCGTCTTGTTAGAACAATTCCCCAGACATAATAATAAGAAGGTTCGTCCATCGTCATCGATGAAAACCTCGACACCATTAGTACTTTTTTCGAGGTCGAGTTGCGAGCTCGACACTCAACCCAGCACGGATGGAAAGCATGCCCGACTGGATTCAAACTCGGGAACCTTTGCTCTGGCATCCGGCACTGATGCCACTGCACCACCAGCTGGCGATGGTGCCGAGACTAGAGCTTGATTTGGACTTAAGTGAGGGAGAGTTGCGCAGTGTCAGCCTCACTCTATCTTCCCAGTTCCCATCTGGATCCAGTGGCAAGACAAGAGTCGAGATGGCTGGAGATGGGACTAGGCACAGTGGATGACCAGGACATCTTCTGTGTCTTGTTGTGCTCTACGCATTCCATGACGCTTACAGATACTGTCTTCTTGACCATTGGACCTTCCATTGGTTTGTCGCTCAATCCGCCGGAGTCTGTCTTCACATGCTGGGATAGACAACTCCCTATGTCACCGAGGGTTTGAGACCCGTCGGCTACCCTCACCTGGCTTAGCCGGCTTGTCGAAGCCGTTGCCCGGGGTGTGGCTGCTGTCGCATGCAAACAGCTACGGGGAGCCACAGGTGAGAGCTGAGTGCCAGGTGGGGACCAAAGATGGACTAACTGTCTTGAAAAGGACGCGACATGTTCCCCCACCAGAGATGCTGCCCCTCCCTGACACCCCATACACTCCAGACATAAATGTCATGGTAAATAACTCCTTTGCTCCATCAACTTCCAAGTTATTGGTGGTCTTTTCTTTCAATCTCACATCATAGTTGTCCTTCAGTCTGTGGAAGAACTAGATTAAATGCCAGTTTTTAACGAAATTTGAAGGGACAAAGTATTAAATTGGACCTCTCAATAATTTAGGAAGTAAATGACAAGCAAGTGTGAATTACTTGACGCATTTGGTATTGATTTTAAACTTTCTGTGTACTTAATCTTCCAAAAATTTTAATTTACATTCAGTAATAAGTTTAAGATAAGCCAATCAAATTTAAGGTCCTAATTTGTTTTCCAAGAGCCTATGAGCAAGAAATGACAGGAACTAAATAACTGTAATCTCCACTGCAATTTGTTGGTACAGGTATTACCTCTTAATTACCTTAGGTCAGCATTGTAGCACAGCTGATTCATACTTCCAGTGGCCTGGGGTCTGTCCTGACCCGTAGTGTTGTCTGTGTGGAGTCTGCATTCTCTCTGTGTGACCCAACAGGTTTACTCAAGATTCTCCGGTTTCCTCCCATATCTCAAGACTGGCTGGTTAATTAACCTATGTAAATTGGTTAGGGATAGATCCTGGGGTGTTGATGGGGAGAATAATACAGGATCAGTGTAGGTTTGATGGTTGGCATGGACCTATTTCCATGGTTATAACTATTTTCTGAAAAGCATCTTGCACTCCTCAGATGCTCTTCATCATTTATCAAGCCCTCCAGTGCCGCTAACCTCTCACATGTTCAGTTATTGAACAGGATACCAATTCAGACTGAACGCTAATAAATCTCCCACTGGTTTCTTACAACTAGAGTTAATCTCCCTCTTTTAAGAGAACTGCTAACTTTTAAGTATCGAACTTCCACCAGTAGATACATAAAAGAACAGGCAGCACCAATCAAACATGATGTCGGTAATCCAATGAACAGATGTTGGTTAATCCTGGGCATCAATTTCCACCCCATTTCGTGGATTATCCAGCTTCAATACAATGTGTAGCTTGATTGCACAGCAATCCAATTTTTCCACTAAATTTACAGTTCCCTACTTCCATGTTCAGAACAAATGTTTTTGAACAGGATGACAGGCTGATTAGAGAGAGTCTGTTAGTCCCATTGAAGCTGAGGGATTTGAGACTATTCCAGTCATAGTTTCCTCATGCATGGAGAGTCTGCTAATAGGCTGATCAACTTCACTAACCTTATGGATGAATGCGTCTTCCAGTGAACACCATTGTAGACTGATGATGAGTGGAATCCCTAATAGATTTAATTTCCTCTCCCTCCATTTTCTAAGACTATTGAGGCTGAAATGAATTTCATTTGACTCCACAGAGATTACTCAAGACAAAACAAAGACTGAACTCAGGATTATCCTGATTTAGAAAAGTAAAATGGTTGGGGAATTCCAAAATGAAGACACAAAACGTATGACACAGTCAACCAGACTCCCAATATCCAGGGAGAGGGAAATGGTGGTAACACTCAAGATCAATTTAATTAGAAATGGAAGAATTTACATGTAATATCAGTGTAAAGGAGGGAAGAAAAAAATAGAGTGATTGGTGGTGTACAGAAAAGAAGGGAGAGTGGGGCAAGGGAGAAGAGTAATATCCAGAAAGGTTATTCATGATTATGCTAAACCCATTAACAGCACCTTTCTATCTACAACAGCGGGAATGATACATTATCTAAAGTTGTCAGATATAAAAGTCATTTAAAAGGTGATGTTCTTTGGTGAAGTTGAGCTGCACCAAACCAGGAGAAACTCTTCCCACCCTGTCATTTGTAAAAATGCAATTCTGTTATTTCAGTTCCTTTGTCTTCACCCAATATCGAAGTTCAAGGTGCAAAGTATACTAATTACCAAAGCACACACATTATATGTCACCATACCCTCTCCTGAGGTTCATTTTCTTGTGGGCATTCACAGTAATCACAAAGAAAAGCAATAGAATCAATGAAAAACCACACACAAGATGCTATTGCCAAACCAAACAGACAGGGGTCTGTACATGAGGAAACTAAGGATCCAGTTGCACAGGAAGTATTGAGGCCTAGCTCTTGGAGCTTACTGACTAGTTTTGAGGGGATGATAGTACTGAATGTAGAGCTGCAATGAATGAATATGTTCTCAGGATAAGGTTTTTCATTCCCGAACTGGGTTTTCCATTCTTTTTTCAAAGAACAGTGTTTCCTTTCCACTACCATTGATGCCCTCATCATCATCTTCTCCATTTCACACACAATGGCCCTTACCCCGTCCTCCCACCATCATAACAGGGATCGTCTTCCCTTTGTCCTTGCCTACCAGGGCTTCATTTTCCATAACTTCTGCCATTTGCAAGAGGATCCTATCAATAAACACATCTTTCCCTCAGCCTCACCTCCACTATTATTTGTCTGTTTATTAATTTTTTGAGATATAGTGCAGCGTAGGCTCTTCTGGCCCTTCAAGTTGCACTGCCACAGATTAACCCTAGACGAATCGTGGGACAATTTACAATGACTAATTAACCTACCAACCAATATGCCTTTGGACTGCGGGAGGAAACCGGAAACCCACACGGTCACCGGGAGAACGTTCAAAAGCCTTACAGTTGGTGTCGGGAATTGAACCTGTGTCTCCTGTACTGTGAAGCTTTGTGCTAACCACAATGCTACTGTGCCATCCTTTCTGTAGGAATCGCTCTCCATGTGACTTCCTTGTCCCTCCCCCATTGATCTCACTTCTGGCACTTACCCCTGCAAGCATGACGTGTTAAATCTGCCCCTACACCTCTCCCCTCACCACCATCAGGCACTTCATCTGTGAGTCTCTCAGGATCATCTACTGTATCCAGTGCTCCCAGTGTGGCCTCCTTACATTGGTGGGACCCGCCGCAGATTGGGGGATGTCTTTGTTCTTGCTTATCTCCCATCCACCACCCACCACCCACCTCCTGCCTCACCTGGTCTCACCTATCACCGGTCACCTTGTACTCCTTCCCCTCCCCACACCTTCTTATTTTAACTTTTGCCCCTTCCTTCCCAGTCCTGATGAAGGGTCTCAGCCCAAAATGTTGACCATTTACTCCCCTCCAAAGATGCTGTCTGAATTACTGAGTTTCTCCAACATTTAATAATGTAGCCTTCGTGCAGAAAATTTATTTTTTTTACTAATAATTGAATAAGATCAGTGCATGTTAATTATGCTTAGCATTAGGGTGACCTCACCAACATATTCAAGATTTTGGGAGAAATTAATAGTTACGCTGAAGCTTTTATCCCTGAGCTACAGAATGTAAGACTTGGACGCACAGCTTGTTTCTGAGTGGTTATCTGCAAAGGGTAGAAATTTCATTATCTAAATGGATTTGAAATTTTCTGTCTTAGAAGCCTTAGTCATCATCTGTATTCAAGACTGATATTGATGACCTATTGGAGAACCGAGGAAGGAGAGTAAGTGGTAGAAAAGTGAAGGAGGTATTGAATCATATTGAATGTGGGCATAGTTGTGACAGTGTACAATCTAGTCTTGTTTCATTTTATAGTGTCCTTACTTTCCCAAATGTAGCCTTCTACTGAAGAATGTTGGATTGATTTTTCATCTTTACCGCTCAGACCCTAAGCATTCTCTCCAACTGCAATGCTAAATTTCAACTTAGCTTGACATGCCTTCACTTTAAAAACAAGAGCCCATCCATTAAAAACAGCAATTAGCTCCACATTGAGACTGACAGGCAGTCAGATTGCAGACCTAGTGACTGAAAATCAATACTGATATTGGTAAGTCCAAGAATATTGATAATTATATTGCTATTATATTATATTTACTATTAAAGCAACAATAGCTTGCATTTGGCGGGTGCTTTTAATACTGTTAAAATGGCCAAGCAAAAAATTAAGTCAGAAATCAAGGCCATGTGGTGTGACTCTTATTGGCTCAATTTATGTCTACTATCATGGTTTTTCTTTATTCGTGTCCTCTCCAAAATAAAATGCTGTAAGATTATCCCATAAATTATTTTAACATATCGCCATTTTTGTGTGGTGATTGAACATTTTTAGAATTCCCCTTTTTTTTTTAAGAACCTACATTGCACATTAAAGAAATGTCTACAAAAATCTAAAAATAGCCTTTATTTGGCAAATAAACATGCTGCAAATAATGTGTATGTATGCGGTATGTATGCGTTCATTTATAGTGTAGAATCTTTTGGGGCTAAACAGTTAAGTTTTGGAAATATTCATCAAGTCAGGGAGCCTCTGTGGAAGGAGAAACAGAAAATATTTCCAGTCTGATTTTCACAATCGATTGAATTTATGTACAAATGCCCATGAGCTACACCTAATGGCAAAGAGTTATTTACTCTAATCAAAGAATATAATTTTCATTTAGAAGAAGTACCCAATTTTTTTATATGAGATCAGAGTTCAGTTGCTAGGTGGCCTTCTCCTTGTCTCATGCGGGTTACTTAGTCTTTGAATCATCAGCATTAATGGACTACCTAACCATTGTTATCTGCAAATTAGAAAAAGTAATGATTGATATAATTTACAAACCTCTCTTTCATTAAATATCTTAAAAATACGCTGTTTAGATTACATATCCTGGGATTACAGATGCTTTCTCTATATTCATTTTTGCACCCAAGTCAGGTTCTGCATTAAAGTTCCACTGACAATGTAAGTGCATAATTTTGTTGACATTTCATTAATATTAATATAAGTAGGGTCAAAGCTGAGTTTTGCTGTGATAATCTAAAATATTAACACAGCAACACTTAAGTCAAAAACAAAAAAAAATGACTACTTAAAACAAGAGATACAATCATCCAAAGACCTGTGACCTACCTTGAATTAATAAATTCAAATGGTGAAAAAGGACGACACAAAAGAAATAGGTTAATTGAGGATGTTACAGGAAATTAAAAATGCTTTAAGGCAGCATTTAGTCCAATATAACATTACTGGATTACTTGGCAGATATCATTAAATACTTTCTAAATAGCTATATACTACCTTGGGCACCATGCTCCTTTCCTGCTTACGTCAAAGGCAACTTATTGCAGAAAGTGCACATTGAATTCCACAGCCATTTATTTCTAATCCATTATTCTATTGCAAACACTAATGACTCCAATGGGGGAGACTAGAAACCCCTGAGGAGGCATTTTGTAGTTGCTGAGTAAATTAGATTTAAAGCAGATAAGAAGTAGACTCAGGGCTTCTCTTGCTTATGCTGAGTTGCTGAAAAGAGTCAATGTCCTTTGCAGAATTATAATGATCCTCACCTCTCCTTACCTACCCAAAGCAATTATCCGTGTGGAAGGTATATATTATAAAATGCAGGCTGTTTTGTGCATTCTGTTCTGTACATGTGCTGCAATGCAGTCAGAGTCGTTTGTCTCCCAGGCCTTTTAGTTAATTCCCTGTACACAGTCATTTTGATTTCCCTTGCTACGGTAAGAAAAATTGTAATCTCCTGGGTTCAGTAGTTCTAGATAAAACACATTTGTTTAATAATGAGCGACTCCCAAAATTTCATATGCACTTTGATATCATGATGTGAATATATTTAATATGCTGTGTTCAATCATTTCACTTCCACCCTCGACCGAACTCTGAATTACTTCATGAGTAATCAATATTCCTCGGCTAGTACAACCATCTAGCTTGCAAAAGCTATTTATTTAGCTGGTTGATAGCAAATGGGTTTTAAATCTACCTAGAAAAAGCTTAATGAATATAGTATTCAGGGTAGATTTGATGGACAAGATTTCAGACTATATTCTTTCCATGATTGACAATCTACTTTTTAAGATACTGATTTCCACTGACCACATATATGAATGTAAGGATGGGTTGGAGAGTTCTGTTAATATGAATAGATATTGGCTTAAAGAACTGAGAAACAATTTTCAGTACCAACCTAAAATAAAGCACAACATATCTGTGAAAACAGATACACATGAATGAGATAAAAATTATGTATAATGCCTGAAGGATGAACGAACACTCATTCCAACCAGAAAATATGCCCTGGCTCCCAACATTGCTCAGATACGAACAACAGAGGAATTTCTGAAGATGGTGAGGAGGTCTGATATAGAAACTAATTTGAGGAGTTAATGAGAATTGTTTAACATTTAGCTTTATATGTAATAAAAAATTAGTATGAAAGCTTATCTTTATTACTGATCTCTGAAGATAAAAAAAAGCTTTTTATTTTATGAATTAAAAACATTGAAACTAGACTTCATAAGTTTTATCTTATTGAAATAGAGGTTCATAGGCAAAAAAATGGTAATTTTCCTGGTGATTTAAGGAACTTTTGAAAAAAGCTGAACCCATGCCAAAGGCTACAGGTTAAAGTTTTTCCATGCCAGGTCGTAAGCTGGGTAAGCATTGGACATTGGTGTCATTTGGTCCCTAAAAAAACTGATTATTCTTTGTCACTACAGTGCAACAAGGAAGCTCATAGGTAACGCATCTGCAGTTGCCTCTAGATGCCTTAACTTTGGCTAATGAGGAGACACTGGATAACATCTAATTCATACCAGTCAAAGAGCTGCCTTTGGATACTTTGCATCTCAAATTAAATGCCAATCAAGCCTAGCTGTCAAGTTTCTGCACAAAACTCAATGTTTTCCACAGTAGATTGTGATTGTATGAGCTTTTCCAGGTGAAAAGCACTTCTGATAGCCAAAGATATCGAAGCACAGCCCCCGTTCGTTGGTCAGACCGCAAAGAGATTGGAGTCATTCTTAATGTGACTTCCATTCCCAAATTTGATGTGAGAAATGATGTCACATTGTTGTTCATTGTCAGTGGGTGCACATTTCCAGAGCACTGTATTCAATGAAGCAGGACAATTTCTGGGGCCACTCAGCATCTTGCACCCACTTCTGCTGCAGAGTACGTGGATTCTGAGGCATACATCACAAGTACCTTTGAGGGTGCTGCACTGCCATGCCCACACTCGAATCCATTTGCACTGGACACTTAAGCGGTGGTCCTGTTAGGTGAGTTCCAAAAGCTAGAGGAGCAAGACAAATTGGAACGGAGTCTTTGTTGATTCCACAGCAGAGCTAAGATAACCACATCCTTCTGCATCAAACTATACAGGCAGACAATGCTTGTGTCTATCTGTGCTTAGACACCAAGCTCTAAGGGTATTGTGACCCTTTAGTGAAGGATGGGCCTTGCAGAAATCATGCCTCGTCCGACATGCCCCCACCACACAACATCACCATGCAGCAATCAAGATCTTCAGCAAGGTTAAATAAATATGAACCATTCTTTATGAATCCACAGACCACCAATGTGAAAAGTAGATATCAGCAATGAAATTCAACCACCATCGATGTGCCAGTTCAGCCTTCAGTCATCTGAGAAGAAGGGTATTCAAAGGCTAAGGCTTCAAACTTGGCTCCAGGCTGACAGCTTCAGAACGGTCCCAGCAACAAGAAATCTGCTCTAGGAGCAGGGTGGCTTGAGCAGCATCTGTGGGGGGGGGGGGGGGGGGAGAAGTTGCCAATGGTTCAAGTTAAAACTGCATCAGCATTTGTAGATGACACAGAGCATGGAGATGAAAAAAACGAAGAGGAGGATGTGAGCAGATATCGCCAAGGTACAGAGAGGGTGGCGGAATGATTGATAGGTGACAGGTGAAATTTAACGCTGAGAAATGTGAAGTGTTTGTTGGGAAGAAGAAAAAGGGGAAACATAAAATAAAGAGCACATTACTAAAAGGAGAACCAAATAGAGAGATCTTGAAATGTATCTGCATTGTTCAAGGAAATTGGCAGCACAGGTCAGAAAGGTCAGGAACAAAACTTGGGACCCTGGGCTTTATAAGTATGGGCAGAAAATGCAGGAGCAAAAAAAAATAGTGACAAAACGACATAAAACACCATTCAATTGCAAATTTGGTCGATTGTCCAGTTTTGGCCAGCATGCTTTAGAAAAGATGTATAGAGTGCTTCTGGAAGAGATTTATGAAAATGATTCCTGATTGAAGGAATTAAGATGGACAGAATAGAAAAAAATGTTGTTGCCCTTGGAAGAGAGGAGTTTGCAAGAGAGGCAACTTAAAGTGAAAGAGGTACTTAAAATCATGAGAAATATATAAGACCATAAGACCATAAGACAAAGGAGCAGAAGTCAGCCATTTGGCCCATCCAGTCTGCTGTGCCATTTTATCATGAGCTGATCCATTCTCCCATTTAGTCCCACTCCCCCGCCTTCTCACTATAACCTTTGATGCCCTGGCTACTCAGATACCTATCAATCTCTGCCTTAAAGACACCCAATAACTTGGCCTCCGCTGCCGCCCGTGGCAACAAATTCCATAGATTCACCACCCTCTGACTAAAAAAACTTCTTTGCATTTCTGTTCTGAATGGGCGCCCTTCAATCCTTAAGTCATGGCCTCTCGTACTAGACTCCCCCATCATGGGAAACAACTTTGCCACGTCCACTCTGTCCATGCCTTATATAAAGGGTGGACAGACAGAAAATGATGGATTGGTCAAGAGGTAGAATTCATAGGCAAAAATAACATGAGGATTTTTTTTTTTACTTGCACTGGTTAGAATACTAAGACAGAGAGAGAGATTCAATCATAGTATTGGATAAGTATGTCAAAAGAATGAGGGAAATGTGATCATATTTCTCTTCCACAGAGCCGGTTTGAATGGGCATATTGGACCCATACTGCCAATCTGTGATTTTCATTACACAATATTCTGAATTATAGATGTTTCATTTACTCCGCTGAGTTTAATGACAGAACATTCTTTGTGTAAACAAGCTTTTGCCTGACACTCGGCCAGCTTGATGTTTTGGTGCTCAAAGCAAAGAGAACCAAGCTTAAATAAAATACTCCACATCAGCACAGAACTGACCCTACCCGCCCAGTGAGCCATACCCCCCCTGCAACCCACCCATTTAACACTAGCCTAATCACAGGACAATATACAATGACCAATTAACCCACTAACCAGCCCGTCTTTGGACTGTCGGAGGAAATCAGAGCACACAAAGGAAACCTCGCAGTTACAGGGAGAATGTATAACTCCTTATAGACAGCACTGGAGTTGAACCCTGAACTCCAACACTCCAAACGGTAACAGCATCACGCTAACTGCCACATTGCCATTGTGCCGTATTGAATGGGTTTAGACAAATATTGTTGTACATGCTCTTTGGAGTGAATCGAGGTGAACTACTTTGTGTGGGAGGAATGAATCCGATAGTCAGAGGTCTGGCAATATGGAATCAGAGGGCATGGGAAACCAGTGGCAACTCAACAACATCCTAGCTACAGGACTCTAATTATCTTGAGATCTGTTTGGTGGGTTGGAGGGGAAGGCTCCTGCTCACTCTGGCCTGCCATAGAGCAACAATGCATTTGAACCGCCTTCATCTCCTTTTAGTCATTCTCCGAGCTGAATTTAATGACTGCAATGGACCACAAGATCAACAATAAAACAAACAGCAAGAAACGTAGTGAGCAAGACCAATGCCAATGGCTTTCTGCTCTTGATGAGGTGTGGTCAGGTGAGACCTGGAAAAGGTAACCTGAGACGACGCGGAGAGATTCAAGGTCAGGGCATCGGTGTTTGCTGGACCACGTCATTGCCTATGAGAGATAACTGAGCAACCTGCTGTCAGGAATCTGAAGGTGGCTGGAAAGACCACCAGTGGATGTTCAGTGATGAGCTTCTGCCTGACGCCAAGGTGATGAAAGACACAGCAGGCCACCTGTGGCTGGCTAACTATCACAGCAACTGGAGGGTTGCAGAGTGCAAAGGAGTAAGTTCCTAACAACTGCACTCATGCACAGTGGCAGCAACTCAAGTCCACTGCCCAAAGCCCATGCCTAGTGTCGTGCCTGTATTATTCTCATTGTATCAGAACCGGGATCAGTTCAATGCCAATAACACTGTGATTCGTGACCTTGAGCAGAAGCGAGCAGGCCTTTCTGTATTTGCATTCCCCAGTTGCAGAAAATGTTTTCAGTTTCCAGCAGGGGTAATTGAAACATTTGTAACATTTACCAATTAAATGATAATTTAGAAGCCTTTACTGCTGGGGTAACATGGTTGACTGGTTTACTTTCAGTTGTTGAAAGGGTATGTATTAGATGAGCTCATCCAAAGCAGATCTGACATAGATAAATTGGAAAATATATGGGATATTAATTTGTTATCCACCAAAAGAAGAAACCATCCCAGGGAAAAAAAAATCTGCAGAGATTTATACCTCCTATCTCTTGCAAAGAAAAAGCAAATTAAACTTCGAGATTCTATCAAAGTTACAGCTCACCTTGTACAGTCTGGAGCGTAATATTTCTAAAGCTGCGATAATTCAGCGATCACCACAATACTGACATGACACTGCTACAACATTCCAAAAATAGCAGATCTGGAAGAGACATAACAAAGTTCGGAAGAAGTACAAGTACCAATATATGGAATATAAACATTTTTCATGGGGCATCAGGGGAAAAGAATCAAAATTCACATTAATTGAAAATTTGAGAGTTCAAGAATACCATTAGAAAGTTTGCCACATTTTTATTAGGTGCTGTATTTTTTTTTTGTTCCTCTGGTGCTTGTAATATTCCTTTATGATTAAGGACCTTAATTTCTTACACTTGGTTATTTTCAGCTTTCTAAATGATTAATTCACCGGTCACATTACATAAGCATTACCAATTACAAACATTGCATCATGTTATAGTTCTCTGCACAGTTCTTAGTTATGTTTACTAGCTCAGAAAGAAAAGAAGCTATGAGAGTTCCATTATAACTTAAACATAACTTTCTATAGAGTAAAAAAAATGCCCATTAGAAGTACAAGTAAAATACATTAATTCAACAGGGAAAATATAGGGTTGGAAAAGGTTTGAAGTAAAATTAATTAACCTATTAATACTTTGGGCTACTCCACGACGTTAGTGATATCAATGACTCTTTATTGAAATGTAATTTTGCCATTAGGTTTGATCCCATAAACGACCGCAGGCCCCACGTAGGATACAACAATAATGTTGGATTGAAGGGTGATGGAAACACTCCCTCCCCCAACCTATTACTACCGCTTCATAAAAAATATATTCCCAAATTACAATCAGCTCGACAAAAAGCAAGCATAAGGTAATAGTTTATAATGATGACACAAGAGGCTGCAGATGCTAGAATCTGGAGCAGAAATATACTGGAAGAACTAATGGGTCAAGCATTATGTGTGGAGTCAATGTTTCAGGTCAAGACCCTGCGTCTGAGGAGGGAAGGGGGCCAGAACGTAGGAGTGAGAGGGTGGTGGTGGTGGTGGGTGTAGGTGCAACCAGCTGAGGAGAAGATGATGGGCAGATGAAGTCTTCTGGGGGAAGAGGGAGAGTGTTGAGAAAGAGGCTGGTAGGTGATAGATGGAAAACATAAGAAGAAAGCATATATTAGGCAGTTGGATGGAACCAGACAAGGGACTAATGATGACACAAAAAAGATTGCAGATGCTGGGAAACAAGGAAAGGTTAGGAAATTGGGAAGTCTGATGACAGAAGCAAGAGGGGAAGGGAATAGGAAAGGTGAAGCAAGGGATGAAGCCCGGTGGATTGATATGTGGGTGGAGGGCAGATGGAACGATGTGGGGGAGGTGATAAGTCTGGGTAAAGCAGTTGGAGGGTGGGGGAGGTGGGATGATAGAAATGGTGAACAAAGGGAGAGAGATCCTGGGTGGACTCGTGGCAGTGGGAGAGGAACACAGAGAGTGGGTATTCAATTCAATATGCAAACAACAGGAATTCTGCAGATGCTGGAAATTCAAGCAACACACATCAAAGTTGCTGGTGAATGCAACAGGCCAGGCAGCATCTCTAGGAAGAGGTACAGTCGACGTTTCAGGCCGAGACCCTTCGTCAGGACTAACTGAAGGAAGAGTTAATAAGAGATTTGAAACCAGCAACTTTGATGTGTGTTGATTCAATTCAATATAATTGAATTTTCTAATTTCAGATAACTCACTTCCCCCGTCTGGGATCTTCCTCCCTTTGTCCAGCTTTGCTATCACTACACCTCCACCCCCCATTATATGGACTCATACCATGGATTGAAATTCCCATCATCTTTCCCTTCTCCGGTTCCATTTATCACTTACCAGGCTTTGTTTTTCCTCTTCCGCAACCCTCTCCCATCCACATCTATCTGTCTAAATTTTGATTTTTCTCCTTGTGTTTCAACCAATCAACTACCAACCTCCAACTTAGCTCTCCATTCCTTCTTTGCTCGCCCTTCTGGCCATTGTCTGGTTTCACCTTTCACCTTTCACCTACCGGCCCCTGTCTTCTAACTCCCTCGTGCTTGTACATTGGCTATCTTCCCTCTACGCTCTCTGTAACGATACAGTGTTTTGACCTTTGCTGCCGCTGATGCTGAGTTCTTCCATTGGTTTATTTTTTGCTTATAATAGTTTACTAAGAGTTTCTGAGTAAACTGCTTGACTGCAAAGATACATCAAGGTTACAAGATCCAGTACCAAGGAATTTTTTGCAGCTAATTTACTTCTTTGAAATGTAATTTTCAAAAGGCTGTTCCTCAGGAAGACGGCATCCATCATTAAGGATCCCCGTCACTCTTCTCATTATTACCATCGGCAGGGGTGCGGGGGAGGTACAGGAGCATGAAGACACACATCCAATGTTTTAGAAACAGCTTTTTCCCCTCCACCATCAGATTTCTGAACGGACCATGAACCCATGAACACTGCCTCACTATTTTAGCTCTCTATTTTGCATTACTTATTTAGTTTATTTTTTATTATATATATTTCTTATTGTAATTTAGAGTTTATTTTATGTAGTGTACTGCTGCCACAAAACAACAAATTTCATGGCATATGCCAGTGATATTAAACCCAATTCTGATTCATACAATTGAAAGCCGGTATTAGTGAATATTTAATTAATACATTTATACCTCCTTTCTGCACAGAGGAATACTTGGAGAAAAAGAAAAGCCTTGACGAACTACTCTAGGTGGAGGTGTAGTGGAAGTTTTGACGTATGAAGGCAAAGCATCTTCCCACTCCAGACCCCTCACTGAAAAATGATCATCCGCTCAAGTAGAAACCAGGACCAATTGCATCAGATCTGGCAAAAGCAGCACACCAAGAAAAATACAAGAAAGCTGGCCATAAAGCACCCCAACACGAAGATACAAAGGAAGAAATCTCTTTACTCCTCCAACACTAGCTAGATTCAGTCCCATCTCAAAAGAAATCTATATCCTCGCAGAGGATTATAACAAAGTTTTAAATTGGGTGGTGGGATCAATGTAAAAGGTCTCAGCTAATCGCCCAGCAAATGATTTACAGCTCTGCCCATGATGAAGATAACGTAGGTTTGGACTGTACTCTTCCTGTCTATGGCAGCTGATCCAATTTTTTTCCTTCCGCAATCAAACGAAAAGCACCTACCACATTTCATTAGTAAGAAACAGAGACCTAAATATTGATCTCACAGTACAGCAAAAGAATTGAGTTAAATCTTAACCTTTTAATAATAATAATCCTGTTAGAAATTTCTATTGATTGAAGCTTGGCTGCTATTGTAGAAAGAGAATTCTCACATTGTATGTCCAATTGCAGGGAAGCAATGCTGGAATTTCTAAAGGACTTGTTGGTACCAATCCATTTTCAATGTATCTACAATTATGGAACACATTCTCCATGCTGTCAACACAATTATAAGGGACTCTGTGATGGAGAATGTATGATACAGTTTATTCTCCTTTATTACAATCATTTATAAACAGCTATATTTTAACAGCTATATGTACACAGCCTAACTTAAATAAATTTGCACTAGTTTTGATAGGTGGATGTAAAAGCAGTGAACTGTGTGTTCAGAAAAGTGCAACGGATGAATTCTCAACAATCCCAGTTTGTATCCAAACTGAAACCTTTTTAGTTATTTCCAATACAGTGAAAAACCTGCAAACTGGTGAATGTTAAATAATGATTACCATTCAGGTGCAAAACCTCCTGAAAGACCATGATGAAAGGTCATTAAGCTAAAGCGCTAACTTTGATTTGTAGGTGCCACTTGCACTTAATGAGATAATCTATTTTTATTCTGAGGAATCACAAAGAATTCGAAAACCCTATTTTGAAACATAATTAGTTTAATAGAATTAATGCAAATAAGAAGGTAAGTCTTTATTTATATAAGAACCTTCCATGATTTCAGAACATCCTTCGAGTAAAATAATTACTTGTACAGCACAGTTACTGCTGTAATGAATAAATGAGAGTAGTTGTTTTATTTACAGCAACCTCAGACAATTAGAAATTAAAAAGACAAGCATATATAAGGTATTAGCATAGGTAGTGTACTAGCTGTTGACTGAGAATAAATGTTGGGAAAACTTTCCCATTGTGCTCAGAACAGAGGCTTGGGATCTTGAAAGGATACAAATGAAACTGCAGCAATACCTCATTGGTAAGCTCACTGTAAGCCAATCAAAGGACAGAAAATCCCCACTGAAAAATGTCAAAGAGATGCTTAGCAAGAAGATGTAATGTTTGACAGGAAATCAAAATAATAAAGTATAAGGAGATCTAAACGAAGTGCCCAAAAGGTGAAATCAGAAGCAACACTCTGACCTGTTTAATTAGGGTGCGAATTACAGAGCTGCTTGAATTACACTAGATATCAACGGCATCCATCAGACTGGAGTAGTATTTAATGCAAAGAATGCTACTGCGGTGAAGGGAACTATTAAAATGCATAATTAAATCAAGTAATATTATTCATATCCAGACAACAGGAATTCTGCAGATGCTGGAAATTCAAGCAAGACACATCAAAGTTGCTGGTGAACGCAGCAGGCCAGGTCATGGCCTGAAATGTCGACTGCACCTCTTCCTACAGATGCTGCCTGGCCTGCTGCGTTCACCAGCAACTTTGATGTGTGTTGCTTGTTATTCATATCCAGTACACATTTGAATAAGACTCCAGGTTATTAAACTGAAAGAATTTCCAAAAAACATGTGTAAGATTTTAGTATAGCATTATATGCTCATGACTATTTGGATATAGGTGATGTCTTTCATTTCCTTAGGTACATTACAAGCAATAAATTACTGTAAAAGCATTATCACTGGTATAATAGAGGGAATATTATAGCCAATCTGCACACAACTATCTCTCACAAACAGCAATATGATAACGACCAGATAATCTGTTCAGACATGTTAATTTGGAATACCTCCTCAGCTTTTCTTCAAAATGATGAAAACTGGGTTTAGCTTAAGACTGTATTGAAAAAGGAGAACTCTGACAATTTAGGATCCCCTCAATATAGCATTGTGGCTAAGTCTCTGGAGTGGGACTTGTTCCCATAACAAGTGGGCATGTTACTGCTTGAGCCACAGAATTTAATTAGAAGTGGACATTTTCAAATAAAGAAAATTGCTTCATCTAGTGAATGTGCAGTCTGCAGGTTTATTAAAGGAGGTGTGTGCTTTGTGCCTTATGAAGTAATTGTCAGGAAACAAACAAAATTAAAATAGCCTTTCTTTCTCTCTGAGAGGCTAACTTGCATAAATCATCTAATACCAATTTAGCTGCCAATTATACATCCTACCTGTTTTTCACTTCCATTAATTTCTATTACAACGAACAACAAGATTTCTCTCCCTGAATACTTTTGGGTGTATCTTATGGATTTTGGGCTGCTGATCATGAAAATCACCATGAAATTTCCCTAACACGCACCATTTTTTAAAGTGACTTATATGTGTTATTTCAATTCATAATTCAAGTAGGAATAACTGATCTCAAGATTAAGGAAGGCATTTTTGTTGGTCCAGGTAATCAATAACAGGCACTTTGAAGAAATTCTAGTGGGACCGGAGAAAATTGCATGGAAGGCATTCAATGATGTTGTTGAAATTTTTCTTGGCAACGATAAAGCACCAAACTACATGCAGCTGGTTGACAACATGCTTCAAGCATTTAAAAAAAACCATGAAGTGCAACATGTCAGTAAAGATTCATTTTCTGCATTCCCATTTAGACTTCTTCCCTGCAAACCTTGGCTCAGTCAGGGACGAGCATGGTGAAAGGTTTCACCAGGACATTGCGGTCATGGAGAAATGGTATCGGGGCAACTGGAATCCATCAATGCTGGCTGATTATTGTTGGACTCCTGAGCGAGAAGCCCCAGACACTGAGTACAAGTGAAAATCATTGACAAAACTTCATTAGCTGAGTTGAACTATTGCAAAGTATCAGCACCGTTATGCAATTAAATGCATTATATTCATTAAAAGTTAATTTCTTGTTTCTCCAACTTCCTACATGATACAAGCAGTCTGAAATCATACTTGTGTTTAGCTTCAAGTAGTCTATCATAAACAAAAACATTTCCGAGGAAGCAACAATTTTGAAAAAAACAATTGTTGCTCCGTGAAACCCAAATTGACCCTGCTTTGAAAAGAAATGTTGAAGAATTGAGTTCACTTTAAGCCAAACTGTGTGACTGCATTGGAACACAGGGGGAAAAAAAGCAGGACTAGGCTATGCAGGTCCCCAAGCCTGGTTAACCATTCATGGCTGATCTAATCTTGGCCCTAACTCCACGGTCACTGCATGAGCTCCTTCTTCCTCTCAACATGGACTCACTGAGGTATGGTGCCCAGATGCAGTTTTGACTGCCATCCCACTTGTAGTAAACTATCCTTGAGTGTGTTGGTAGTGATGGTTCTGAATTTGTAGGCCACATGGTCACTCAATGAAATCAATGAGATTGCCTGCTCTGCCCCCTGCCGCACCAGGGTTATCATTGAAGAGACAGTATCTATGGAGCAACGGGAGGCTTTGTAAGGAGAATAGATCCTCCATGAATGTGCAGCATTATTGATTGCATCAACATTGACTCCTGTCGTACCTATGAAGGGTCAGGAAAAGGATGCCCTGAATATCCTTTCGGCTGCGATGATGGGAAGCCTGAAATGTGGGCCTGTGCACAGTATCTTGAAAGCAGAAGCTATGCAATAATATTTTGCTTGACCTCCAGACCCACATTGTCAGATTTGGCTCTTGATTTCTATGAAATACAAGGGAGCAAATGCTAAGGAGTGCTACAATCAGTTCCATTCCTCTTTTATTTATTTTTTATTTTTTATTGGAGATACAGCATGGTGACACCACCCTATTACACCATGTGACTGATGAACCATACATCTTTGGACTGTGGGAGGAAACCGGAGCACCCGGAGGAAACCCACAGGACCACGAGAAGAATACACAATCTCCCTACTGACCTCAGCGAGACTGAACGCACACAATTAACCTTTTGAAGCACACATTTCACTTGCTGTCTGGACAACACTACTACGTGGATGACATTATATTGCAGTAAATCCTCGCTATCCATGAATAATATTGGACACTGATTTCCTGTGGATAACAAAACTGCAGTAATCACAAAGGTCCTACCCTTTGTACCTAATATACCTCCTAAATAAATATAAATACACCTTATAATGTTCTAAAATATTAACATGAATTTATAAACTCATTAAAATATTTAAACATTTAAAAGGAGATGATATTAGCTAAAATAGTACTTCCTTTGAAACTTTCAAAAGTGATCCATTCTGAAATCATACTGTGCAGCCTTGTAAACAAAAGCCACTTTCTATTAGAGCAGAGCATGGCAGGGAGCCTTTTGATGTGTGTGGTCTGGAAACTGATCACCATATTTATATAGACAATGACTGGTTTCTCAATGTCTTCATATTTACTAGAAAACTCAAAGTAGGGCCTGAAACTGAGCTCCATAAATGTGCAGACAGGAAATCAACACAAAACAATACTCCAGGTGTGGCCCCAACAACATCTGTACAGTTGTAATAATACTTCATTATTTAAAAAACACCAACTCCCTTGCCACAATGGCCAACGTGCTATTTGTCTCCTAACTGCTGCAGCTGCTTACTAATTATTTTGTGATTCATGCACAAGAACACATACATTCCTTCGCAATTCATTTTCCCCTTTGAGATAATCATCTGTCTTTTGATTCCTCTTTGCAGAGTGCATGATCTCACATTTTCCCACATCAAACCACATATACCCACACATTCTTTTATCTATATCTTGTTGCAAAGCCCATTTTCCTAACTGCCATCCCAACTATTTTAATATTATGAGCAAACTTTGATGCCTACCCTCTGCTTCCTTCTCCTGCTCATTATCGTAAATAGTAAATAATTGACCTCCTAGAACTCACCCTTGGTTTACAATCTTCCAGCCTAACATAGCACCATTTACTCTCACTCTCTATCTTCTATTTGACAGCTATCCTTAAGTCCACGATAACACACAGACACCAATACTATCAACTTTTATCTCATATACCAGCCTTTCATTTGATACCTTTTAAAAATCTAAATACGGTACATCTGCAAGCTCCCCCCTACCAACTGCCAGGCATGCTAGTGAATTTAGAATTACTGTGCACTACTTTTAATCGAGCACCTTTGCTTCATCCGCCGCAACAGACGTGATTCCCAGGTGGCCATCCGTTTTCATTCTACTTCCCATTCCAACGTGCCGGTCCAAGGCCTCCGTGATGAGGTCACTGTCAGGTTGGAGAAGCAACACCTCTTCTTCAGAACCTGGAGGTGATAGGTGGAAAAGGTAAAGGGCTGAAGAGGAGGAATCTGATAGGAGAGGATAGTGGATGATGGGAGAAAGCGGAGGAGGGGCACCAGAGGGAGGTGATGGGCAGATGAGAAGAGTGACAGCATGAACATTGATTTCTCTAACTTCTGGTAATTTCTCCCTCCTCCCTGGTTCTCTTTTTACATTCCCCATTCTGGCTCCCTTCTTACTCCTTTCACTCTTCTCACCTGCCCATCGCCTTCCTCTGGTGCCTCTCCTCCTTCCCTTTCTCCCATGGTCCGCTATCCTCTCCTATCAGATTCCTTCTTCTTCAGCCTTTTATCCTTTCCACCTACCATCTCTAGCTTCTCAGTTCAAACCCGTCCCCCACCCACCCACCTTCCCCCTCACCAGGCTTCACCTATCACCTGCCAGCTTGAGCCTCTTCCCGTCTCCCACCTTATTTTGGCTTCTTGCCACTTCCATTCCAGTTCTGATGGAGGATCTCAGCCAGAAACATCAACTGTATTCCCCTCCAAATATTACTGCTCAACCTGCTGAGTTCCTGCAGCATTTTGTGTGTCTAACTTTCAATCTTCTTGGATAAGCAGGACCAAAGAAATCAATGGTTCGTTTTATTATCCAGGAATGTATGTAGAAAACAACTCTGAAATTTGTCTTCTCCAGATAGCCGTAAAATACAGAAAACCATTTAAGTAGTTGAAAGAAAGACATCAATCAGGAAGCAAAAGATTGAATGTTGTCTGTCGGCTGTGAATATCTCCACAGAGGATGATGCACAGATCACCCTCTGACCCGTTGACATTCTCCACTATTTTGTTTCTTCCTTCAGAGCAATTAACTTTTGTGTTTCCTGTGGCTGAGCCACAATGAAAGATTTTCCTCTGGTCTGCTGCTTTCTGAGTCACTCAATCGCTCTGGGTTTACATTTCTTCACCTGTCCTGGATAAATCTCCAAATAATAAATAAATTTACTAGGAGAAGGAAAACTCTGACTTTAAACCTCCGCTGCTTTGCGGCCATACCCACCCATGGGAAAGGCCGAGAGTAAACCCTGAGGAAGAAATCTGGAGCCGGGGTCCCTAAAGCAGTTTGATGTTGCTTACAACTTCACTCTGGCAACCTCTGCGACGATAGTGGTGCCACGCTGTATCGGCGCTCGCCCTTCCCTTGGACTACATCAGTGACGTGGGGAGGAGGAACCCGCTGCATGGGCAACAGCTGGTTCTTCAAATCTTCCCACCCAGGCTTGAGACCTGGAGAGGACACGGTCCACCAGAGGCACAAACCCATGATCCCCTGGGATCAATGGCTGCCTACTACTACCAATGCTGAGCCTCAGAGGCTATGGTGAGGTGAGCAGTACTTCACAACCAGTGCCTTCATAGATAAGGAAAAGTGCTACGTTGTACTACCCTCCCCCACAGCTGATTCCCCAGGGCTCCACTCCTCCTGCTCGGCTCCTGCAATGAGGTGCAGGCCAATGAACACTTCAGGTAGGTTCATTTTGTCACGGTCCTTCACCCACACGGTCTGGCTTCCAAGTAATCACACTGCCCATTTGCGCACAAAATTCTCATTTTATCAAACGGAAAGCAAGATTAAAAATATATGGTATAATGAATTTAAGAAAATGGTACACAAGAAATAAAATAATGAGAAAATAGGGAAAAAGACCATGAGGTAAGACTCCAAGATGATCCCTAAGATAAGATAGACACACCAAGTACGTAATCTTCAACCTTCTATATTTACAACCCATGGAGCTGATAGTAGAAACACGAAAATTTAAGTAAAAAGTCAATCACGCTCAATAATTTTCTTCATAATTAAATATTGTTTCCTGACAAGCAATATATCAAGATGTATTTAAAATCTTTGAACATAATTGTGGGAATATACTCATATTATAAATACACACCAGTCATTGCCACATACTGCTGTGGCAGTAGAAATAAAAGAGAGATGAGCCTTAAAAACAAATGCCTTTCAAGCAGGATTACAGAATTGCTGCTTAATTAATTTGATCCTGCACAATTGCAAAATAGCTCCTGAGGGATCTGCAATAACATAACTTCGATTAAAAAAATATATTAAGTGAGCTGAAGCCTCATTTGGACAAAAAATTATGATTGTCGAGCTTTCCTGTCATTAGCAATGATATTTAATTTAATGCTTTTTATAATAAATCTGTAATTAAAGGAGCACTTCTGCACTATGTTTCTATCGTGTTAATTTACTCTCAGCTTTGTATTGAAATGCAGGTCAGAGCAGATATTTTCTACTTGGCAGGGCTCAACCAGCTCCTGTATCAAGGGATTGTTGCTGGCTGCACAACTGTCAGCAGGCATTCTGCGAGGGTTGTCAAGAAAGATCAATACACTTATATAATTATACATCACTGAGCCCTAATTTGGGGAATAAGATAGGTGCAAAGAGGCTAAATTTTGCAGTGGACTGATTCCTGTCCATCTTCTTTCCTGCATTTCTTTTGCTCCCATTTATCAGTCCAGCTTTAAGGGCCTCACCTATGTGAATGAGGGGAGTAATTTATCGGAACAGCTTTCAGAGCGTCACCTATGTGAATGAGGGGAGTAATGTATTTTAATGAAACTCGCTGTTAGATTTATTTACAAACACAGTTAGCTTAATGCTATTACGGTGCCAGCAAGCTGGGTGTAATTACACTGCTCTCTTTAAGGAGTTTGTATGTTCTTTCCGTGACTGCATAGGTCTCCTTTGGATGCACTGGTTTCCCACCACGTCCCAAAGACATATGGGCTAGCAAGATAATTATCTGGTGTGTAATTGGACGGCATGGGTTCACTGGGCCAGTTTTGTGCTGTAACTCCAAATAAAAGCAGAACAGCAAGAGGAGCAGCAAAAATCAACTAGCTCATCAATGATTGCTTTCCTTCCCCCTGTCAGGCTCTCCCGTATTCTTTCTCTAGTCTCTGGAGAGTAAGAAGGTAATTTAACCCAACAACAAAGCGACTTTATTCATGTAAGCCACTGCCCAGCATCTAGCCATATGAAATATTTTTAAAGGGTGTCATAATACCAAAATAACAATTACTATCCATGAAAATCGCCACAGATATAAAGCATTTGTTACATTGCTCCTTGACCAGTGGCTGCTCTATCCCTATGTGTGTCAATTTGGTGCAAAGCCCTTGAGATATTTGGTCTATAGTTGTCTTCCTCAATCTGGTACAAATAGATTGGTTTTTCCAGTGCCTGTTGCCAAGCTGTGGGTATTTGCAATGCGGAGTGAATGATGCTCCTCTGCTCCTCTGCTCTAAGTGCTGTACCATCAGGGGCCTTAGTGAGATGGAGCTTATTTCTGCAATAAAGAACCACCTCCTGTAATCACTCATGGACACCAGTGTTTTCTGCCATTTCTAATGTCAGCCTGATGGGGGCTTTACCTTCACTTAGTGTTGGAAGGTCTTTGGACCTGCCTTCTTTGGACTGTTTTGGCTGCTCATGTGAACATCTGAATAGCCTTTCCAATAATCTACCTAGTCTTTGCACAGGACTACTCATCAATCTTTGGATGGAGCCACGTAAGAATGCTGACAGTATTCCTCATGTTCTATGTCCTTTTGTTACTCTTCAGAAGGCTTTTTCCCAGGGCTGAAATGGCTGCCACAAGAGGACACAGGTTTAAGGTGCTGGGGAGTAGGTACAGAGGAGATGTCAGGGGTAAGTTTTTTACTCAGAGAGTGGTGAGTGCGTGGAATGGGCTGCTGGCAATGGTGGTGGAGGTGGATACGATAGGGCCTTTTAAGAGACTTTTGGATAGGTATGTGGAGCTTAGAAAAATAGAGGGCTATGTGTAACCCTAGTAATTTCTAAGGTAGGGACATGTTCGGCACAACTTTGTGGGCCGAAGGGCCTGTATTGTGCTGTAGGTTTTCTATGTTTCTATCTATTTTCAGCAATGCCTGTATTCCATGAGTAATTGAATATCACTGAGCGATTGTTTTCTGAAGCCTATTTCCCTGAAATTTGAGAAGTAATTAATTATTACCAGATATAATTTCCTCCCAGTATGAAACAAATTGCAGCTGACTTTTGTACAGATTCTGTCTGGGACTTCTGAATTTGCAATTTCCAATGGATAGTTTCATTCTGGGGATGCATGGATCTTTTGTTTTTGCTGCTAGTGTCTCCTACAACATCTATTTAGATTGGGATATCCCTTACTTCCTCAACCTTTGTTGCACCTGGCTTCAGGCAGCCTCCGATGCTTGTGACCTGTGAAGGGATCTTGCTTCAGTTTCATCTTCAAATTTTATTCGTTTGAGTTCAGAAGCATCTCCTTGAATCTGTATATCGGGCCTCTCCGTTTCTGATCATGGTCTAACGCTGCCTCTTCCCTCACTTTTCCTTCTCCAAATATGCTGTCTGCTGTGATTTTAACCTACTGAGGTTTCAAGTGCAGCATCCAGTCTTCAGTAAAATGCTTGTATTGCATTGGCATTCTCCTTCCACTGGTACCCACTGAGAAGCACACTGACACGAGAAAATCTGCAGATGCTGGAAATCCGAGCAACACACATGAAATGCCGGAGGAACTCAGCAGGCCAGGCAGCATCTAGGAAAAGAGTACAGTTGATGTTTCAGGACGAGACCCTTCAGTTTCCAAATATCAACTGTACTCTTCTCCTGGATGCTGCCTGGCTTGCTGAGTTCCTCCAGCACTTTGTGTCAGAAGTACACTGAAATGGGTTTAATAGGTTTAATTTTCAAAAGCCATTGCCTTAAAAAGGTGGCATCCATCATTAAGGACCCTCATCACCCAGGACGTGCTCTCTTCTTATTACTACCATCAGAGGAGAGGTACTGGGGTCTAAACATCACACACAATGTTTTAGAAACAGCTCCTTCCCCTCCATCATCAGATTTCAGAATGGACAATGAACCAACCCATGGACACTACCTCACTATTTTTGCCCTACTTATTTTACACATATTTCTTACTGTAATTTATAGCATTTTTATGTATTGCACTGTACAGCTGCAGCAAAACAACAAATGTCATGACGTATAATACAGTGATATTAAACCTGATTCTGAATCTGTGAATTTCACGTCACCTCGCACCTAAGGCCGGTACCTGTTCTTTGTATCAAGAATACTTATGACTAAGTGGTATTTATTTTCTTGTTCAGTGAAACTAGGAAATAAATACTTATTTGCATATATTATCCGTAAATTCTGTGCTTCACTGAATCGATCTTGCCATGTTCCACAAATGGTGAGACTTCCATTAAGAAGGGCCTATAAATCAAAATGCAAACTAATTCTTCTCACTTAGGCTGAGATGATATTTGCCATCTAGTTTTCTTGTTCAGTGAAACCAGAAAGCAAATATGTAAATAAATCACAGATCAAGAAAATTAGAAGACAAAACCATCTCATCCTGAATGAGGGAAGACATCAGTTTAGGCAGATTTATTTGTTTCTTTGTGAATCCGCTCAGATTAATCACACAGTTTACAATCTCACAGCACACGTCCATGATTTATTTAATTTGGTAGAGATCCAGATTAGGGTCTGATTTCCCATTTCACTAGCGCTAAATAGCACTTTAGACAGCATTGCTTGCTATAGTCTTCATTCTTTCTCTGAAATACAGCCAACAGACATGACTTTAAATTATTAATGAAGTTCCTTTGTTTGTGAAAGAACTTATAGTGTCAGTCAGCAACCTTACACTTCTGTCTCTTTCCAACTCTCTCACTCTGCAATTCCTACCACCTAAATCCTGTTGTAACATCAGCCAGCTGTTAGTCACCAGAAACACGGAAGCATCACATATAATACACTTCCGGTAATATGGCGGCGCATTTAGACACAGCAGCCGCACTGGGTGGAGCCAAAGGTATACTTGTTCATTCTGTATGTCTCTTTATACAATTGCAAGTCCTATCTTAGCTGGATACTAAGAACATCAAGTTGGTTGGTTGGCATCCGTCTGTCTCGAAGGGCAATGGGTGATGATGATCATCATCACAAGCCGGGGCAGAAGGTATGGAGATCCTGAGAGGCCCAGTCGTCAAGATCCCCCTCTTGGCCTCGCCATTGTAGTCCAAAGGAAAGCTTATGAAGCAATACATTTGGCACCAGTTTGGCTACAGGAATTGCCAGAAGGACATTCAATGACGTCCACCCACCCTAGGGGCTCCATTCTGGATTTGTTGTTTGGGTTTACTCCTGTAGCCTTTGTCTCCCCTGAGGCTGCCCACAAGGCAGTGGGGCTATTTACCCATAGCTGAGGATCTGATTCACGAGCACCAAGGCATGCCGGAACACCGATGGGCCGGACCTCCTCCCCATCCTCTGTAGTTCAGCCTGAGTCCGAAACGAGTTCCGTTTCTGTGTGTCACCAGCGAGGAGCCACTACATGAGACTTACTGTTGGAGAGGCAGGGAGGACCTACACATTCAGCTCTCCTTTTCGCAAGACCGTTAGCCAGCTGTGGAAGCTGAAAGTGAGAACAACAAGCACTACCCACTACACTACCACAATAGATGCATCACAGCAACCATTTTGACACCAAGAGCATCAGTACTGCAGGACTATCCCATCAGTGAGTTGCTCGATAGTGATGGAGCCAGACTTATTGAGTACTGTTGTTGTGTTGTTCCTTGGACTTGTTGCGCACTGTTGTGACCGAGGAGCTGTGCGGTCCAACAAACAGAGCTAGAGATAGTCTTGGACATTTTTGTTGGGATCACAGGACCCTGTTGGAGATTGGTAATGTAGAATAATGCAAACGCAGTTCACTGGTTCATTGGTGAGACCGATGACAGGGGAGCTTCAGTAGTGGTGAGTACAAGGCCAAGGCCGTGAGGTTGCCTGTCGCAGCTGCCCAGGAGAGGAGACACTGACGCAGTGCAGGAGAGGTGCTGTGGGGTCCAATGGTATCTGTACTGGGTTGTGGGTCTGTCCCTTCCTTCGGTGCTATCCACCAATGTTCGCAAACTGGACCAGGACAACATCTCAAAAATCTACAGTCTTGCCACTCAGGGACTTGGACTATATTATTTTATTTTATTTGTTTCGTTGTGACGATATATTTTTCTGAAAGCGTAACCATATGTGCCAGTTTTGCTATGTGCTATATGCTGTTGGTAATGTGTTTTGCACTTTCGCCTGGAGGAATGATGTTCTGTTTGGTTATATTTATGGTTGGTTGAATGTTAATTAAACTTCAACTTGAATTTGATTCATATGTTACACAGCCACGATACCATCACCCATAAGCCATCTCAAGCCTCTGCTCAGTATTCATGGCTGGTGTCTTGTGATCTGCACAACAGAATTGGACAAGCTGTAAGATGGCCTTCCAGTCCATCTTATCAGAGATCATGCTGGCTGTTTGTAGAATAATGACATTCCTCTGTTCTTTCCCTGTAGTTTTGCTAATTATTCTCCTTCAAGTGCATATTCAGTTCCTTTGATAGCCCTGATTGACTCTACTTTCACTACCCTTGCAGAACGTGAGCTGCAGATGCAGATGAGTTTCTTTACCCATCACGCTGAATGTTGACAGAAGACTATAGATGTTGGAATCTACAGCAAACCTAAACTGCTAGAGGAACTCAATGGATCAAACAGCATCTGTGAAGCCAAGAGAAGGTTTTGGCTTGAAACCCTCCATCAGTACTGAATTTCTACCTGGTTCAAACCATTTATTAAAAGGTCATAAGACCATAGGGCATTATTAGGCCACTTGGCCTGTCGAGTCTGCTCCACCGTTCAATTATGGTGGATTTTTTTCAGCCCTATTTTTCTATCTTCTTCCTGTAACTCTTAATCACCTTACCAATCAAGAACCTATCAATCTCTGACTCAAATATACACATGGACTTGCTCTCCACTATCCCCTACAGCAACAAATTCCACAGATTCACTACCCTCTAACTGAAAAAAATTCCTTCTCACCCACTTCAAAAGGGATGTTCCTTCATTCTGAGCTGTGCACTCGGATTCTAGACTCTCCTCCTAATAGAAACATCCTCTTCATAACCACTCTAGCAAGGCCTTTCAGTATCTGGTACATTTGAATGAGATCATCCCTCACCCTTTTAAACTCTATTAAGTGCAGGCTCAAAGTTGTCAAACACTCCTCATATTTTAAGTCTTTCATTCCTGGGATCATTCTTGTGAGCCATCTCTACACCCTCTCCAGTGCCACATCTTTCCTATGTAGGGACCCAAAATTACTCATAATATTCCAAGTGTGGTCTGACCAATGCCTTATAAAAACTCAGCTGTACATTCTTGCTTTTATATTCTAGTCCTCTTGACAAGCTAACATTGCATATGCTTTCCTTACTACCAACTCAACCTATAAGTTAAGGGAATGCTGAACCAAGACCCTTTACGCCCCCAATATGGAAATTTCTCCCCATTTAGAACATATGCTACACATTTATTTTTCCAACCAAATTCCGTAACCCCGCTTCCTTTTGCTGTATTGCATCTGACATTTCTTTGCCCACTCTCCTAATCTGTCCCAATACTTCCCCAGACTCCCTACCTCAGCAACACTATCTGTCCCTCCACCTATCATCTGCTAACTTGGCCACAATGTCATCAATTCCTTCAAACAGATAATTCACATATACACTGTGGTCCAAACGCTGACCCCTGTGGAGATCCACTAGTCACTGGCAGGTATCCTGAAAAGGACACCCAATCTTCTATCCTTGCTAAGTATCTTGCCTTTAACACCATGAGCTCCTATCTCATGTGTGGCACCTTGTCAAAGGTCTTCTGATAATCCATGTAAATAATGTCCACTGACTCTCCTTTGTTTAACCTGCTTGTTGCCTCCTCAAAGGACTCTAAGAGATTTGCTAGATAAGATCTCCCCTTAATGAAGCCATTATGGTTTCTCTCAGTTTGCACAATCTGAACCCATCATAGTCTAATAGAACTCTGTCAAATAATTTCTTAGCTTTCTTTGCTGCAAGAACAAACCCATCTTCTCCAATCTAACATGGTAGCTAAAGCTAAGGTAGTAAAAGACAATCCTGTTCACTTTTAGGAAATATTTTCTTCGCACTCTCTCCCTCAGTCTTTCACCACCTTCCCAAAACACAATGGCTAGAATTGAAGCATAAATCGCTCTTTACGAAGGTTCACCATAACTTCTGCCTAGCAACACAATTTTAAATCACTGACGCATTGCCCCTAAGAACTGAAATCTTGAGCAGACCAATGGGCACTCCATTAGATTCACTACAAATTCTCAACTTGTCCTATAATCAAGTACAGAGTAATCACAAAGAAGAGAAAATCTGTAGATAATGGAAATCAAAGCAACACACACAAAATGCTGGAGGAACTCAGCAGGCCAAACAGCATCTATGGAAAAGTGTATACTCAACATTTTGAACTGAGACCCTTCATCAAGACTGGAGAAAAAATGATGAGGAGACGCAGTAATTCTCAGTAAGTGCTCCTAATAATTTCCTAATAGAATTCTCCAACGGGAGGAGAAGATGGCAACGTGCCTGCGTGTGCGCAGCCCTCCAGTGAAAAATAATATTGTATCTGTTAAATAGGGGCTGTGGACAATTCTGATTTGATGGAGAATGGACATGAAAGCACAGAGGAACATCTGGAGAAATTTCTGAAAAACCTGTTCGCTGCTGTCGTTACTTTGTAGTCGGGAATCTTTCGGAGGGTAGGCCTCAAAATCCCTGGCCTTGCCTGCTTTTGGCGACCGAGAAGGAGGTCGAATCGTTCGGACAGAGATGGCGCTCAGTACTCGGTGTCGGAGAGCTGATCAGAGCTCGAAGTTTTCAGATGACTCAGAGTCGGATTGTGGTCGGCATGGCAGGGAGAGTTTTTCTTCCTTCTCCCGTCTGCGTGAGATGTGGGACATTTGAGAAACTTTGAACTTTACTGTGCTCATGGACCTCTTCATCAAGTTACGGTATTGTTACACTGTGTAACTATACGTTATAATTATGTGGTTTTGTCAGTTTTTTCAGTCTTGGCCTGTCCTGTGTTTTGTGATATCACATCGGAGGAAATAATGTATCATTTCTTAATGCATGCATTACTAAATGACAATAAAAGAGGACTACGTGTCTTCATAATCTAACTTCCGGTAATTCCCTCCCCCTCCCTTCCCCTATCCCTATGTCACTCTGCCCCCTCCCCCAGCTGCCTATCACCTCCAGTTTTGGTCCCCTAATCTGAGGAAAGAGCAGTTTTGGTCCCCTAATCTGAGGAAAGACATCCTTGCCATAGAGGGAGTACAAAGAAGGTTCACCAGATTGATTCCTGGGATGGCAGGACTTTCATATGAAGAAAGACTGGATAAACTAGGCTTGTACTCGTTGGAATTTAGAAGATTGAGGGGGGATCTGATTGAAACATATAAAATCCTAAAGGGATTGGACAGACTAGATGCAGGAAGATTGTTCCTGATGTTGGGGAAGTCCAGAACGAGGGGTCACAGTTTGAGGATAAAGGCGAAGCCTTTTAGGACTGAGATTAGGAAAAACTTCTTCACACAGAGAGTGGTGAATCTGTGGAATTCTCTGCCACAGGAAACAGTTGAGGCCAGTTCATTGGCTATATTTAAGAGGGAGTTAGATGTGGCCCTTGTGGCTAGGGGGATCAGAGGGTATGGAGGGAAGGCTGGTGCAGGGTTCTGAGTTGGATGATCAGCCATGATCATACTGAATGGCGGTGCAGGCTCAAAGGGCCGAATGGCCTACTCCTGCACCTATTTTCTATGTTTTTTTTCTATGTTCATGGTTCTGCCTCCTTCTACTATCCATTGTGTTTTCCGTTATTCCTTCTTCACCTTTCCCGCCTATCACCTCCCTGCTTCCCTTCCCCCATCACTTTATCTTTCCCCTTACTGGTTTTTCACCTGGAGCCCACCAGCCTTCTCCTTCCCACCCTCCTCCACCTTCTTTATAGGGCCTCTGTCCTTTCCCCCTTCAGTCCTGACGAAGGGTTCCAGCCTGAAACGTTGACTGACCGTTTCCACGGATGCTGCCCAACCTGCTGATTTCCTCCAGCGTGTTGTGAGTGTTGCTTTGACCCCAGCATCTGCAGAGTATTTTGTGTCCTAATAGTTTGTGCTTTGACACTAGAAATGCCAGCAGAGATAATTTTATACATTAAAAATTGAGAAAACCAAACATGCAGTCTGTGGTTCCATCACAAGCTCTGTCCCTGAGGCACTAACTTCAACCTTCTCCCTGGCAACTGTATAGGAATGAACCAGTTTCAAAATATAACACTGTGCTGAAAATTGTATTTCATAATTCTGCAATTATTAAAACTGACTATTTATGTAACCTAGTAACGTTACAGACATTATCCATCCAGCCTTGCCTCAGCTCATTTGTTGTGAAAGCTCTATCCATATTTTTGTTATCTTGACAGTTGACTCAGCCATTTGCTCTCTTGTTTTAGCTTTCATAAATGTGGTCTCTCTAAGTATTGCTCCATTTATCTGACTTTGTACCAATTACTGTTGACCCATCATCCTGTACCTGCTAACTACATTGGCTCTGTTAAATAAAACTTGGTTTTTCGTATTCCCATCTCACTGTCTCTGTAATCTCCAGAAGTCTAAAATGTTTGAAGTTTGTGTGCTTCTCCAATACTAATTTTCTGATCATCCACAAATTTAATTGTTCTGGTATTAACATTATCTATTTAGCTTTTGTGGCTCCACAAATTAATATTCCTCCCTAAATCTCTGTAGCTCTCTTCTTTTCTCCTTAAACTGCCTCTTGTTTAGTTTTTTGTTAACTACCCTGCAATCTGAATTGAATTTATTTAAATCTTACATCCATCCCACAATGTGAGGGAGTAAAAATCTTTGTGTTATGACTCCATTGCAATGTACAGACAATTGAATTTATAAGTCTAATTGCTTGTAGGAAGAAGCTGTCCCATACCCTTTTGATCCTGGCTTTAATGTTGCGGTACCGTTTGCCAGATGGAAGCAGCTGAAACAGTTTGTGGTTGGGGTGACTGGTGTCCCCAAAGGCCTTCTTTCTGCACCTGCTGCTGTAAATGTCCTCAATGGAGGGAAGTTCACTTCCACAGATGCATTGGGCTGTCCGTACCACTCTCTGCAGTGCCAAGCGGTCAAGGTTGGTGCAGTTTCCATACCGGGGGTCATACAGCCAGTCAGAATGCTCTCAATGGTGCTGCTGTAGAAGGTCTTGAGAATTTTGAGGCTTATGCCGAACTTCTCCAGTCACCTGTGGCGGAAGAGATGTTGTTGTGCTTGTTTTGCCACAAAGCTGGTGTGTACAGTCCAGGTGAGATCTTCGGTGATGTGTATACCGAGGAACTTGAAACTACTCACTCTCTCAGGTGCAGACCCATTGATGTTGATTGGGCTGAGCTTGTCTCAGTTCCTCCTGTAGTCCACAATCAGCTGTTTCGTTTTTTGGAAATTGAGGGAAAGGTTGTTATCTTGGCACCACTGTGTAAGGGTGTTAACCTCTCCTCTGTAGGCTGTCTCGTCACTGCTAGAAATAAGGCCGATCAATACCATGTCATCTGCAAATTTGATCAGCAGATTGGAGCTGTGTGGCAGTACAGTCATGGGTGTCAAGGGAGTAGAGGAGGGGACTCAGGACACAACCCAGGGGAGCACCTGTGTTGAGGGTCAGAGGGGCAAAGGTAAGGGAGCCCACCCTTACCACCTGTCGGCAATCTGATAGAAAGTCTAGGATCCAGCTACACAAGGCAGGGTGCAGACCAAGGACTCTGAGCTTCCTGTCAAGTCTGGATGGAATTAAGATGCTGAATGCCGAACTGTAGTCCAGGAACAGCATTCTAACTTATGCATCCCACTTCTCTAGGTGAGTGAGGACAGTGTGTGGTCCTATGGCTATGGCATCTTTGGTAGACCGGTTCCGTCGGTAGGTGAACTGTAGGGGGTCCAGTGTGGGCAGAAGCATACAGCAGATGTAATCTTTAACCAGCCTCTCAAAACATTTGCTTATAATTGAGGTGAGTGCGACAGGGTGCCAATCATTCAGGCAGGATACCTTGGTTTTCTTAGGTACAGGGACAATGGTGGGCGTTTTGATTTGACCTCAGTCAAATTTTTTAAATGTCGTTCTTGAATAGCATCTGGGTGCTGTATGATTACAAATTGTTGAAGTAGATACCGTATATATTGCGAATTTTGTAGGGTGCATCCAAGTATTTTTCACTGACAAAAAAATCAGATGAAATTCAATACAAATCAGATCAATAAATAAAAAAGCAATGATGTCCATGTCATAATGAGAAGCTTTGAAGTATTGTAACTTGTGCATCCAGTGAAGTTAATGTTCATTTTTGATGAGTAATGTTTTCACTTTGGGTTCTGTATCATTGGTTTAGGACGGTGTTGTATAGGTTCCAGTCCTTACACAAAGATTTTTCTGACAGGAAAAGTAATGATGTTATTTACTTCCAAATAAATTACTACAGATTTTGGGCGAATGAGGAAATGAAACTATTGCAAAACAAAGTTGTAGTCAAGAATCAAATTTGCTTTAAATTAGTTAGCAAGTATATCCTCTGCTGTCAGTCTAAAACTCAACAGAGCTTGCAAAAAATATCCATTATTCATTTTACAGCATCAAAACTCATTGTGAAATATACTTCTTTTATTCGGTCTGTTTTATGATTTTAATACAATGGAAAGTTGTGACCATAATTATACACATAAATATTTGATTGTTAATTGTAAAAGCAGCCATTGACATTGAGTAAATCTTGTGTTAACTGTCACCAGCTTACTGCGGTTGATTTGGGTCTTCTTACCACCTTGGTTCTCATCACCCTAAAACATGAGGTAATTGTTGGCGGAAAATATCATTTTCTGATGGATATTTTGTGGTAGAAATTTCCTTTGATGTAAAGGAAGTAGAGGAGAGGCAAAAATAAAATGCTTTGGGGGTAAAATATTCTACTTCTGTCTCATTGCAGGTGCATTAATGCTGGCATAGACAACTTTACGGACATCCTAGGAAACCACCCACAATGAGATACGACTCCCTTGGTTGCGTTATCGAAACATGCTCTGTAAAATTGGGTGCCCAAGGTGAAAGTGGGATCTCCAATGATCAGATTCTCGCTTCGAAGTTCCTGATATGCTTACCCATCCATTCAGCACTCTCCATCAACAGTTTTGGATATCACTGTTGATCTTTGATCAAACCTTTCCCTGGCTCTTATGGAAGGGATTTGATTAATGAGGTAACATAGAACATAGAACAGTAAAGCATGATCCCTCCTGTACCTCCTACTGCTAAGATTCCTGCCGTTAACTCTGTACTCGACCATCAAGCTTGACTTTCCAAAGTGTATCACTTCACACTTTTCTGGATTGAATTCCATCTGCATTTCGCAGCCCAGCTCTGCATCCAATCAAGGTCCCACTGTAACCTATGAAAACCTTCTGTATTATCCAAACACCAGCAACCTTTGTTTCATCTGCAAACTTACTAGCCCACCTTTCCACTTCCCCAAACAAGTCATTTATAAAAAATCACAAAGAGCAGGGGTTCCAGAATAGATCACTGTGGAACACCACTGGTTACCAACCTAAAGACAGGAAACACTCCATCTACAACCATACCACAACCATACCCTGCCTTTTGTGGGCAAGCCAATCCTGGACCCTAGGGTTTCTGACTTTCTGCATGAACCAATCATGGAGAACCTTGTCAAGTGCCTTAATAAAGTGCACATACATCACATTCACTGCTCTACCTTCAATGTGCTTTGTTACATCCTCAGAAAATTCAATCAGGCTCATGAGGCAATATCTTTCCCTCACAAAGCCATGTTGACAATCCCTAATCAGACTATACTCTCCAAATGCTGGTAAAACCTATCTCTAAGAATCCTTTCCAATAGTTTGCCCAGGATTGACATAAGACTCACTGGATTTTAATTCCCAGGATTATCCTTATCACCTTTCTTGAACATAGAAATAATACTTGCCACCTTCTAATCTTTTAGTGCTACCCCTGTGGCCAGTGAGGATGCAATATTATTACCAAAGGCACACCAATCTCTTTTTTTTCTGGAAGTAACCTGGAGTATATTCCCTCCAGATCCGGGAATTTATCAATCCTAATGTTTTTCAACAACTCCAGCACATCCTCTTTCTTACCATCGACAAGTTCCAGCATATCAGCCAGTTTTCCAATGTCCTCACAAATGTCACGTTCCCTCTCAATGGTGCACACTGAAGCAAAGTATTCATTAGGGACCTCCCACACCTCCTCCAACTCCAGGAACATGTTTCCTCTTTTATTCCTTATCAGTCCTACCCTCAACCTAGTCATCCTCTTGTTCTTCATGCAGGTTAGAACACCTTGGGGTTTTCCTTAATCCAACTTGCCAAAGCCTTCTTATGTCCCCTTCTAGCTCTCCTATGTCCCTTCTTAAGCCCCTTCCTGGGTACCTCGTAATTCTCCAGAGCCCTATCTCATCCTTGCTTCCTAATCCTTAAATATGCTTCTTTCTTCCTTTTGACTAGATATTCCACAACACTTGATTCCTTCTCCCTACCATCCTTTCCCTGCCTCAATGAGACAAACCTATTCAACACTCCATGCAAATGTTCCCTAAACAAACCCCACACCTCTGTTATGCATTTCCCCAAGTACATCTTTTCCCAATTTACACTCCCAGGTTCCTGCCTAATGGCATCATATTTCAACTTCTCCCAATTAAATACTTTTCCATACTGTCAGATCCTATCCTTGTCCAAGGTTCTGGTAATGGTCAGGGAGTTGTGTTCACTGTCTCCCAAATGCTCACCCACTGAGAGATCTGCCACTTGTCCAGGTGTAAGGGAAAAGTTACGTTTGGTTCCTCTTTGGAATGTTCTAAAATGAGTAATGCAAAATGGAATGTTTTTAAGACAAAATGTTGTCAGCGTGGAATGTGGTGATATTCTAGAAGAGTGCATGAATGCACATCTTTGAGTTTAGCTACCGGTGAAGAACAATTTCTTCCTATAGACCTATTGTCTCTGTTTCTAACTTGTGTGTCGAGGACAAAGATCACAAGAGTTGAGAAGATACAGGCTGGTATCACTAAGGGATGGAAAAGTACTTGGGTAAAAGTTATGTTAACTTTTTGTAGGGATCTTTAAGAGGCGATTTCTTTGTACAAAGGGGGATCTTCTCTTGGGCTGGGTTGCAACTAACATTAACAGCTGGAGATAGAGACAAGAACTTCAAGAGAAAGAGAGAGATTAGAAAAGTTGTTGGACAGTTCAGTTCCCTTCAGTGGTGAGGCTTAGAGATTGGTGATGGATATTATTTTGTCTCCTCTACTACTTCATTAACCATTTTTCTTTCTTCCACAAATAACAAGATGTATCCACAGGCGTAACTGAATTTAGGGTACTAGGGTGAATAAACCACACTCATGGCTAAAATATTGTCCACACATTGCCCTCACACATGTTGGAGGACCAAGATGTAGATCTGTAGTGGTGATGTCCTGGGTATAGTTGCCACTTTGTTAAATAAGATACTGTTTTATTGCTTAGTACTGGATCTGGTATAGCCTCTCCTCTAGTTGGTCTGCCCACATATTATGTCAGAAATCCTTCCAGGAAATACTTGGATTCTGCTCCAACTAAATCTTTTGCACTAGGGAGATGCCAATTAATATTAGGAAAGTTGAATGCACCCGTGCCAACAACCCTGTTATTTTTGCACATTTCCAAAATCTAACTCCTGATCTGCTCCTCGTTGTCTCTGTTGCTAATGGGGAGGTCTCTAGAACACTCACAACAGAGTGATTGCTCCTTTTTGGTTTTTGACATCCATCCACACTGACTCAGTAGAGGATCTCTCCATGACTTCCTCCATTACTGCCCCAGCAAAGCCACTCCCCCAACTCTTTTACCTCCCAGTCTCTTCTGAAAAATCCAAAAGCCATTCCTACCATTGTGACAGCCAAGTGTCTGTAATAGCCTCAACATCATTGTTCCGTGTACTGATTCATGCTCTAAGTTCATCACCCTTGTTTGAGATACGTCTCACATTAACGTGGACACATTTTAACCTATTAAACTGACTGCAATTATGCCCTATCCACTACCTATCCTTCCTCGCAGTCTCTCTACACATCATAACTACCTTTTCACCAACTGCTCCGTCCTCTGACTTGGCACACTGGTTCCCATCTCCCTGCCAACATAGTTTAAACCCTCCCCAACAGCTCTAGCAAACCTGCTCACAAGGACATTGGTCCCCCTCAAGTTCAGATGTAGCCTGTTCCTTTTGTACAAATCCTATCTTCCCCAGAGGGGATCTCAATGATCCATAAATCTGAAACCCTGACATTCAGCCAGACATTCAACTGTTTTGCAATCCTATTCCTACCCTCACTGGCACATGGCACAGGCAGTAATCTAGCGATCACTACCCTTGAGGTCCTGCTGTTTGGCTTCCTACCTGGCTCCTGATATTCACTCTTTAGGACCTTATTCCTCTTCTTACCTATATCGCTGGTACCACAATTTCTGGCTTCTCCCCTTCCCCCTTCAGAATGCTGTGAACCTCACCTGAAACATCTCTGGCACTGGCATTTTGGAGGTAACATACAACCCGAGAGTCTCTTACAAGTGCACAGAATCTCACGTCTGTTTCCCAAACTATTGAATCCCCTGTCACCACCATCTTCCTTTTCTCCACCCACCCCTCCCCCACCCGGCCACCCTTCCTTCTGAACCACAGAGCAGACTGTATGCCAAGGACCTGATTGCTGCAGCTTTCCCCTTGTCGGTTATTCCCCCCCCACCCCACTGCCCCAACCGTATCCAAAGTGGTATACTTGTTATTGAGGGAGATGGCCACAGAGATATTCCGTACTGTCTGCCTAGTCCCTTTTCCTCCTCTGACAGTCACCCAAATACCTGCCTCTTGTAAGTTAGGTGTGACTGCCTCCCTGTGGATCGTATCTATCAACTCATTCTCCCAAATCCGCTGTAGGTCATCTGGCTGCAGCTCCAGTTCCCTAACATGGTCTGAAAGGAGCTGTAGCAATCAGGGACACCTCCCACATCGTGCAAGAGGAGCACATGACCGCCTGGAGAACCATTCGCAGTACTAATGATGAAAGAAACAAAAACCTCAACCTAGCTTCCACCTCTCTCGCCAAAACCTTATGAGCCAAAACCTCAGTTTCCTATGCTAACATTGTCCACTCTAACAATGGCTGCTCCGCTTAAAAGTCCTGACAGGCCCCACTCACTAAAGCTACAGTACTGAGCAAAAGTCTTAGGCACATGAAAAATAATTCTTAAAAGTGAAGAAGCTTTAAAAAATAATGAAATGAAAAGATTCTAAATATCAAAAAAAATTACTATAAAAAGAAGTAAACAGTAAAAAACTAAACCAATTTGGTGTGACTATCCGTTGACTTTAAAACTGCATCAATTTTCTTAGGTACACTGATGTGCAGTTTTTTTAAGTAAATCATCTGGTAGGTTGTTCCAAGCATCTTGGAGAACTTGACACAGTTATTCCGCAGACTTTGGCTGTTTGCTTGCTTCTGTCTCTCCAGATATCCCAGACAGCCCCAGTGATATTGAGATCAGGGCTCTGTGGGGGCATACCATCTGAAACCATATGAAAAATTCAGGGTGCCCTAAGACTTGTGCGTGGTACTCTAAGTGTCTTAAAGTAAACTGGTTGAAATGAGGAGCAACACACATCAAAGTTGCTGGTGAACGCAGCAAGCCAGGCAGCATCTCTAGGAAGAGGTACAGTTGACGTTTCAGGCCGAGACCCTTCGTCAGGACTAACTGAAGGAAGAGTTAGTAAGAGATTTGAAAGTGGGAGGGGTAGGGGGGAGATCCAAAATGATAGGAGAAGACAGGAGGGGGAGGGATGGAGCCAAGAGCTAGACAGGTGATTGGCAAAGGGGATATGAGAGGATCATGGGATAGGAGGCCTGGGGAGAAAGACAAAGGGGGGGGAACCCAGAGGATGGGCAAGGGGTATAGTCAGAGGGACAGAGGGAGAAAAAGGAGAGTGAGAGAAAGAATGTGTGTATAAAAATAAATAACGGATGGGGTACGAGGGGGAGGTGGGGCATTAGCGGAAGTTAGAGAAGTCGATGTTCATGCCATCAGGTTGGAGGCTACCCAGACGGAATATAAGGTGTTGTTCCTCCAACCTGAGTGTGGCTTCATCTTTACAGTGGAGGAGACCGTGGATAGACATGTCAGAATGGGAATGGGATGTGGAGTTAAAATGTGTGGCCACAGGGAGATCCTGCTTTCTCTGGCGGACAGAGCGTAGGTGTTCAGCAAAGCGGTCTCCCAGTCTGTGTCGGGTCTCGCCAATGTATAGAAGGCCACATCAGGAGCACCGGACGCAGTATATCACCCCAGCCGACTCACAGGTGAAGTGTCGCCTCACCTGGAAGGACTGTCTGGGGCCCTGAATGGTGGTAAGGGAGGAAGTGTAAGGGCATGTGTAGCATTGTTCCACTTACAAGGATAAGTGCCAGGAGGGAGATCAGTGGGGAGGGATAACTTCTGCTTATGCCCCACCTCCTCCTCGTACCCCATCCGTTATTTATTTTTATACACACATTCTTTCTCTCACTCTCCTTTTTCTCCCTCTGTCCCTCTGACTATACCCCTTGCCCATCCTCTGGGTTCCGGCCCCCCTTGTCTTTCTCCCCGCACCTCCTGTCCCATGATCCTCTCATATCCCCTTTGCCAATCACCTGTCCAGCTCTTGGCTCCATCCCTCCCCCTCCTGTCTTCTCCTATCATTTTGGATCTCCCTCTCCCCCTCCCACTTTCAAATCTCTTACTAACTCTTCTTTCAGTTAGTCCTGACGAACGGTCTCGGCCTGAAACGTCGACTGTACCTCTTCCTAGAGATGCTGCCTGGCCTGCTGCGTTCACCAGCAACTTTGATGTGTGTTGCTTGAATTTCCAGCATCTGCAGAATTCCTGTTGTTTGGTTGAAATGAGGTACTGGTTTTTAAGGAATTACAGGTGCCAGTAGTTTGCTTACTTGTTGGACAGAGGTTTCATCCATAATTTTGGGATGAGCATTCTCGTTGTGCAGATATTGTCTATGTGTCTTTGATTAGACAACTCAAAATGGCCCATAAACAATTTCTATCCTATTTAATTTAAAATAATTATAAATTCTTTCTGTTGCTGATTTTTATTCGTTTCTGCAAATTGGATATTGGTGTAAGGATTAGAAAGAAGGAGTAAAGAGATCTGAAGTTGGATTTGATTAAGTGGCCAACAGCTTTCCCTTGTTCCAGTCTGCTAATCTCTTTCTTCTGTCTCTTCAATTGCCAGCTCAGTTGGCACTTGAGTGAAAGCACTAAAATGCATTAGGCCCTGAGAAAGGAATGCTGTACGTAGGGAAATTCTTAAGATCATATTCTAGTGGCTCAGTTAGTGAGACTGAACATGGAGGATCTTGATGGGATCATAATAAATTTGCTACAATTGGCAAAAATAAACCATATCTTTTTTTGTACTTGAAACCCCTTTTTACTGGGTGTCTCTGGAAATGCGACTCGTTAGCCCCAGGCTAACAGCCACTGGATTCTGCGGGTGAGGAACCCACCTCTCTCAGACTTCGTACATCTGAGGTGTATACGACTTTGGGCCCGCTATACCCGTGAGATTGGGATGCCTCGCCAACCCAAACCCCGGTCTGTGTGAATGCTGTGTGATTTACTGCCCCCTCCCCTGCGATTGTCTGTCAGCAAGAAATAACAGACTGTACACTGTATACAATTATAAAGAAAATATATTTAAGAACGTTAGCTTAACCAAGCAGTTATTAAAGAAAAGGAAGAAAGAAACAAAAGAGCCCATCATAACTAAACAGTCAAATGTGCACATAAGTTGGAGCTCATCTTGCAGCTGTCTGTAATTCACGCGCTGGACCCTTGGTCTGTGTGAAAGCACACACCATCTTCTGAATGTCGCTTGAAATGCATCTTGAACAAACGGGCTCTCCCATGAGAGTACTGCTTCTTCCTGCTTGAACCATTCATCTGCACAAAGCACCTTGTGCAACAGGGATGTATCCTCAGCCATCTTCCCTCCTGCCTTCTCCCAGCTCCAGCCAAAAAGACCTCAAACCACACCAGTTTCTCTCACAAAAGCCTCTCCACCCAGCATTCTCTAGACCCTTCTTTATGTTTCATCATAATTCCTCAAAGTGCATTCATAACTTCTACCACGATGATGTGAGATTAAGGAAATGAAAATATTCAGAAGGGAATTATGTAGAAATATTGTTTATGCAAATTAAACAGCATTTGGGGCTCTGCCATTTGTCTGATATAAAATCCCTGGAAATGAGCAAATCTCCAATAAATCTAGGCTCTCCATCAGACAGTGCACAAAGTGTTCATTACGATAGTGGTCATAATGATAGGGATGTATGAAATATACATTATAATGATCACAGAAATGAGGGACCAGTGAAAAAGTTAGAGCTAGTCTTCCTGGAGACAAGGTCAAGATGTGAATTGATACCATTGTCAAAAATTATGAAGTGTTCAAACAATTAAGTATACTGGTATCACACTTAATGATATTCCACACGCCTGTTTCGTTGTGATGACCTTGACTTGGAGAAAAAGAAGTGACAACCATACTTAAAAAACAAAAAAAAAGGATAACATTGTAGTAATGTACTATGTGACCTGCAGATCAGCTTGCTGAATTGGTCCAGTCTGCCTTCTGAACCCAGTCAACATCTTCTGAGCCAACAAGAGCAAATAACATCATTGTTGCTCCACCCATGTAAATTCAGTAACATTATTGTGCGATGTTGATGCAATCTAAAATAGTAATTGAAGGGGCAGACGATGAAAAAGAAGAAGTATTACTCTTCAATCAACTTTTAATAACAGTTATTTTTACTTGTGGTCTGCTCAATAAATCTATATAAACCACAGTAGAAATTACAAAACAAAGTTATTTACAAGGTTGTAAGCATTGGCTAAAGTAATGACATCAGAGCCAAAAGAATTACAGGCAACACACACAAAATGCAGGAGGAACTCAGCAGGCCAGGGAGCATCCATGGAGAAGAGTATAGTTGACGTTTCGGGCCAAGGCCCTTCAGCAGGACTCGAGAGAAAAAAAAGAAGAGGAATCAGAGTGAGAAGGTGGGGGGAGGAGAGGAAGAAGCATAAGGTGAAAGGTGAAACTGCAAAGGGCAGGAGGGGTGAAGTAAAGAGCTAGGAAGTTGATCGGCGAAAGAGATGGTATAGTGGTTAATTGTGCATGGCAATACCTTCTGCTACTTCTGCTCTGGGAAAGAAATAAGTATGTATGTCAGTTGAATCCAGATGTTTTCTTCAAAGAGGAAAAGCTACAGTGTGGACCATTCCCCAGTAAGGTGAGGCACAGCCTGGCTCGTTCCCTAGGTGGAGCTTCCATTACATTGCCCGCTCCAGCTGTTGCTCCGAGATGTTTGTAAGGTCGTTTTTGCCAGTTCATGGAGTATTTAGTAGTAAGTCTCATTGTATGTTAGACCATAAGATACAGGGGCATAATCAGGCCATTTGGCACATTGAGTCTGCTCTGCCATTACATCATGGCTGATCCAATCTTCCTCTCAGCCCCAGTCTCCTTGCTTCTCCCCATATCCCTTCATGCCCTGACCAATCAAGAATCTATCAACCTCTACCTTAAATATACATACAAACTTGGCCTCCACGATTGCCTGTGGCAAAGATTTCCACACATTCACCACTCTCTGGCTAAAGAAATTCCTCCTCATCTCCATTCTAAATGGATGCCCCTCTGTTTTGAGGCTGTGTCCTCTGGTCTTAGACTCTCTCAGGAATCATCTTCTCCACATCCACTCTAACAAGGCCTTTCACCATTCAATAGGTTTTAATGAGGTCACCCCTCATTCTACTGAATTCTAGTGAATACAGGCCTAGAGTCATCAGATACTCTTCATATGACAAGCTGTTCAATCTTGGAACTACTTTCATGAACCTCCTTTGAACCTCCTCTAGTTACAGCACATCCTTTCTTCTAAGATAAGGAGCCCAAAGCTGCTCACAATATTCCAAGTGAGGCCCCACCAGTGCTTTATAAAATTTCAACGTTACATCCTTGCTTTTATGTTCTAGTCCTCTTGAAATGAATGCTAACATCACATTTGCCTTCCTCACCATAGGCTCAACCTGCAAATTTAGCCTTTAGGGAATCCTGCATGAGGACTCCCAAGTCCTTTTCCACCTCAGCTTCTTGTATTTTCTCTCCATTTAGAAAACAGTCAACCCTTTCATTTCTTCTTCCAAAGTGCATGGCGATACACTTCCCAACACTGTATTCCATCTGCCATATCTTTACCCATTCTCCTAATCTGTCTGAGTCCTTCTGCAGTTTCTCTACTTCCTCAAAACTACTTGCCCCTCCACCTACCTGCATATTGTCTACAAATTTTGCAACAAAGTCATCAATTCCATCATTGGCACATAAAGTAAAAAGAATCGGTCTCAACACAGACCCCTGTGGAACATCACTGGTTACCAGCAGCCAGCTAGAAAAGGCTCCCTTTATTCCCACTCTTGGCCTCCTACCAATCAGTCACAGCTTTAATCATGTTAGAATCTTTCCTGTTGTTAAGTAGCCACATGTCTGGCACCTTCTCAAAGGCCTTCTGAAAATCCAAGTACACACCATCAACTGATTCTCCTTTGTCTATTCTGCTTGTTATTTCTTTAAAGAATTCCAACAGATTTGTCACGCAAGATTTTCTCTTGAAGAAACCATGTTGACTATGGCCTATTTTATCATGTGCCTCCAAATACCCTGAGACCTCATCCTTAATAACCGACTCCAAAATCTTCCCAACCACTGAGGTCAGACTTACTGCCTATAACTTCCTTTCTTCTGCCTCTCTCCCTTCTTGAAAAGTGGAATGACATTTGAAATTGTCCAGTCCTCCAGAACCACCCCAGAATCTAGTGATTCTTGAAAGATCATTACTAATGGCTCCATGATCTCTTCAGCCACCACTTTCAGAACTCTGGGGTGTGCACCATCTGGTCCAGGTGACTTATCCACCTTCAGACCTTTCAGTTTCCCAAGAACCTTTTCTCTAGTAATGGTAACTTCACACACTTCATGACCCCCAACACCTGGATCTTCTACCATGGTGCTAATGTCTTCCACAGTGAAGGCTGATGCAAAATACTTATTCAGTTCGTCCGCCATTTCCTTGTCCCCCATTACTACCTCTCCAGCATCGTTTTCCTGCAGTCCAATATCCACTCTCACCTCTCTTTTACACTTCATGTTTATAGTTTAACAGATAATTCTGAACTACTCAATGTTTACCTTCAATGAATCTGTCACTTAGCATTCAGAAGAGAAAAAATGATACTATTGGTAACAGATCTTCATACCTACTTTGAAATAAAGACTCTACTTGAAGCTGATTTAGTTAGCACTCTTGTGCACAAGAAAATATCCTGAGTGCTAAATGATATATCATTGTAAAGAGAGACTGGTCTATAGGCATATGGACCTGGGACCAAAGGAGATACGTGAGGAGAGGTTTCACATCAGGAGTAAAATCAGAGAATGTGAGAGATACTCCGTAAGTCAGGTAACAAGTATGGGTAGAAAAAGATTCAGTCTCTCAGACTGACGATCTTTCGGCAGAACTGATAAATAGTCAGTTCCTTCACAATAAATTAGACCTGAATTTGAAGCCTGGTTCAGAAATCCAGGATATAAAGTTGGCTTGAATAATGATGGGAAATAATAAAGACAAAGTGTAGCTTGCAGGCTCCATAAAGTAACTGCAGGGTGGGGCAGAGTATAAAGCTAGAAATATTTTTGTCAGAAAAAATGGTAGGTATCATAGGGGATTCCAAACAAAAAGAGAAAATGCTGAAAAAACTCATCACATCAGGCAGCATCTGTGAAAATAACTAGAGAGAATACTATAACGGATCTGGCATTGTACAACAAGAGGATTAATTAATGACCTTACCGGTATAGTGATGACAGATTGTAGAAGCAATCACAACATGCTTCAATTTCACATTCGCATTGAGGGAGTAAAAAATAGTCGGGAGAAATATTTTAAACTTAAATAAGGGCAACCATGGGTGCGTGAAGGCAGAGCTAGCTAAAATGAACTGACAAGTTGAATCAAGTCATCAGTTGGATGAGATGCAGTGACAGAGGCTTTTAGAGATTTTTCAGAGTGCACAGAATAGGTATATTCCTAGGAGAGGTAAAAATTCCAAGGTGTACACACCATCCATGGTTAACTGAAAAGAGCCAAACTGAATGAATTGACAGCAGGCGAAAGATTGGACAAAATTTAAAAACACCAACTAATAACCGAAGGATTAATAAGAAAGGAAAGGTATGAGATGAAGCAATCTAGAAAGATTTTCTAGATACTGTTTTAAAGTAGAGGGATGTTAACAGAATGAGCATTGATCTGCTACTGGGGAATTACTAATGTAAAATTAAGACATGACAAACAAAGTGAACAGACATTTTGTATATGTTTTTCAGAGGATACACGTAACATCCCAGAAACAGCTATAACTTGGGAATTGGAAGGGAGCGCAGAACCCAGGGAAATTATAGGTACTGGGCAAATTATCAGAGCTGGGGTGTGTTAAGTCTCCAGGTGCTAATGGGGTGTATTCCAAGATCTTAAAAGAAATGGTTACTGGGATAATTGATACATTAGTTTTCATTTTCCAGTATTCACTATTCACAAGGAAATAAAGTATACAGTTATTCACAAAGGGAATTATTTTATTCACCCTTTTATTCACAAAGGGAGGCATACAGAGAACAGGAGCCTACAGGCAACGTCAACATGGTTTTGTGAACCACCATGCTAGAGGAACTCAGCAGGCCAGGCAGCATCTATGGAAAAGAGTAAAGGGCCAAGATCCTTCATCAGGACTGGAAATAAAGAGGAGAAATCAGAAAAAGAATGTGGGAGGGGGAAAAGGAAGAAGTACCAGGTGGTGGATGACAGGTGAAACCAGGAGGGGGAAAGGGGTGAAGTAAAGAGCTGGGAAGTTGATTGATGAAAGAGGTACATGACTGGAGAAGGGAGAATCTGATAGGAGAGGACAGAAGACCCTGGAAGAAAGGGAAGGAAGAGAACCAGAAGGAGGCAATGGGTAGGTAAGGAGATAAGGTGAGAGAAGGAAATGGGAATGGGAAACGTTAAAGGGGGGCCAATTACTAAACGGAAATCGATGTTCATGCCATCAAGTTGGAGGCTACCCAAACGGAATATAAGATGTTGCTCCTCCAACCCAAGTGTAGCCTCATCGCAGCAGAAGAGAAGGCCATGGAATGACATGTTGGAATGGGAATGGGAAGTAGAATTGAAATGGGTTGCGACTGAGAGACCCTGCTTTTTCGGCGGATGGAGCATAGGTGCTGACCAAAGCCATCTCCCAATCCATGTCAGGTCTCACCAATATACAGGAGGCAGCAGCATGATTGAAGTTCTTGGAAATATTCAGGAACTAATGCTTTCACTGTAATGAGATTGCTAGAAGACATTTAATAACAACCCTTAGCACTACAGAAGGTAACAGCTCACCTGTAACATCGTCATGGATAGAAAATTGGCTGGCTTACAAGAAGGAGGTGTTAGGCATAAATGGGTCTTTTTCTATCTAGTAAGATATAAAGTGTGGTGTGTCACTGTGTGCTTGGATGAAGGCACCATAGACTTGGTTGCTAGATTTGTTAGTGGCTCAAACGTAGAAAGGAAACTAAGCTGTGACAATAAGAAATCTACAAAGGATAGAGATAGGTTACCTCTGGGTTTACAAGAGATAGGTCGACAGAGGGATAGAGATAGGAAAAAGATATGACAGATGGAGTATAATATGGGAAAATATGAAATTTTCCACTTTGACAGGAAAAACATCTTATCTAAAGGCAAAAGATTTTAGAATGTTGGTGACGAGGGATCTGGAAGTCCAGGTACATGACTCACAACTAGCCAGTGTGAAAGTATAGCAAGTAATTAGGAAAGGCGACAGCATGTTATTGCTTACCGCTAGGAGAATTGAATAAAAAAGTAGAATTGTTATGCTTCAGTAATATGCTAGGGCATTAAGAAGAAACATCAACATGTTGAAAAGTTCAGAGAAGGTTTATTCAATTAACATGTAGAGTAGTAGATGGGCAGTCTTGCGAGGAAAGGCTGGACAGGCTAGACTTGTATTTGTTGGAGTTTAGAAAAGTGAGATGTGACTTGATAGAAACATATATGCATACTTAAAATTTTATTTAGAGACACAGCATGGTAACAGGCCCTCACAGGCCAACAAACCCACGCCGTCCAAGTGCACACGTGACCGATTCACCTACTAGCCTGTATGTCTTTGGAATGTGGGAAGAAACCATAGCACCCGAAGGAAACCCATGCTGTCAGAGGGAGAAAGTGCAAACTCCTTATAGTCAGAGACGGGAATTGAACCTGGGTTACTGGCACTCTTTTACACTAACCAGTATGCTACCATGCCATCAGTATAGGATTCTGAGGGTTTTGACAATGCATATGGAGAGAGTTTTTCTATTTTGCAAAATTAAGGCAGAGACAAGGTAGAACTTTCTCTTTTTGAAATCATGAGTCTTTGGAACTCTTTTTGTCAAAGGGAAGTGGAAGTAAAATCTGAATATTTTAAGGCAAAGATATTGATATGCAAGGGGTTGGAAAAATTACTGGGAATAGACAGGAATGCGGAGTTAAGAGAACTTTCATATTAAATAGAAGAACAGGCTCAAAGAACTGAGTGGACTACTCTTGTTTGTAATCTGCAAGTGTACATGTACAATGATTCTTTCTAATATGATCATACCTTATGGATGCCTGAGTTATTACTCCTGCAGTAGCAGAATGCATTGTAACAAAAAAAATTAAACATTTTAAACATGAACTCCTCACTCTGTTTCTATACAAATTTCACATCACATGTCGGTGATAATAAACCCGATTCTGATTCTGATACCCACAGATGCTGCCTGTCCTGCTGGGTATCACCAGGTTTTCTCCTACTTCAGAATTCCAGCACTGCAATTTGTCACTTTTTGTTCACAAAATATCTGATCTGGGATACATTGTTTGAAATTCAGTTTCAAAGAAAATTAAATAAAAATGCTAGGCCAATGAAAGTGAGATAGAATATTCACTTGCAGAAAACCAGCACAGGCACAAGCTTAGGGTGACTCAATGCTATCCATTAAATAGATGAATTAGAAAAATTACAATGGAAAGCCAAAATTATTAATAAGCAATAATTTCCAGAAGTAAATAATCTGCGTGAGTCCATGATTGCTTTAATCACCTGAATATTCCATTTAAATATTGCCCGAGGTTGGTGCTACCAAACTAGTAAAATATTGTCAGCAAATGAAAACACAATATAAATGATAGGGCAAGTATCCACCTCAGCCTTATTCATTCAATATTATTCAGTGAAGACATTGAAACACTGAGTTATTACTGCTGCATCACGAGCAGAAGGTATTAGAACCAAAAATAAATGGATCTGTCAAATCACACTTGCTAAGATTCAGATTTTGCATTTTTTCCATTCAATCCTCAGAATGAATATCTCTCAAGACTTGTGCTTAGGTAGCAATGAATATATGCTGATAACAGATTGTTTTCCTTCATAAATTGGCATGCTGACGCTCTCCGGATGAATTATAGTTATATACAGTTAAATTATTTCATGCAGACAAATAATTTATGTGTTGACTTCCCATCTATTTAAACTGTCCTTGTTTAAATAAATGATTAGTTATTAATCCCTCTCCAGAGTATAATGTGATCACATACCTAAATCCTTTAGATGAACTATTGAAATAAGACCAATCTTTTTTTTAAACAATTCATATTTAAACTAAGCATAAAATAGTGAGTTACATTGTGGTGTAGGCAAGTTGTAATATATCTAATGGATGGTGGCTATTCAGACCTTGCCTTCAGCACAAGCATATTTTCTCTCTGCATATATCAGTCACTTTATGTTGCCAATCCTAGTAAACACTTCGAACTTTGTAGATGCTGAGCAGGTCATGCTCCACGATAAATTTGGCTTGAGTCTGACAGCATCAGGATTCTTTCTAACCCGATCATGCTCTGTGAAAGCCAAGTTATATTATCAGACAAACGCTATTGCCTGACAGCCTGCTGAGAAAATAATTGCAATGACATTGGTTGATTGCCTAAAACACTGCCTGACAATATCAGAGACCAAAGAAAGCAGTGAGATAGATTTTCAAGATTTGTGATATTCTTTACATATTTTTCCTACATAACAACATTCACTTTGTTTCTTAGAACCATGTCGTGTTCTAGCACTGAAATTGACCATTCAGCCTGTCAAGGCCCAGATATCAGTTCCTCCCTGCAGACAGCATGGCATGAGCATAAGTTTCTGTTCACCCCACTTATTCTTTAATATTTCCTCATCATCCAACCACCCACTTCAGTTTAATAAGCTCTTGCTACTGACTCAGATACAGAAAATCTATACTAGGGTTCCATTTCAACCCATTTTATAGCAATTAATGTCCTGTTCTGACCAATCTGATTGAAGACTTTATTTCTAACTCCTTCTTTTAATTGTCTCTGTGTGGTTATGATGACAGAAAACATTATATTGCCACTTAGCCAATGAGAATCCTTCACAATCACAAAGGGTATTATCCAGTCATTCCTGCTACCTTTCTATTCTCAGCTCCAGGATAAACACAGCCATAAGCTCAAGATTTTCATACAATTGTAGCTGATTCCTTACATCACACTTCAAAATTAGTTCTGAAGTTGACAGAAACACAACAGGTTGTGGCTCTCACCCATCCTAAACAAAAGAGATTCTGCAGATGCTGGAAATCTTAAGCAACACACACAAAATGCTGAAGAAACTTAACAGTTCAGAGAGCTTCTATGGAGGGAAATGAACAGTCAATGTTTCGAGCTGAGACTCTTCTTTAGGACTGGAAAGGAAGGGGACAGAAGATAGAACAGAAAGGTGGGGAGGAGGGGGAGGTAATTGGTGAGACTAGATGAGGGGGAAGGAGCGTGGTGGGGTTGGTTATGATATAAGAAGCTGGGAGATGATAAAGGGCTGAAGAAGAAGGAATCAACCAGGAGACAAAGGAAGGAGTTGGAAAACCAGAGGGAGTCGATGAGGGGCGGGTGGGGAGAAGGGAAAGGGTAAGAGGGTAAACAAAATAGTGAATGGTAAAAGAGAGAAGGGAGAGAGGAAAGAAGGGGGAGTAATTACTGGAAGTTAGATAAATTGATGTTTATGCCATCAGGTTGCAGGCTACCCAGATGATAAGATGTTGCTGCTCTGAACTGAATTTGGTCTGATAGTGGCAGTAGAGGAGGCCATGGACAGACATCTTGGTATGGGAAAGAAAATTCGAATTGAAATGGGTGGCCAAGAGAAGATCCTGCCTTGTGTGGCAGGCAGAGCGAAGGTGCTCAACAAAGTAGTCCCCCCATCTGCACTGGGTCTCACCGATGTAGAAGAGGACACGTTGGATTCAATAGATAGCCCCGACAGACTTGCAAGTAAAGATTTATAGGCGAATCGTCATGCTAATCCTGCCTCTTTTCTGATTCCATGCCATTTACTGGCTGAAATCCTGGGATAACTTCAGATATGTTATTAAAGCCTTTGATAAGTAGAAAGGTTACCAGAGAACCTAGCAGGAAACTCTAGGTAGGCAGTCTATTTCATATTAGGAATAGCTTTGTCTTCTTAACTAGTTCCTCGGGATCGAGGATGTCCTATTCAGACTCCAGGTTTGTAGGTTCTAAGATATCTAATGAGGCCAGTGCTGGAACCACAGACCCACTAACCAATTAGGCAGCTAGTGGGTAGTTTCTGAAGAGGTCCACACCTTTCTCTACTTACACAGGGAACCTGCATGCTCCTATTGTTTAGACTCCTGTTCTCCATGCCATCCTAAGTAACCCTTCTCCATTTTGGGCCAGCAGTGTCTTGGTGTCAGGGGAAAGGCTGTATTTCTACAAGATGGCATTGAGCACTTCCTTGAACCTGTTCCTCTGCTTCCCTCATAATCTCTTCCTATGATGGGGTTTGGAACCGAGTGTCTGCTTTGGGAATCAATGTTACTGAAATTTCCCTAATCAAGGTCAGATTCAGTACGAGATCATCAAACGCAATTTCTCCTCCTTCCATCCTGACTTCTCTGAAGCCCTTGACATGGTCACTCACACATTCCTTTCTGTTGTCCATTTTGTTGGGTCTGATCTTGCATGGTTCCATTTCAATCCATTCCACTGTTTATTGATTCCAAGGGATAACATTTAAGTCCATATTCATCAATGGTGGGCTTCTGTAAGATGACCTCTGATCCTTTATGTTGTCTGCTGAGAAAGGTGGAGATTCCAGAAGTACATTAATGATATAAAAGCCTACCATTTCATTATTTCAACTCCTCCACTATAGTTTTACTATTCGTAACTGCTTCCTCTCATCATTTATGACCTTGGACAAATCTTGGCTGTCACCCTGCTTGGGTTACTGCATGTAAGAGTATTCCTGAATATCATAACAGCTGAAATAAACTATGACCTTTCCTATGGAGCCTGGTTTGTGGAAAACATATTTTTATTTTTCAAACATTAGGGCAATGGGCTATTAGAAATAGAAATATTATCAGTGCATTCATATCCTTGCAATCATATAGAACGTGGAAAATGAACACCTAGGAAATGTTTCAACAAAGTTAGGGACTGAGAACATGAATCAATGAGCAAAGGGATAATTATACAAATCTGATTTCAATTAAGCACATATAGTACTGGTAGAACAACCTCCAAATAACCACAGCATGTGATGCAGAAAATACATACTATTAAATCATAATGCTGATTATGTCCCAAGTGCTGGTGAATGAGACTGGTAAACCTTTTGTTTGTGAGTTCCTCTGAAGTTGCAAAGTAGTATCAATGGTACAGACCCATGCTTGTGAGAAGAATCATGCTAGACACCCGACTGATGACAGAGTTGGTGACTATGTCATGAGCACACACCGGAAACATGCCAACTGAGCAGATCAAGGAAGCAGCCAAGATTGAAAGATGTCCCCATTATTCTGATCTCAACATACCAGCCAATAACACCTGTTAATCTCAGAGAGACAAGCAAAAGTTAATCCTCAAATAAAATGCCATACTGGCTTTATTTAAAGGAGTAATCATCTATTATGGATTAAGTCCTAGCTGATATCATAAACTTAGCCACCACTACCTCAGTACAGACTAATAAAGCCTCCTGCATAGAATTTGGACATACCTTCATCCCTGTTTTCCCTCAGCCTGTTTAGTTGCTGGTCGGTTATGCATCAAAGTTCTTGCAAGAGAGGGAAAATGTCACTGACACACAATGTGTTTGGGTGATGGGTTGGGTGATGTCTCAGTGTGTGTTTGCTGTGAGACGGTGCAGTGAGGAGTCCAGCAGTGCTGAGCATGTGAGCTTATAAATGTTAGGTATGAACGTTGATTGTTGGTGGTTAAACAACGGGCTTTTGATACATTGAGAAATGGCTCAATCTAATGGTGCAGTTGGTAAAAATGCATCTGGATGCAATCACTAATCTTTACACTTTAGCGTCTAGAGCAGAATTCACTGCTCTATAAATGTACATGTTGCAGTTGTAGACACATCAACCATTGTAGTATTAGAATGTCTTGGTTTTCAATCGTCAAAATAATGTTAAGACTTATTTACAATTCACATCTATCCTGAGCAACAAATATCTGGAGTGCTATTTTTCAAGTACTGCTAAAGATGCACTGACAGGAAGGCCACACTGGAATCAGCTTTATAGCTATCCAGCTGGAACAGTGATATGCAGGGCTGATCATGACAGGCCATGGAACATAAGGAAGAATTCAGATATGTTCATTTCCCCAAAAACAAAAAGATTGAAGAAAGGTGAAAATATTGGATACCAACTTAATAAATGCTTTGTGAGTGCATCCAAGGATCCTGAGATGATTAAGAGTGTGAGATTTTATTCGAAAGTCTCCTTATATTACTATCTGCGATTCATCAACAAACCCAGTTGAATTTATATGCGTTGGGCAGTGCAATAACAGAATTGTGCTTTGCAGCTTGCCTCTGAAATTCCATGCTGTTTGCTTCAACAGAATCTAAATTCAGAGGCAGTGCACAATGCGCTGTCGCTTCAATATTAGTGCTTTTATTTTAATGCTTCTAGGTGTTACCACCTCCCTGTACCTTTGTACATGGTTTCTCTGTCTATGATCTCTTTCAGGTAGTCAGTAGTTTTTTTTTTATTAGTTCTGCAATCAATATCGTAATACAGCTCTAAAAGTTATACATGTCCTCAAAGGAAAAACTAGTCAACATTGCATGACGAGGAACGTTTCAGAAGGAAGGGAATTTATGTTACCAGGTGTCTTGGAATATACGCGAACAAAAAATTTAGATGTCAGTCAAAAACACTAAAAACATCTTAGAAATGTTTATCTTGGTGTAAGTTAACTTAGTTGATATTTGTTTAATATTTGCAACTTTGATGGCTCCTCTGGCCATTAGCTTTATTCCCTTGCTGACTCTCTTACCTCTGCATCAGAACAGTACGTTTTAAACCCCAGTTAAGGATATCCAGTTCATAACTGAAGCTGCCCTCTGGTAGTGAAGGACTGGTGATTTCTCAGGCACATAATCCTTCGAAAGATAGTCAATATTGAGGATGTCTCTGCATGCTAAGTTGGAAAATAAACACCAAAAATTATAAAAGTACCAAAAAATAGAGGCACAAGTGGCCCAACTGGCCCCTAAGCCTTCCTTTTCAGTCTACATAATGATGACTGATCTACCCTAGGCCTCAACTCTTCCTTTTTGCCAAATCCCCATAAATACCCTATGTACCTTTTGGGCCCCTTATCTCAGAAAGGATGAGTTATCATTGGAGAGAATCCAGAGGAGAGTCACAAGGATGTTTTCGGGGATGAATGGGGTTAACATATAACCATATAACAATTACAGCACGGAAACAGGCCATCTCAGCCCTTCTAGTCCGATATGAGGAGCATTTGACAACTTTGGGCCTGTACTCACTGGAATTTAGAAAAATGCAGGGGAATTTCATTGAAATCTACCAAATGTTGAAAGGACTAGATATGGAGAGGATATTTCCCATGTTAGAGGTGTCCAGTACTAGAGGACACAGCCTCAAAATTGAGGTAATGAGGAATTTTTTTAGCGAGAGAGCAATGAATCTGTGGAATGCTCTGCCACAGACTGCAGTGCAGGCCAAGTCTGTGGGTATATATAAAGCAGGTATATTTAAAGTTGTCAGAGCATCAAAGGATATGGCAAGAAGGCAGGTATATGGGGTTGAGTAGGATCTAGGATCAGCCATGATGGAATGGTGCAGCAGACTCAATGGGCTGAATGGCCTAATTCTGCTCCTATGCCTTATGGTCTTATGGTGGATGGAGCATAGGTGCTTGGCGAAGCAGTTTCCCAACCAACGTAGGATTTCACCAATATACAGGAGGCCACACCGGGAGCACCGGATAGAATAACTGACCCCAAAAGACTCAGAGGTGAAGTGTCACCTCACCTGGAAAGTCTGTTTGGGACCCTGAATGGTAGTGAGGAAGGAGGTGTAGGAGCAGGTGAAGCATTTGTTCCACTTGCAAGGACAAGTACCAGGAGGGAGATCAGTGGGTAGGGACAAGTGGACAAGGGAGTCACGTAGAGAAGGATCCCTATGGAAAGCAGAAAGTGGGAGGGTGGGAAAGATTAGGGATCCCATTGGAGATGGCAGAAGTTATGGAGAATTATGTGCTGTATACGGAGGCTAGTGGAGTGGTAGGTGAGGACAAGAGGAACCCTATCCCCAGTGTGGCAGCGAGAGGATGGGGTGATAGAAGAGACGTAGATTTGGGCAGTGTTGATGGTGGAGGAAGGGAAGCCCCTTTCTTTGAAGAAGGAGGATATCTCATTAGTTCTGGAATGAAAAGCCTCATCCTGAGAGCAGATGCAACGGAGATAGAGGAACTGAGAGAACAGGATGGCATTTTTACAAGTGCAGGTTGGGAAGAGGTATAGTCCGGGTACCTGTGAGAATCAGTGGGTTGATAAAAGGTATCAGTAGATAGACCATCTCCAGAGATGGAGACCAAGAGATCGAGAATGGGGAGGGAAGTGTTGGAAATGGACCAGGTAAATTTGAGTGCAGGGTGGAAGTCTCCTGCCTTCTCCCCGTATCCCTTCATGCCCTGACCAATCAAGAATCTATCAACCTCTGCCTTAAATATACATAAAGACAAGGACTGGATCTTTTCCAGGAAGAAGCAGAGAGCTTTAAGGCCCTCCTGATGGGAATGGGGTTGTAAAAGGACTGGACATCCATAGTGATCCCACACTCACTCCTGCTGGTTAGTCACTTGGTATTCCCCCAGTAACGCCTCCCACCGTAGATTCCCCGGGCCACATGCCATAATCGCCCTGCGTTCTGGTAGCCCCTGTGGGTGCTGCACACAGACCTTCCCTGATTCCTCCTCCGGCTCCACCTCTTCCACCTTGGAAGGATCCAACACTGGCAAGTGTCAGAATATCAGGGACTCTCTTCGGCCTGCTGTTCAGGAGCTCAAGTTGTCTATCACCTGCTGTAGCACAAAATCAGCCACTTCTGAAAGGTGTGGGGGGGGGTCAATAAATTAATCTGCTGTATCAACAGCCCGTTCTTATGTTCCATCAGTCTTCCACCTGTGGGCAGTAGGCGATGTGGAACACCCACAGAATGCCAGACACATCTCCCTCCAAAAATAAATTTAATCCATGCTCTTTCCTTCCATCAGAGCCTTCGCAAGTAACTGCAAAATTTAGAACAAATAATTAATTTTCACAGTGGAAAACTCCAACACAATTTCCAAAGAGCAAAGAGAAAGAAAAGATGACTAGGTGGCGGGCCCCTGACATATTTACACATTTATTCAGCCACTTAAAGGAGCAGCCCTCTTAAAAAATATTCACTTCACTGAATAGCAAAATATTTCAATCTGTCCCCTTTTCCACTGAAGCATGGGATTAATTCAAGCACCCTTCTGAAACAGATTTAACACATGACCTTTGCGCACACTCTCTCGCTCTCTCTCTCTCTCTCTCTCTCACTTTAGTAACTCACGTGTGGCCACACCTCACGCAACAGTGGTAGTTTATATTGGGGATGGTGGAAGGCAAATGATCCCCTCCCTCTGGGGGGTGGGGCGGGAAGGCACCCCACCTCCCGCCTGACCTCTTCAGCTGCTGAAGGTCCGCAGGGGCTTTTGCAGAGCCTCCAGCGAGGGATATAGTGAACCCTAAGGGGAATGAGAGAATCCTGCGGAGGACAGAAGGAGCCTGCCTAGGGAGGGGGGTGCTTGAAGAATGACCTTTCTGACCTCTCTTCCCCGGCAGTGCTCCCTCCACCCCTTGAACCTCCCCTTTGGGACCCTGGTCCTGAGCTACGGCAAAAACATCTCCTTACGGGTCGCACATGGCTGTTCACCCCCAGGCTGCTTGTCTAACTTGAGCATCCGACTACGGAGACCTCCTCCCATGTACTCTAATCTCCCCAAAAATTAGGCAGCTATAGTGCCCTCTAGTGTTGGTCCCAATTAGGGCAGCACCAATCCCTTTAGATTGTGAGCTGCTGCTTTAACTAAATACCCTGCAATGGTCCAGATTAATCTATTATCCTCTGGTGAGATATCACCATCAGGATAGATCCCTGTGACCATGGTCCCTTCCTCCATAGTGCTCCACTCTTCCCGAGGCTGCAAATCCCACTCAAAGAGTGAGGGATACCTGACCTTCACTGCTGCTATCACTGTGCTCACAGCAATTCGTCACCCCTGAGGAAAACTCTTCTTTGGGCATCATTGATTGCACGGTGGGATGACAGGCACACTAGGACCCCCATCTCCTTGCTGGATAGACTTCCTCCAGCACCCCCGGCATCCCAGATCCTCAGCAGCCACGTGGACAATGGCTCCTCTGGCTTCTGTCCATCCCTGTCTCCCAGCTCCCTGATGGGGTCTCTCTCTCAGTGAGACCTGCAATGTTATTGTCCCCAGGTCCCTCTCCCACAGCCTGATGCTCTTCCTCACTCTGTTCCATGGAGGCTGCAGGCGCTATAGGCCGTTGGCCCCCTTGCTGGGTCTGGCCTTTATTGTCTCGGCTGTGTATGGGGAAAGAGGAAGAGTGCACACTTATGGGGGGATCCTCTTTTCCCCATCCTCACCTTCTAATCAAATGTCCCCATCCCACATTCACATGTTGGGGTTGCGCCCCCCACGACATCAGGGCTCAGACTTTAATGGGGTCCAGATGCCAGATAGACCTGTGGTTGGCCTCTAATAGCTCTACCTTCAGCCAACAGGCCATCTCTGTGCTTTTATCCTCCATCTCTCTGGCCCAGATCTGCACTGACTGGGCAGCCTCTCCTATGGTAACACATCACTGGTTTAGTAATTCCATCTCATTCCTCAAACTATCCACCTCTTTCTCCTTTGGTGAGATTACTTTGTGCTGCTGCCTTACTGTAGCTGCCAGCAGATAGAAAGCATCCCTCTGGATCCCCATCTTCTTGGGGAGCCCTGCCTTTTGAAGTATAGACACAATGTGGTGTCCCATTTTCACCCTGCAGGAGTCTACGTACGTCCCATAGTCCTCCAATAGGTTGATGAGACTCCCAAATCCTACACTGTTGCTGGATCACCCCAGGACTCAGTAGTCTCATACAGGGGGTTCTCTCTCTTATGTTTCCTTCTAAAGATACTCATTTTCTGTTCAATCACCGAACCCTGCTCGCAGTGCCAATGGTTCTGGGAAATCAGGTTCAAGGATTCGGTGAGTGGGGACAAAAGAGACTCACTACCATTAAGTAGGCTGGTGATTTATTTAGAAGGCAAAACAGACACTAAACATTCAGTAAGCCCTTCAAGCCAACCTTGGTTATGGATACTTATTTAAACTGAGCATCTGAAGTAGCACGACAAAGCAACAGTAAACATACATACAAGGGCCAAAACTTATTTAAAATGTGCCCCAGGCCCTCTGCACTGCAGCACATCTCCACTGTTAACAATTTTCATGGCATCCTCGTCTACCTAGCCCACGCCAACCCGAGAGGAAAAGAGACCTCGTGGTTATTGTGTGCTAGATTTAAACCCCACCAGTGCCATGACATCATTGGCTAAGCGGAAACTAGTGGGAGAGGCTGCAGGGGCCAGTCCCTACCTCCCAAGGGTGAGTGGCTTTCGATGAGCAGATAAGTCGAGACACTTACTGCTCAAAAGCCACAACACCATTACACTCGGCCTACAGGCTAATATAACCCCACAGATGCCCCAGTATACTACACGCATAACGTAACACAATAATACCAGAATTATCAGCCCACAAGTTAATACCCAGTGTATTACAGTAGCCCCCAGATTCCCAATGACCCAAAAGACCACCAGCTTCCCCCCAGGGTGTAATAGTTTGGAACTGGCACCCTACTTTCCTGATCTTATTTACCAGTTGCTAGAAATTATCAGCCAGGTTTCCCAGACTTGTGCAGCACTCCTGACCAACCACAGCATGGGTGCCACCTTAAGGACATTATAATATTTCAGTCGGGGCCCTTGTAATTCCTGCACCAGCCTCCCACAGGACCCAAGGGAACACCTTGTGAAGCACTGGGAATTTTTCCGCCTTAATTTGCCTCAAGACAGCAAACACCTCCTCCTCTGTAAACTGTATACAGTCCCTGACCTCACTGCTGCTTTGCCTCACTTCTATAGTCTCTGTGTTCACCTTCCGAGTAAATACAGATGCAAAAAAATCCACTAAAGATCTCCCCCATCTCCTTCAGCTCCATGCACAGGTGACCACTCGGATCTTCCGGAAGACCAGTTATTATTATCTTCCATTTGCCGGGTCATCACTCAGTCACTCATACTATCCATATCCCACTGCAGTATCATATTATCCTCATCAAAACATGCCCTTCCACCTATTTTCATACCATTAGAAAAATTGGATAAATTAGATTCTGCCCAATCCTCCAGCACATTAATGTAAATAATAACTAACCAAGGGCCAACAATTGAGCCCTGACTGCTACGCTAATGTCACTTTTCTAGTTACATGAAAAAAAATCTTATTCCAAATCTCTGTCTTCTATGTGACAATTTATTTTCAATCCATGTTGATGTACTTTCTCTAATGTCATGAGTTTTAATTTGTACACCCAGCCTTTATGTCGTTCCTTGACAAATGTCTGTTGCACAACCAGTACACCATATTTAGTAATCTATCTACTCATTACAGTCTCTTAAGAACTCAAACAAATTTGTCCTACATAATCAGCCTTTCATGGTTTGGTAAGATCAAACTTTCCTTAATGATTCCCTATGTTTTTCTTCTTTGCTTATTGACTCTAGCATTTTGCCAACAATAGATATCAAGTCAGCTGACCTATAGTTTTCCAACTTCTGTCCTCCATTCTTCAACAACGGAGTCATATTTTTGCATTTATTTCTAATCCTCTGATAGTATCACAGAATTCTGTGAGATTTGAGAAGCTTCAACGAGTATGTATAGGCTACCAGGTCTGAGCAGCTTGTCTACCTTTCATCCCTTGAGTTTTCTTCAACTCATGATTGGGATTTTTATAAGTTCGCCTATGCTATTTAGATGTTCTCTTTATATCTGAAAAAGCATCTAGTGCTTTCCCAGCATTTATGATGAATAAACTCTTCAAGGGCTTCCAGCCATGTACAGGTATCAATTTTAACCAATGTTTTGCTGACCAACTCTGCCATCTTCATCAGGGATGATGCCTGGATATGTCTAGTTTGGTGGTATTTATACCCCTGTCATCCATCCCTCCTGATTGGTTAGTCCTCATCCAATCAGTTTCTGCTGTTCCACTTTGTTTACAATCACATTCCAGTTCTTACTTAGAGTGAGAACTTCGTCCCTGTTAAAATTCTTTTCCTCCAGTTTTATCTCAATGGCTTCCTTTATCAGGCGGTCCCAAAAGCCACTGGCATGGCACAGTAGCTTTGTGCCATCAAAGTCAATCCTATGGCCATAGTGAATGCAATGTTCTGCTATTGCTGATTTCTCCAGGTAATTCAGATACCTCTCCTATGCTCCATGATGTGGGTTTCCACCGTGCATCCTGCCAATATCCACTGCTCCCCATTCACAGGGAATCCTGTAAACACCAGCCATCTTGAGTCTCAGGTCACCTTTGACCCACATAAGCTATCACTTGAGCTTCCTTATGGGTTTGTGGATGGTATCAATCCAGTATTTCTTCAGGATCCTGGCAATCCTTCCAGAAACCATGGAAATATAGGAAGGCAGGCGGTAGCGACAGGTTCCTCCTTGTTGATAGGTTTCCTGGTTTGTCCATCAGCCTTTTTAAGGGCCCGATTGATTTCTTTCACCTTGTAGCCATTCTGTAGGAATGTCATGCGTAATCATTTTATCTCCTTGTGGGGACTCTCCAGGTCCAAAATAGTTTTCACACCTTTAATCAAAGTAGAAAGAACCATCTACACTGGGAGGTGTGATGGTGGCTGTCATTGTTGAGGTTTAAGTCCATGTGAATGGGTTTCTGATGGACGCCATGACCGAGGCTACCATCCAGTTTCCATCATATTAGAATATTCAGGAACAGAAGGCAACCATTCTTCTCCATCTCCATCATAAATTGAATGTTTGGATGTATATTGTTCAGATGGTCGTGGAACTGTTGGAGTGCCTGGAGGCCATGAGGCCACACTACGAAGCTGTCATTGACATATCTGAAGAAGCATTTGGGGCATAAGGTCAATGAACTCAGAGCGCTGTCCTCAAAGTCTTCCATGTAAACATTAACACTAGCTGGCGACACAGGCAATCCAAGGACACTCTGTGCATTTGTTCATGGTAATTCCCTTTATAGAGGAAGTACATTAATGTAAGGGTGTGTTTAACAAGGTCAATGGTACCCTTGTCAAGCCTTGCCTGCAGGAGGACCAAGCTGTCCTTAATGGTAACTCTCAAAAACAGGGACACCACGTTGAAACTGACCATATACCATGTAAAAATCTTTTTGGACCTGGAGAGTCTCCACAAGGAAATAGGATGATTATGCACAACATTCCTACAGAGTGGCTACAAGGTGAAGGAAATCAATTGGGCTCTTAAAAGGGCCAACAGAAAAACTAGGAAACCTAACAATGAGAAGGAACCCGTTGCTACCGCCTGCCTTCCCTATATTTCCATGGTTTCTGGAAGGATCACCAGGATCCTGAAAAAATGCTGGATTAATACCATCCACAAACCCATAAGGAAGCTCAAGTCACAGTTTATGCAGTACAAAGTAGGCCTGGCACTCAGGACGGTTGGTGTTTACAGGATTTCCTGTGAATGCAGACCCGTGTATATTGCCCTGATGGTATGCATGGTGAAAACCCGTATCAAGGAACACAGGACGTGTATCAGTTTGGGGTAACTGGAGACATCGGTGGTAGCAGAACATTGCATTTGCAATAGCCATAGGATTGACTTCAATGGCACAGAACTACTGTGTTGCACAAATGGCTTTTGGGGTCACTGGGTGAAGGAAGCCATTGAAATACAACTAGAGGAAAATAAGTTTAACAAAGATGAAGGTCTCGCTCTAAGTAAGAACTAGAATTCGATTGTAAACAATAGCAGAAACCTATTGGATGATGACTAACCAGTCAGGAGGGACGGATGACAGGGGTATAAATACCACCAGACTAAACATTCCCAGGCATCATCACAGATGAAGTTGGCAGACGTTGTCATCGAAATGTCAGTTAAAATCAATACCTGTGCCTGGCTGGAAGCCCGAGAAGAGTTTATTCCTTATTTTATTTTTGCTCAACATTCATGTTTCAGCCACTACTGCCAAAAGAGATCATTCATTTTATTTTCAGATTTGGTTGTCTTTAAATTGCTTTTGTACTTGCTCCTGAATAGTTATAGCATTTTAAGGCTCAATAAGGGATCTCTGACAATTATAGTAAAGTATTATTTAATAAACTATTAAATATTTTCATTACTCCTCATTGGAGTCACATTCCAGCATTTTATTCATTAAATTCAGGTTAACAGTAAAAATACCCAAACTTCTGGATTACCATCTGTTGTAGCATGGATGAAATCACCAGAGAGACAGAGTCACTGGTAGATACAAAGCAGCTTCTTTATTCGACACAACAAGGTACAGCAGGCATCATACGGACGGAGATGCTTTTGGTAGAAAGGTCTGCTAGCCTAGTGTGGGCTCGATATTTATATGCTAAACACAAAGGCAATCGCTACTTAAAAAGTTATAGACAATGCGTAGACAATGCTTCCTTTTGAAGCTACATACAAACATCACACCTTCTGACTTCATCCTTTCCTTCCGATGCCAACATGTCTGGGTTGGTATCCACAGCCTTTAGGAATGCAAGTTAAATCCACAATACATTTATTTGGCATTTTACGTGCTAACATAGAAGACAATTAATATTTATAAAGTATAGATAATACTGTCTTTGAAACTACAGCATCTGGTCAAACTACAGTGCCAGAAGCATCTGGTATTCGCACCTTTTTAGGAAGCGCATTGTTATGGACTCAATCCACAGTACTTTGTCAAATAGAAGTCTGGTGGCCAAAGTCACTTAAGTGTAAACGAACCACCTACCCCAAAAAAACTCACTCTAACACCATCTCTGGCCTTTCATTGATTATTCATCTATGTCAATGTACGAATATTGATATTCGTCAAAAGTGTAAAGTCAGTAACCTGCCTCTGCACTGTTTTTCCATGTGTAATTTGTGCCAACTCGTGGCCTCTGTGACTCTTGAACATTGTGTTCAGTGTTGGGCTGCTGAAGGGTTTTATTTTGACATTTCCTCACGTTTTTCATCTGAATGGTTTTGATTCAGTCTACCCCATTGCTGTGCTTTCAATCCCCAGGCATGCACTAATTGTAAGACAATCAACTTCATTGGAAGCACACTGAATTCATTAGGAATAAATTGAGTCACTGTTAAAAAATTTACATTATCTAGGACAATTGGTTATACAAATTTTAGAGGTATAATTTGGAGAATGAGGGTAACTAGTGTATGATTTAAATTTAGGCTGTGAGCTGTTTGACAATCCAATTAATGTGATGGGCAACCTTATGAAATTGGTTTATTAACGTAAAACTATGGTTGATGCAGATGGAAGATTGGTGAGGATGGGTGCAGCATGATCCCTCTCTTTGCTGTCTACTCATTTACAAGTCCCACTTTTTTTGGATATGTCTTCATTAATGCTGAATTGTGGTTTATTGTAATTAATCTTTCCCCTGCAGAATCTCATGAATGTGTAGATGATGGCTCTGTTAAAATCCAAACTGCAAAATTCAGCTTCTCTGGATGTTACTAAAGCAGCAATGTATTAAAATACAACTGCAGTGTCAGAAATGTTTTAACAGCATTCAGAAAAATATCATTAAGAATAGAATTTTACTCTGAGCCGGATTTACATTTGTCATAACATTATATTTTAGTTAACCAAAAAGGGGAAAAAATTAGACTTGAGTTTATTGTAATTGTTTACATTAACAATTATTGTCGCCCATTCTTCCATTATTTCATTTTCTACTATGAATAACCAAGTTAAATGTGAATTGTTTGCCAACAGCCAAACAAGGATGATCACATCTAAGCCCTTTTGCTCAACCGTTTAATAACATACAGAGGCCTAAAAATTGCCATCAAAACAGTATTGTGGATCACCAAAGAAACCACTCAGAGTGAAGGTCATAGAAAATAAGTACTTTGATACACGATCTATGGAAAAGTGATTTGGGGTTTCCATGTGAGAAGTGGTAGCGACATCCTGGAATGGTCTTATGGCATGTGAAGTGTGACGACAACTCTGACCTCATTGGGCAGACATGAAAATAACAGGTCAAAGATGTGTGTTGATATTGTAGGTCTTTTCATTGGTGAAACTATGTGAATAGATATCTAGGACTTCCATAATCACATTCAGGTTTGTTGATTAATAATAATTACTGGTGTTATTATTATTAACAATATTATAATTAATCATTATTATTGGTATTATTAACCAATATTCATATTTCTTGGTTAATGGTTAATCTCATTAATCAAGAAATGCACCATACTTTTGCCACTGAAGACTACGTAGAGCTGGCACTAATGAAATGTATGCAATCTTAGCTGTGCTCATTAAAGGTGGCTAACTCCTCAGTAACCTGGAGTGCCTCATTTGATGCTAACCAGTCTACCCTCTGCGGAAGATAATTATTTTTCAATATATTGATAATGTTTAATTCTTGGAAAAAGCACAGAGTTGGATATTTTCTAACATTTGGTAATCTTTTTACTTATTTCATGCTGAAAAGAAAATAGAAGGACAATCGTCAAAAGCCTTCTACCTGTTGACTAATGATGTTATCTAGATTAATTATGAACAGCATACAAAATCAACTGAAATAACTCATTATTTGTGCCCTGTGATTTCTTTAGGATGAAACACTAATTTCAAATTTGTTGACAAGTACATAACAAATAACAGTTGTGGGCTTGCATTGGTTTATTATTGTCACAGTGAGATGCTTGCCTTACATACTGTTCAATACAAATCAAATCATTACACATTTCATTGGGCTAGGGAGAGGTGAGGCAATAACAATGCAGAATAAAGTGTAAAAACTACTGAAAAAGTGCAGTGCTGATGAATGATAAAGTGCAAGATCCTAACGAGGTAGATTGTGAGGCCAAGAGTCCACCATATCATAAAAAGATCCTTTCAAGAGTCTGATAACAGTGAGTTAGAAGCTGTCCTTGAGCCCGGTGGTACGTCTTTCAGGCTTTTGGGTCTTCTGTCCGATGGGAGAGGGGAAAAGAGAGAATGTCCGGGATAGTTGGGGTCTTTGATTATGTTGGCTGCTTGTCATGATACGTACTAGTTCCTTTCCAGGTCCTCTTTATGACTACATCATGAAAGTAAGGCTTCAACAGCTAATTCTTCACTTCAATGATAAGGAATGTCAGTTTAAATATTTGTATACAAAACATTATATTTTGCCAGCAAAACGATCCTCCTTTATGCTAACTGCATTGGAGATAGATTTCTGCTACGTTCCATACCGTTTCAGTAGATGCATGTTATTTGTTGCTTGTTTTGAGTGAACTGCTAAAAAAAAGATTGCAGCTATTTATTTAAACATGTAATAAAAGTAAGGCACTGAACTTGCAATCACAAAATGTAAACTTTGAAAACACATCCTCAGGGAATAATAAAAAGTACAGTCAGGCAAGTTTTAAGTAAAATTGGGGACCGATTTCAAAAGCAAGTAAGTAATTTGTCATCACAGTGAAAGTGTCATAATATCCTCAATGGATCACATACACAAGAATTAAAGGAAGCTAACATATCTCCATGCCTACAAGATCATCTGAATTTTTCACAAAGTATGGTCTGATGTCTGGTATTTTCCTAAAAAATATGTACTATCTTAACAATGCTGTGAGATTTAACAGATGTAAGTGCAAAACCATGTTGAGTACCACTTGAGAGGTTTGGTAAGGTGCATTAATTGGCGATTCCGTTACAACTGATGTGTACAATATTCATTTCACATGTTCCAAAGCACAACTGGTTCAGTGCACCTTCAACTTAATTTATTTATTTTAAGACCAGCAGTTTTTTGTCAAGCTTCATTTAATCACTGCATTAAGTTGCGACGCACTTTGTGCCCGTTTGATGTGAAAACAATAATATATTCATGGTGTGGCTTCTAATTTGAGAATGTCTTTTCTTTAGGAGGAAAGAAAACAAGAAAATCATGGTTATCAACTTTCATTTTTATGCACAGATGTTCAAAATCATACTAAATCTGTTTAGATTTTGTTCTTATGTGAGAGTCAACATATTCTTATGAATTTTACCTTCAATCATAAAGTGATAAGTTGGGCATTCTCTGAAAAAGGATCTAGTGCTTTCCTGGCGTATATGATGAATACAACACTTCTCGGCTTCCAGCCCTGTACAAGTATCAATTTTAACTGACATTTCAGTGACAGACTCTGCCACCTTCATCTGAAATGGTGCTTGGGTATATCTAGCCTGGTGGTATTTATACCCCCATCATCCATCCCTCCTGATTGGTTAGTTCTCATCCAATCAGGTTTCTGCTGTCCCACATTGTTTACAATCGAATTCCAGCCTCGCACCTGATTGTCTGCCTGCACTGTACTTTCTGTGTAACTGGAACGTTTTTTTCTACGCTCTGTTATTGTTCTTCCTGCGCACTCCCTCAATGCACTGATGTGATGAAATGATCCACATGAATGGCATGCAAAACAAAACTTCTCACTGTACCTAGTACATGTGACAACAAGAAGCTAATTTACCAATAATTAGCTTGGTTGGATTTATTCTATTTTGCTTTTGTGTGGCACCTACCTGAGTCAATTTCCATATTACCATTTTAATATTGTTGCTTGGCCAGTTAACTCTGGTATACATGTCTGTAGGATGTTATCTGACTCCATGGCCTGTCAGTAGTGTTAATGATGGTTAGGCTACTACCGTCAGCATTAGTAGAAAAGGTTTTATTCCCAAAAATAGATGGAGTTTTACCAATGGAACTATAGAGGTGTGGATAAACAACCGCTCCAGGGAAATATTCATTCCCAGCTGTTATTTAAAGGGTTATACAGTGCCTATAAAAAGTATTCACCACTCTCCCCCCCCCCGGAAGTTTTCATGTTTTATTGCTTTACAACGTTGAATCACAGTGGATTTAATTTGGCTTTTTGACTCAGATCAACAGAAGAAGACTCTTTCGTGTCAAAGTGAAAACAGATCTCTACGAAGTGATCTAAATTAATTCCAAATATGAAATACAAAATAATTGATTGCATAAGTATTCACCCTTTCTAGTCAGTGTTCAGTAGATGCACCTTTGACAGCAATTACAGCCTCGAGCCTCTGTGTGGCTAGGTCTCTGTCAGCCTTGCACATCTGGACACTGCAATTTTTCCCCATTTTTCTTTACAAAACTGCTCAAGCATTGTCAGATTGCAAGGGGGTCATGAGTGAACAGCCCTTTTCAAGTCCAGCTACAAATTCTCAATTTGATTGAGGTCTAGACTCTGACTTGGACACTCCAGGACATTAACTTTGTTGTTTTTAAGCTATTTCTGTGTTGCTTTAGCTTTGTGCTTGGGGGGGGGGGCGCGGTGTTATTGTCTTGCTGGAAAACAAATCTTCTCCCAAGTCGCAGTTCTCTTTCAGACTACATCAGGTATTCCTCCGGGATTTCCCTGTATTTTGCTGCATTCATTTTACCCTCTACCTTCACAAGCCTTCCAGGGCCTGCTGCAGTGAAGCAGCCACCACCATGCTTCACCGTAGGAATGGTGTGTTTTTGATGATGTGCGCTATTTGGTTTATGCCATACATAGCCTTTAGTTTGATGGCCAAAAAGCTCAATTTTGGTTTCATCAGACCATAGAACATTATTTGGCATGACTTCAGAATCTCCCAACACACACAAAATGGGGGTCTCGACTCAAAACATCGACTGTACTTCTTCCTATAGTTGCTGCCTGGCTTGCTGTGTTCCACCAGCATTTTGTGCGTGTTGCTTGAATTTCCAGCATCTGCAGATTTTCTCGTTCAGAATCTCCCAAATGCTTTCTGGCAAACACTAGCTACAAGTGTTTTTTTCCCCCAACAGTGGCTTTTTCTTTGCCACTGCCCATAAAGCTGCGACTGGTGAAGCAGCCGGGAACAGTTGTTGTGTGTGCATTCTCTCCCATCTCAGCCACTGAAGCTTGAATCTCCTCCAGAGTTGTCACGGGTCTCCTGGTAGCCTCCCTCACTAGTCCCCTTCTTGCATGGTCATTCAATTTTTGAAGACGGCCTGCTCTAGACAGGTTTACTGCTGTGCCATATTCTTTCCATTTCTTGATGATTGACTTAACTGTACTCTAAGGAATATTCAGTGACTTAGAAATTTTCTTGTACCCATCTCCTGACATGTTTTTCAATAACCTTTTTGTGGAGTTGCTGGAGTGTTCTTTTGTCTTTATGGTATAGTTTTTGCCAGGATACTGACTCACCAGCAGTTGGACCTTCCAGATACAGGTGTATTTTTACTACATTCAATTGATACACCTTGAATGCACACAGGTCTCCAAAAACAGATCTCCATTATGTGACTTCTAAAACCAATTGGCTACACCAGTGACGACTTGGTGTGTCATACTAAAGGGGGGGGGGGGAATGAATACTTATGCAATCGACTATTTTGTTTTTTATATTTGTAATTAATTTAGATCACTTTGTAGAGATCTGTTTTCACTTTAACACAAAAGAGTCTTTTTCTGTTGATCAGTGTCAAAAAAGTCAAACTAAATCCACTATGATTCAATGCTTCAGGGAGGAGGGTTGATTACTTCTTATAGACACTGTAAGTTGAAGAACTGAGTTATGCTATGTTGTCATTTTATAAAACTCTAGTTAGGCCACATTCAGTTCTGTTCACCACACCTTAGGAAAGATGTTGAGGCTTTAGAGAGGGTGCAAAGAAACTTACTAGGAGGCTGCCTGGGTTAGAGGGCATGTGCTATAAGAAGAGTTTTGACAGACTTGGGTTATTTTCTCCAGAGCAGCAGAGACTGAGGGGAAATCTGATACGTGTATAAAATTATGAGGGGCACAGAAAGAGTAGTTGGCAGCCAGTATCTTTTTCCCGGGGTTGAAATATTTACTACCAGAGGGTATACATTTAAGGTGATAGGGGTAGGTTCAAAGGAGATGTCGGGGACAAGATCATTACACAAACAGTAGTTGATGCCTGGGGTGGTGGTGGATGCAGGTACAACAGAAACATCCTAGAGGCTCTTAGATAGGCAGATACATGTGCAGGAATCCAAAGAATATGGACACAGTGTTGGCAGAAGAGATTAGTTTGGTTGGACATTTGATTACTAATTAATTTGCAAACATTGTAGGTTGAAGACCCTGTACTTGTGCTGTGCTGTTCTATGTTCTATCTCAAGGATCAGGAATCCAAAGGCAGTCTGCCATGAGTAAGATGGAGCAGATAATTTACCCAATACACCTCCTGCTCAAATCTCAGGAGAGGATTTCCTTAACCTTTTCTGTGCCATTTCCTCTCCATGCTCTCCTAATTAGAGAGGGATTAATACATTTGTGTCAATTAGTGTCATTCAATTGTTCCATGATGAGTGGGAATTACATAAAACAGATGTAATTCTTTTCCATTTGAACTTTCACGTGCTTGCAATAGTCATTTGAAAGAATTATCATGTCTGCCCTAGGCAGAATTTCTACCCCTTCTACTAAGAAAAGTGAAATAGATCAGCACAATGCACTGTAATTCCCCTGTCTGATCCATAATTGTGGAATAGAAGTGGACTCATTATTCAGATTTCTTTTGTTGCAAGTTGTCAAATTTGAATGTAGTTTATCTCATTTTTTTTTACAAATATAACTAACAGAAGGACATGGTTTAATAGATGAATAAATCAGCAAGGCATTGCCTGGCACTATGGAGTCATATCCGAGTACTTATTGCTAATTGGCACCCTGGTTTATCTACAAATTAAGGCTTGTCTGTAACAGATAAAAAATTCCAACTATATTTCACTTTACAGTTGCTTTTTTTAACACAAAAGATTGATAATTATCTTGATGCTTAATTTGTGTCCATCTGCATCATTAAAGAAGATTAATTAATGCAAATTAATGAAAATTAAACTACTCATATTAGCAAATCCAATTATGACTGCCTTTCGTAGGTTTTGTTAACAATTGCTTTTTATAGTTCACGTTTAAATGAAAAAAATGTTTTATTTAAATTACACATACTGTATTGGCAATGAAATTTTATTAAACAAACCTATTTTGACTATTCTTTTGAATACAATCTCCCAATCTAAGGTATCTCTATTTTCCTTTGTCTATCTGATGCTCTTTTACACTAGTATATACTTACATGTTTTTCTATTTTTATGAAATATTGAGAAGTAGTATTTTACACAGTGTTGGTTACCAGAGATCCAGACAGATCAAGCAATTTATTGGTGCATGAATGCCATCCATGCTGATTTTCAATTTCTTTGAATTGGAAATGAAATGATGTGCTATTGTATTTACTGAATTGCTGGAACAACTTAAAGTAAACTTAGTAACCTATCACCTTTGACTGACCTGTCTGAGCTTCTTGCTGTTTTAGAATATCAAGGATACAAATATGAGGTGTATTGGGATGGAAGTAAATGAAATAAAAGGCAATAGGCAATGTAACATAAATAATGGTGAATATTTGCTTATGGGATTAAGTATGTAGCTAGGAATTCAAGCTACCATTACACATTTTGTGTAAGCAAGGTCTTGTTACATAAAGCTATGTATATTGTTTCATTAACTTTCATCCTAAAACACAAAACACTTGTATCCGTGGTATCCTAATACAGCAAGAAGCTAAGACAGCTCACTTGAAGGCAATATGTTACCAATTTGGAATTCGCAGCACAACATTACATTCCCAACTGAAATAAATGTGAATTTAGCATAGCTGGCACTCATGCACAGTACATTGCCTGACCTGTGTGAGTTAGAGACAGTTCCTTGTGGACTTCAGTTGCCAGATTTAAAAAGTGACCTGGACCTGTCAAAACTTATCTGCTGAGCAGAAAATCGTGGAGTGAGTTGGAGCCAGTTCCTTGCAGATTTTATGTGCCAGGTCTAAAAAGTGACAGGGGCCTGTGGGGACTTGACTGCCAAGTGGGAGTTTGCTTCAGTTATTAGGAATGAAGCAAGAGCCAATAAAAAGAAGTGGGTGTAAACAGAGTGGCCATTGTGGGAGTGGGCCAATGTTAGAGTGGTCAGGCTTTGGCGAGAACAGGTGGAGGCTAAGGATGCTGAGTCATTTGGAATCATTTAGTTGATTGTAGAACTTAAGCTAGATGTTAGAACCAAACATCGGTTCCTTAAGGTCGTTATAGCTAGGCATGGTAGTGGGATAAGCTCCCACTACCTATTAAATGCTTCCAATGATGATGTCTCAAATAGACTCTGACAACTAAGTCAAGCCCCTGGCCTTCACATGTGGCTTAGCTACTAAACCTGGTGTAACAGTTTCTACTGACAGGAGAAGGGGCAAAGGCAGATTACTGTGTCTTAAAACTAGTTGCTTCGGGCAGATGGGGGTCTTCAGCCATTGTTGGCAGCTCCGCTAGGAGAGGAAAACTCTGATGTTAAACCTCTGCTGTCTTGCAGCCATACCCACTCATGAGGAGGCTTCGGAAGTAGACCGAGGAAATATCCAAAGCTAGATTCCTTAAGGTGATCCTGCATTGACACCATTGTTGTAAACTGCATTGGCCTCTGCCATTCCTTTGGATTCATTAGCTGCATGGAGGGGGATCCTGCTTCATAGACAACAGCTTATTCTCCATAACGTACCGCCCTGGCTTATGCTGGGACATAACATCCCTGGTCAACCTTGACTAACAGAGGGTCTCAAGACTCAAAAGGGAATTACAGAGGCATGAGAGAAGAGTTGACCAAAGTTGATTGGAAGGGGATACTGGCAGTGATGATGGCAGAACAACAGTACAGGAGTTTCTTCAGGCAATTTAGAAGGCACAGTATAGATACATCCCAAAGATGAAATATTCTAAAGAGTGAATGAGGCAATTGTGCCTGACAAGGGAAGTCAAATACAGCATCAAGCAAAAGAGAGAGCATATAATATAGCAAAAATTGGTGGAAAGTTAGAGGATTGGGAAGCTTTTAAAAAACCAATAGAAGGCAACTAAAAAAGCCATGAGGAGAGAAAAGATGAAATATTAAGGTAAGGAGACAATAATATAAAAGATTATACAAAAAGTTTTTTTTTCAGATAAATAAAGAGTAAAAGAGAGTTGAGAGTGGATGTTGGACCACTGGAAAATGATGCTGGAGAGGTAGTAATGGGGACAAAGAAATGGCAGATGAACTTAATAAGTATTTTGCCTCGGTCTTCACTATAGAAGACACTAACACTATGCCAGAAATTCGAGAGTGCTAGAGGACAGAAATGAGTGTGGTTGCTATTACCAGGGAGATGGTGCTTGAGAAGCTGAAAGGTCCAAAGGTAAATAAGTCACTTGGACCAGATGGACTACACCCCAGGGTTCTGAAAGAGGTAGCTGAAGAAATCACGGAACATTAGTAATGATCTTTCAAGAATCACTAGATTCTGGAAAGGTTCAGGAGGATTGGAAAATTGCACACGTCACTCCACCCTTTAAGAAGGGAGGGAGGTAGAAGAAAGGAAATTATAGGCCAGTTCATCTGACTTCAGAGGTTCGGAATATGTTGGAGTCCATTATTAATAAGGAAGTTTTGGGGTACTTAGAGGCACATGATAAAATAGGCCAAAGTCAGCATGGCTTCTGTAAGGGGAAATCATGCCTGACAAATCTGTGGAAATTATTTGAGGAAATAATAGGCCAGATAGACAAAGGAGAGTCAGTAGATATTGTTTACTTGGATTTTCAGAAGGTTTTTGACAAGGTGCTGCACATAAGGCTGCTTAACAAGAGCCCATGGTATTACAGGAAAGACACTAGCAAGGATAGAAGACAGGCTGACTGGAAAGAGGCAAAAAGTGGGAATGAAGTGGGCCTGTTCTGGCTGGCTGCCATTGACTTGTGGTTTTCTGCAGGGAACAGTATTGGGACTGCTTATTTTCACATTGTATGTCAATGATTTGGATGACAGAATTGATGGCAAGTTTGTGAATGAGACAAAGAGAGGTGGAGGAGGTAGGTACTGCTGATGAAACAGAGAGTCTTCAGAAGGAATTAGATTGTGAGAACGGACAAAGAAGTGGCAAGTGAAATATAGTGTAAGGAAGTGTATGGTAATCTTGGTAAAAAGAATAAAGGCGTAGAATATTTTCTAAATGGGGAGAAATTCAAAAATCTGAGGTGCAAAGGGACTTGGAAGTACTTGTGCATGATTCCCTAAAGGATAACTAACAGGTTAAGTTGGTGGTGGGGAAGGCAATGCAATGTTAGCATTCATTTCAAGAGGACCAGAATATTAGAGCAAGGATGCAATGTTGAGGCTTTATGAGACATTGGTCAGACTGCACTTGGAGTATTGTGAGTAGTTTTGGGCCCCTGATCTAAGAAAAGATATGCTGGCATTGGAGAGGGTCCAGAGGAGAATCACAAGAATGTTTCCAGGGTTACATATGAGGAAAGTTTGATGACTCCGGGCCTGTACTCACCGGATTTTAGAGGATAAGTGGGCATCTCATTGAAACCTATCAAATATTGAAAGGCCTAGTTAGAATGGATGTGGAGAGGATGAGTGGATGAGTCTAGGACAAGAGAGCACAGCCTCAGAATAAAGGGATATCCATCTAGAACAGAGATGCAAAGAAATTTCTTTAGCCAGTGAATGGTGAATCTGTGGAATTCATCACCTTTATTCACTTTACCGAAGTCATGACCACACACTTCCCAATGGAGGATTTATTGTTTATTCATTGAGATACCACACAGAGTAGGCCTTTCCAGCCCTTTGTGTCACACTGCCCAGCAATCCCCCAAGTTAATCCTAGCTTAAACATGGGACAATTTACAATGACCAATTAACCTACCAACCAATATGGAGGAAATCAGAGCAGCCAGAGAAAACCCACGTGGTCATGGGGAGAACATACAAACTCCTTACAGGCAGTGACGGGAATTGAAACCAGGTCATCTGTACAGTAGAGCGTTGTGCTGACCTCTATGCTACTGTGCTGCCCATTTAAAATGGAAGTGGATAGGTTCTTGATTGGTCAGGGCGTCAAAGGTTATGAGGGGAAGGCAGGATAATGGGGTTGAGGGATAATGGGTCAGCCACAATGGAATGCCAGAGCAGACTTGATGGGCTGAATGGTGTAATTCTGCTCCTGTGTCAGATGATTCTGATATCTGAACGATGATCACCAGTGTGGATTAGAGTTGCAAAATAACAGATATCAGGATGTTAATACAAATAAAAATGATGCTAGTTACAGAAAATTCACAGAAGTGAAAAAAGAATAAAGAGGGAGAGCATAGGACTGTCATTGAACATAAAAGGTATTACTGAAATTTTGCAAGGAAGTGCTAACTGCAAAAAGGCTGTAAGTGCCACTCAGGAGAGTTTAACCTGCCCGCGGGATTCATAGGACACACGAATATCCCTGGCAGGTTAAGCAAAGAAGAATCCTAATAGTGACATACCAGATGAGAAAGACTCAGCAATTACTGAGGTTGAAGCAAGGAAATCCAGAGGCAGTCCAAGCTGGGCAGCACGTGGAGCATATAAAGTCTGATAGGCTGAGATGCATTTACTTTAGTGTGAGAAGCCTGACAGGGAACTCAGTGCATGGATCAGCGCGTGGGATTTTGACATTATATCTATAATAGGAACAAGTTGAGGGATGGGCAGGACTAACAGCTCCAAGTTCCAGCGTACCAGTGCTTCTTGTGACAGAGTTGGAGGTGAACAAGGAGGGGAAATTGTACTATTGCCTAGAAAGAACAATGTGGCAGTACTTAGAGGAAACATCCTGGTGGGAACATCCAGTGATGCCATATGGGCATAATTTGGAGATAAAATATTTGATTATACTGTAGACCCCGCCTCCCATTAGTTAGCAGAAGTTAGATCATTATTTATGTAGGGAAATAACAGATAGGTGTAGGAATAATAGGACTATAATAGTAGATGACATTAACTTCCTTATTATTGGACTGCTTTAGCAGTAAGGGATTAGATTGGGAAGAATTTGTTAAGTGTGTTTACTGAAACAATATGTAGACGGTCCTGCTAGGAAAAGGGCCACATTCAATCTCCTCTTAGGAATTAAAGCTGGGCAAGTAGTTGATCTATTAGTGGAGGAGCACTTTGGGACCAGAAGCTATTATTTCATTACCTTCAAGATAGTCATGGGAAAAATTAGTAAACACAAAATAATCTGCAGATGCTGGGGTCAAAGCAACATTCACAACACGCTGGAGGAACTCAGCAGGTCGGTCGATGCTGCCCGACCTGCTGAGTTCCTCCAGCGTTATGGAAAAAATTAGGACTGCTCCTAAATTAGGCGAAATTTAATTTCAAAGGTATCAATCAGGAGATCTCAAAGTGTGTCCTAATGGATAAGGCGTCTGACTTCAGTGTTTCATGCAAAATCATCAGAAGAATGAAGGTTCAAGTCCAGTCCTGGTTGTTTGGTCTCCTACCTCCAGGAAAGACAAGATTGAATGAGTGCAGAGAAAATTTACAAGGATGTTGTCAGGGTTGGGTGAGACTAGAACTAAAAGTCATGGGTTAAAGGTGAAAGGTTTAAGGAGAACATGGGGGGAGCTTCTTCACTCAGATGGTGGTGAGAGTGTGGAATGAACTGCCAGTGGAAGTGGACGATGGGAGTTCATTTCAACATTTAGGAGAAATTTGGATAGGTACGTGGATGGGAGGGGTACAGAGGACTATGGTATGGGGTGAAGGTTGAAGGGACTAGATAGTCTTCACAGATAGTCTTGTAACTTTGTTAGCCAAAAGAGAAGTCCTGGAAGACCAGCAGATAGCTAATTATTTAAGAAGGGCAGCAAGGATAATCAAAAGAACTACTGGCCGTGAGTTCTTGAAAGGGGTTCTAAGAGGCAGGATTTATTTGCATTTGGAAACACAAGGACTGAGTAACAATAGTCAACATGGCTTTGTTCATGGGAAATCATGCCTCACAAATATACATTTATTGAAGAGGTGTCAAGAGCATTGTTGAGGGCAGGGTGGTGGCAAGACCTTTGACAAGGTCCCACATGGTAGTTTGGTCTGGAAATTTGAAACATATGGGATCCAGGGTAAGTTAGCCAATGAATTTGATAGGCTCACTCAACTTCCCTTTCAGATGCTGCTGAGCAAATTCACCCACAATTTTTCTAATCATGGTTTGTACAATTTAACTCAATCTATATTAGCAAAAAGTATACACTACCAGTTGCCATTCAAAGATGTTAACATGCTTGCTTGTTTCCAGAAATGGGGTTGGGAAGAAATAATTTTAAAGATCTCGGAAATACAGTACAAAGCTCATCTCGATGTGCCAAGTATAATGATTCAATATAAGCAAATAATATTCAAACTGATTTAATTTATAACTTCAGTGATTTCTATTTCATATTATATGAAATATAATCGAATATTATATGCAGGGTATATATGTTTGGGCAGTTGGCGCAATGCTTTTCAGCAGTTGTCAGTAAGATTGGGGTTCATTCCTTTTACTGTCTGTAAGGAGTCTGTAAGGAGTCCCCATGACGGCGTGGGTTTCTTTGGGGTACCCTGGTTTCCTCCCATGTCCAAAGATGCACAGTTAGGGTTAGTGAGTGGTGGACGTAGTATGTTTGTGTTGCAAGTGTGGCGACACTTGCCCTGCGCAATCCTCGCTGATTTGATCTGACACAAAATGATGCATTTCACTGTGTTTCAATGTAAATGTGGTAAACAAAGCTGATCTAATCTAAAATCTTGTTTTTTATACACAAGGATGCAATAATATTTATCTGACAACTATAACAAGTCTGAATTTTGCTGTACTAATAACAATCTGTCAGCATTTACTGTTAATAATGGGAAAATCTGACAACAACTTCTGGTATCCAGATATGTACAGTTAACTACAAATTTTAGAAGCTGCTGTCAACAGAACCCGGCTTCTCCATGGGTTCCACTTTTATGATCTTAACTGAGGTCACTGTGATAGTGTGAACTTGCATAATTTTCCATAATTCTTGCTTGAAAACCAGAGTAAAAAATGATGGACCATGAACAATGAGGATAAACTGAGTTATTTTAATGATATAATAACTAATATTACTACTGAACAACTGTGGTAGACATGAAAATTTTATTTTATAAATTAGTACCATTAACTCAAGAAAATTAATAATGTGAATACTTTTTCATTTTCTTCTTTTATTTCTTTCTCTGAATCTCAAGTTTATGTTCCAATCTTTACTTCCCTTCCTGTTTAATAGTTTACATATAATTTATAATTTCTGCTGTTCAATTATTCCTGTGTTGCAGTTTGTACATTCCAGTGAAAAATGTTCATTCAGATTGGTTGCTCCCACAATGTAGTTACGCAGGCATTCCAATGAAGAAGGGACAGCAATATATGTCTGACTCAGAATAAAGCACGACTTGAAGGAAAATGCAGAGGTGTTGCTATTCCCATATAATTATGAATTTTAAACTTCTTTGTAAACTTTGTAAGTTTAAGAGGCTATGATAAGTTACACAGGACATCATGTAGGTGATCAACACTACAGGTGCAATATAGGGTTGTGGTAGGAACAGATGTTTAAGTTAATGGATAAGGAGCATATCAATGGGATTGCCTGTGGTGGCAAGTTTCTTAAGAATTACCACAGCAGTTGTCCATCCAGACAATCTGAAGGAGTTCCAGCACTCTTCTGAATTGTGTTGTGTAAATATCAGAGAACTTGGGAAGTTAAGAGATGAGTCTGTCACCACAGAATTCCCAATATTTGGCCAGGTCTAGATATCTGGTATACTTGTGGCTGATCATGAAGAGTTATTATGATAAAACAGGGGATTTTGTGGACCTTGCATGATGAATATCAAGGGGATATAATTAAACATTCACTTGATTCATGAAACAAACTTGCATGGAGACGAGGAGTGGTGTTGGAGTTCAAGAACTATTGAACAAGCAATCTTTGAATCTGAAAGAAAGAAAAAAAACACACAGGGGTAACCCTGAACATCACTTTACACCAATTTCCCCCGGGATCAATAAAGTATGACTATGACTATGACTATTTTATCTCCCCATCGTAGTTGTACTCTGAGCTATCTTTCTGGGTCCTTCTGTACAGTTATAACAAGGCACAAACCAAGCTTCAGGAACAGAATTCCATGTGGGCATGCATCAGGCTTCTGGATTAATAATAAATTCTCTAACTTCAGGTAACTTGCTTTCCCTTTGTGCACCTGGCCATTTCTGCTGCGACTCTAAGATATTGGTCTAGCTTGTTTTCTAATGAGCTTTACCTGATTAACCATCAACTAGATGATCCATCTGCAGCTTAGCCCCATAGCAACCCAGGTCTCACCCTATCAGGTGTTCCTTTTGTCCTACTCTTCCTCTCTGTAACTTAGAAACAAACTTGTTTCTTTCTTCCTGTTCTCAGTCCTGATGAAGTGTCTTTCACTTGAAACATTAACTCTGTTTCTCTTTACATGGATGTTGCCTGACATCTGAGTGTTTCCCAGTATTTTCTATTTTTACTTCAGATTTCTACACAGCTGCGGTTTATTGATTTCCATTTATGGTTAGTAACATAACTGATTATAGTATCAGATAGTTACCATTTACCCTTGCCTATGACTGAATAGGTGATTTACATTACAGTGCAGGAGGTGAAACAATGAGGGTGGAGAGAAGTCAGCTCCAGGTACTTGAGGCTGAGGGAGTGTAGCTTTCTGTAGATTTCTGGGTGTGTCCAAACAATGAAGGTGTTCTCCTGTGAATAGGCAAGAATGATCATAGACTCAGGAAAAGGAGAAATAACATGGACAAGACAGGAACAGCAAACATGTATGACCCGCAAAGCAGCTAACATGGCCCACAGAGAGACAGCAGCCCCAAGCAGGGAGGGGAGACAGCGGTGTGGGGGAATCATGTCTGGGGGCCACCAGGGAGAGGTCCTTGCAGTCATTCATTTAGAGACCATTCCAACTCCTCTTGTGCATCAATGAGAGGGACTGGGAGCCTAATACATTTACCTTGCTGCTGCCCCCGGAAAGAGAGAGTTTTAGCTATCAGAGAATGGAGGGGTGAAGACAAGGTATGTGATTAAGTTGTGATCGGCCAGCATGGAAAAAGCCAACAGCATACGAATGAAGCTGCGTTTTTAGAGACTGTTGCTCAAATTTCTGGAACAATCTCTCTGTGTAGCATATTGTAGGTAGCCATTAGGGATGATAGGTTAGATGTAGGTGCACATAAAGTAATTGGGGGGAATTCCAAGGCAGGGCATTTTTGCTGCCCTGTTTTAATAGATTCGCCTTAAGGTTAGCCTTTCCTGGTACAAATTTATTTTTGTCCAGGAGAGCCAAGAGGAGGGATGTTTGAGTGTTTTTTTGGGGGGTTAGCACAGAGAGCAAATAACTTCAGCAACTGTCTTCAGCTACCAGTCTTCAGATGCGAATTTGAATTGTGGATTAAATCTAAAATACAGTTCTGAGCAATGGGTTCGTAAGAACCGTGAACCAAGTTAATTGGAAGACAACACAGTAAATTCGAAGACCAGACAATGCTGATTTAAATTCATTATTTGTGTGTATTTGTGTGTCTGTAATACAGGTGCGAAGAGGAAGGTGTGAGGGTGGTGTGTAGTTCAAAGGAAGCATTGTAAATGTGGAATTGTCCTGAATTTTTTTTTGATTTGTAGCATATAAAATACCGTGTTATGCTCGGTCAGACAGAACTCTTGCTCTGAAAGTATCTCTCTCTTTCTCTCATGACTCCAAAAGGCTGCTAGCTAATTTATGAGTGTTTTATATCAAATAAAAAGACTACTTTTAGCACTGTGTCTGTGTAACAAAAGGAGGAGCTGTGTCTCTCCGGTGATTTGTTCATGCAACAACAATTTCCACTGCCACAAATTAGAGAATTAGTAGCACAGATATTATGGTGAAGGATGCTACAGGTAGCTTAAGCAAAAGCCAGAGCTTTACCAGGATATTTGTATAGAAACGCAGGTAAGTCCATCTGAAACATTGATTGATGGCATATTCCATGCCTCTAATATCAGCTCACCGGACAGCAGTCAAAATACAGAGAATTAATATTTTAAGTCCCTTAGGTTGTTTTCCAATGATCTTGATATTATTATGTGGGCTAGAAGAGTGAAAGACAATTGAAATACTCTTGTACCAATCTTGTAAATTGAATATCTGTCACTGGGCAGATGATGGAGAATGCTTTCAGCAGAAATTATCGCAAACTTTTACTTGCTCTTAAGATAGAATTCAACTGTTTGCCGGATGCTTCTTAATGCTTACGTACCTTCTAAAGCTAACAGCAAGACCTGGTTTCCCTTTTACTTCGTATTACCATATAGTATGCAGGAAACTAAATATGGAAGCCTTAGAGCTGGAGATTTCAAGGCACAATTATCCTATGCCCTTCGACTATGATGCAGGCAGCAGTCCCGCTACTTATTTCAAGATCCCAGTTGCCAGTCAATGCTGGTAGGCTGACTGTATCACGTGGGCAAAATATCACATACTAGCCACATTTCAGCTTAGCATGCAGTTCTTAAAGCTGGCCGGCACATTTTAACAGGAGTAGCATGCTGTGCGTGGTCCATCTGTGTCTCCCTTTCTTGTGTCCAATCTTTGTGTGCAAACTCCATCCTGCCAATCTCTTTCTTATGCATCTGCAGATCACACAACACTATCTTGTCGTTGCTATTTCCGACAAGTGTTCTTCTTCCAGTGGGTGCAGGCAGTTGTTTCACAAATGAACTGGCCTGGGAAGCAATGGGGAATGGCAGAGGGAATAATGTTGATGTTCAGAGCATTGTCTTGACAGCCCTGGAGGTGCTGATGAAAGAGGCAAGTGTTCCTATATTTCCTTAGATACATCCCCATTACATCAACGCCAGAAGTCAAACCAAGGTTCAGTGTGAAGTTCTGCAACAAATTCACTGACCTTAGATGATATTAAAGTTCAATGAGTATATTTTCAAAAGCTATACCTTTCTGCGCCAGCAGCCTGAGGCATACTGCAGTTCATCACATTTAATTGGACTCAAGCAATAACTTACTGGCAGCCTCTAACAGTATTCATATATTTCTTCCATATGCTTCACTTCACTCATACATACCTACTGCTACTTCAAGACTTACATCTACATCCCACACCTTACACACTGCAACTACTCAGTCATGAGAGACACATCACCCAAATATTTTGCATGGCACTCACTAACAGACTTCTCACTTCCTTGCGTAAGGCGGAGCTTAACAAAAGGAGGAGCTAACCAGAGTAAAAAATGTACCTGCATGCCTAGTTTATTATTCAAACACTTCTCTTCTTCATAATAATGCCTTGGAAACTTTTACATCAGCTTTGAGGCCAAATGGAGCTTTTTTCAACCTCATCTAAATGCTGGATATTGTAATGAATGCAAGCAAGTCTTGCACTTGAAATTTTTTTGGTTGTAGTAATCACCATGGCTACATTCCTTAAATATAATAGGAATGGATTAAGCCAACTTCAATCAATGTACAAACACGAGATCTGCAGATGCTGGAAATCCAAGCAACACACACAAGGTGCTAGAGGAACTCAGCAGGCCAAGCAGTAAACAGTCGACATTTTGCGTCAACGTTCCTGATGAAGGGTCTTGGCCTGAAAGGTCGACTGTTTACTGTTTTCCATCGAAGCTGCCTGGCCCACTGAGTTCCTCCAGCATTTTGTGAGTGTTGCTTCAATCAATGTAATTGTCTTCATGGCTTTTGACTTCAGGAGCAAACCATGGTTTTCACTTCATCAGCCCAACTGGAATATACTACAGGATGAATACCCCTTACCTGAAATGCTTAGGGCCTTAAATGTTTCAGATTTTGGAATACTTAATGAGATAATTTGGGATTACCATAATTTCCGACTCTGAATTTATGTGCTACTGGTAAGCAGTCTTTGTCTTGCATTTATACATCATATACACAGTATGTACTGATACAGCTATTGTGTTAAATTTTCAACAGTGATGATCTTGGCAAATTCATCAATGAATTTCTCTGCTGCATCATAATTAGCTGATGCTTTATCACCACAAGCCTTTAAAAATTTAATGCTCTGCCATTTTAAAATTTCTGCAACCAGCCTGCAGAATATTCACAATTATCTTCAATTCTTAGTACATCGTGATATATCTTTGCTTGTTTCATGATCAGCACACCGGTAAGCGGCTAATGTTCACTCCAATGTTGATGAATTTACTCTATCAATACACAATCGAGATCTTCATTTGTCGCTTTATGCACTGCTTTTCTGTTTTTCATTAACTTCTGTTCATTACACACATGAGTTCACTTTTTAGAACTGTCTGTGGTGCACAGAGAGGTGCACACTGCCAGGGAACCTTCCCAGCGCCTTGTGGAATGTTCCATTTGTGACATCGTGTCAATACTCAAAAAAAAATTTCAGACTTTGAAGATTTTCGGATCTTTGAATTTTGGATTAACCTGTATTTCATAAACTGTACAATATGAAAGTGTTGCCGTTTATATTAATTCTAACAATAAACATAAAAAGTCTTTTATTTGTTCTGTGATGACAGTACTTTGCAGATATTCTCTATGAGTAAATTGTGTAAACATCGCATTGTAATGGTTCCATGGCTTTAAGGAACGATGAATTCAGACAAAGCCCACTTACTCACAGTATCTCAGCTGGTATTCAAGTTCCTGTTGATAAAGATTTAGCTCATAGCTTTTTGTGTGCTGCAGCCTTTCAGAGCTTGCAGGGATGGGAACAGGGGCAGTAGGAGGCTTTGGAATTACCAGAATGGGATGTGTGCTTGATATGATGGGTAGCACATTGAAAGAAGAACTCTTTGTCAGTGATAGTATTGACAACATGGTGTTGTGAGTTCAGCAGGTGCACAGGAAAGGGATTTGCAGGATGGAGTTGCACAGGAAGACTGGACACAAAGAAAGTGGTGCACAGAAGTGTGGAGGTAGCAAGAAGCAACAACTGGGTCACAGGGTGTACAAAGGTTTACCTCTCAGAAGAGGTTGTCACATTAGTTAATAGCATACATCTGAAATTTCCTACGGAATTTCCCCTCCCTGTCTAGAACTCATGCACTATAAATGGCTGTGAAACCGACCACTGCTTTGCAATATTTTCTTCTTCAGACTTTTCCAAGAGACATAACTAGGAACAGTTGCATAAAGCTGGCCTTTGAAGGATTATTTGTCAACTCTGGCAATTATCTAAAGATCTGCTCCAATGACAACAGCATAAATAAGTGTTTCCCTAGCTAACTTTTTTCAAGTATCTAACGATATTGAGTTGCAGCTCCTTAGAGACCATGTTGGGGAACTGGAGCTGCAGCTTGATGACCTTCAGCTCATACAGGAAAATAAGGAAGTGATAGATAGGGGATACAGGGAGGTAGTCACCCCTAAGTTGCATAAGTCAGGTCTTTGGGTAACTGTCAGGAGAAGAAAAGGAAATAGGTAGCCAGTACAGAGTACCTCTGTGGCCATTACCCTCAATAATAAGCATACCGCTTTAGATACTGCTGCGAGAAGCTAAAATCAGATGTATCAGTATTACAGTGGATTAGAGGCATGAAAAGCATGAGTGAGGAGCTAGCTAAAGTTGACTGGAAGGGGACATGTAACAATAACAGCAGAATAGCAATGGCTGGGATTTATGACAACAACTTAGAAGGCACAGGGTAGATTGATTCCAAAGAAGACATCTTGTAAAGGGAGGATGAGCCAACCGTGGCTGACAAGGGAAAGCAAAGACAGCATAAAAGCAAGAGAAGCATAAAAGCATAAAAGCATCTAATATAGCAAAAATTAGTGGGAAGCTAGAGGATTGGGAAGGTTTTAAAAGCCAACAGAGGCAACAAAAATGCTAAAGGAAGAAAAGATGAAATGTGAAGTTAAGCTAGCCAATAAAATAAAAGTGGATACCATATGTCTTTTCAGATATACAAAGAGTAAACGAGAAGCAAGAGTAGATATCAGGCCCTTGGGAGATAACGTTGAAGAGGTAGTAATGGGGGACAAAGAAAATCGTATCCCTTAGTTCCCCTTTAAATCTTTCCTCTCTTGCCTTAAACCTATGTTTTCTGGTTTTGGAAACCCCTGTTCTGAAAGAAAGATTGTGACAATCTATCTTATCCATGCTTCTCATGATTTTATTAATCTCCATACGGAAACCCTCAGTTTCCTTCACTCCAGAAAAAAAAACTGTTCTGCCATATTCAGGCTCTTCTTTATAACTCAAGCCTCCAGTGCCAGCAACGTCTCTGCAAATCTTTTCTACAGCCTCTCTGGCTTATATGGCAACACGAATTGCATGCAGTATTCAAGGTGCAGTTTCACCAATGTCTTGTAGAGTTGTAACATGACTTCCTAACTCTTCAAAGGCCTGTCTGATGAAGGTGAGCATGCTAAATGCCTTCTTCACCATCTTGTATTAGCACTTACAGTGATCTAATTAGTTACACCCCTAGATGCCTCTGTCCTGCCCAGGTTTAACTGCTGCAAATGCATCACTTCACATTTGTCTGAGTTAAATTCCATCTGCTATGCCCACTTTCCCAGCTGCAGGCTCAGGACATGGGATAGACTCTTTGGAACAGAAATCACAGATCAACTTTATTTGCCATATACATTTACATGTATTAGGAATTTGCTGTGGTGCGTTGGTGTGACATGCAACAAAAAACAACATTCAACAATAATAGTGAATAAAGAATAATATAAAAAAAACAAAGTTAAAGATTAAAGTACAGATATGGCATAAAATGATCACAATACATAATTACCAGCATGTATTTACAGTGTAAACAGCATTATAAAAAGTGATTTAAAGTGTTCAAGGTGCAGTGCAGTGACTGAGGTAACGGATAGAGGGCTGGTGGGGTTAGGACTAACTAGAATGGTTGATCAGATTAACTGCCTGGTGGAAGATACTTTTAAAATGGCATGAAGTTTTTGTTTTAACAATAACGCTGGTACGTTCACCAATATCTTTAATCTCTTGCTTCGACAGTCTGAGGTACCTACCTGCTTCAAGCAGGATTAAGTTGTACCGGTGCCAAAGAAGAACGTGGTAGCCTGCCTCAGTTACTATTGTCCAGTAGCACTTACATCCACTGTGATAAAGTGCTGTGAGAGACTGGTTATGAAACATCAACTCTTGCCTGAGAACTGACTTGGGTACACTCCAATTTGCCTATCGGCACAACAAGTCTACAGCAGATGCCATTTTGGCTCTCCACTCAATCCTGGAACATCTGGACAGCAAAGATGCATACATCAGGATGCTCTTCATTGACCATAGCTTGACATTCAAAGGCTTTTAATACTATAATCCCCTCAAAACTAATCAATAAGCTTCAAGTTCTCTGCCTTAATATCTCCTTGCGCAAATAGATCCTCGATTTCCTCACTTGCAAACTCCAGTCAGTTCAGATTGGCAACAACATCTCCTCCACAATCCCCCTCAGTCCATGTGTCCCACAAGGCTGTGTACTTAGCCCCCTGCTCTACTCACTTTAAATTATCACTGTGAGGCCAAGCACAGCTCAAAATGCCATATTCAAGTTTGCTGATGACACCGCTGTCGTTGGCCAAATCAAAAGCGGTGATGAATCAGCATAGAATTGAAAATTTGGCTGAGTGGTGTCACAATAACTTTTCATTCAATGTCAGCAAGATTATGATTATGGACTTCAGGAGAAGGGAACTGGAGGTCTATAAGCCAGTCCTCATCAGGGGGATCAGAGGTGGAGAGGGTCAACTTTACATTCCTAGGATTTATCATTTCAGAGGATCTGTTCTGTGTCCGGCACATAAGTGCCATTACGAAGAAAGCACGGCAGCACCTCTACCTTCTTAGAAGTTTGTCAAGATTCAGCATGTCATCTAAAATTTTAACAAACTTCTATTGATGTGTGATGGAGAGAATATTGACTGTTTGCATCAAGGCCTGGTATGGAATTGCCCTTATATGGAAAAGCTTACAAGAAGTAGTGGAAATGGCCCAGTCCACCACAGGTAAAACTCTCCCCACTATTGAGCACGTCTACATGCAGTGTTATTGCAGGAAAGCAACATCCATCATCAAGGACCCCCACCATCCAGGCCATGCTCTCTTCTCACTGCTGCCATCAGGAAGAAAGGACAGGAGCTTCAGGATCTACACCACCAAGTTCAGGAGCAGGTTACTACCCCTCAAACATCAGGCTCTTGAACCAGAGGGGATAACTTCTCTCCCCTCTGAACTATTCCCATATCCTATGGCCTCACTTTTAAGGATTCTTCATCTCATGTTCTTGATATTTATTGCTTATTTATTTACTATTGTTAGTATTAGGGATGCATGTTTACTTTTTAGTGCCAAAGGGATCAAGTGATATGGGGAAGAGGGCATAAACAGCACTTGTGTCTTAGGCCTTTAACCCCTTCATTCTCCTTCCTTAATGCCTTTCACTGCCACTAATATAGTATTACTGATTTAACTTCTCCAGGACGCTCTTGTTAAATCAGTTGTCATGAAGAGAATCATGCAGGTTTGTGCTGGATTTCCTAGTTGATGTCCTTTATTTCCTGCAAACAGATGTGTGGGTTAGCTGTGAAGGTGAATCTGGATCATGATATGTGAGGATCTCCAGCACCAAGTTACTGGAGCTCTACCTTGAGAGTTACTTGGCCAGTAGGTATTGGAGTAACAAGCTGTTGGAATGTAAAGGACATGATTTAGGTGGTGTAAAAAAAGAAGTTGTTAACTGTGTTATCAGTGAAACTTCTTTTTACAGGCAGCATTAAGTACAAGAAAACATGGGGTAAATCAGAGTGAAAGTTTAACTACATGAGCCCGAGATGCAGTCTTGGAAGTTGTGAAGTAGAGTTCAATGTCAGCCAGCAACTAAGTTGATTATTTTGCCTCAGGGGATCTGTGATGACTGGAATCATGCCCACAAATCTTAATCAATTGAAGTCTCTGTTATGTGATTTTTCTTTCTGAGCGGTTTCAGCCTTCTTAAGATTGCCTGGCTGGATCTGAAGATAATAAAGGATATGCTTGCACTGGAAGCTGCTAATGAAACTTTCTCTACCTGGCATCTTTTTCTGATTCCTCTCTGTTTCATAACATAAGAAATACACACAAGAGTAAGTTATACAATTCATCAACCTAGTCTGCAATTCATAAAAATCGTGGCTTACTCAGTGCCACTTTCCAGCAACATCCCCAAATCATTGATTCCCTTAAGTCCAAAAGTCTACTGATCTCCCATTTGAGTGAATGTAACTGAGCCTCCTCAGTCACCTGGATTAAAGAACTTCCAGTGTTCACCACCTTCTAAATGACGCAATTTCTTGTTGACTTAGTCCCAAATAGTTTACCACATATTCTTATTCGTGTGCCCATGTTCAAAGACTCTGCCGTCAATGGAGAACATCCCTTCTGCATCTGCCTTGTGAAAGCCTTTCTAAATGTTACAAGTTCCAATAAAATTAGGCTATTGCTGGGGACCAACAGACTACCCAGATTCTACAGTCTCTTATCACCTCCTGTTGGAATTGATGGAAACTGTCATTTACTTCCCACTTTATTCATCTGCACAGAATTCCCTCATCCAGTGAGTTTGTTATCATAGAGCAGGGGTCCCCAGTCCTTTTTATGCCATGGACCCCTACCACTAACCAAGGGGTCAGTGGACTCCAGACTGGGAATCTCTATGACATAGAGAAATCCAAGAGGAGACCATAAGGAAGATGTTAGATTCTATAAACGTATGGAGCCAGTACTGCCACCAGCCAGCAATGGCTGCTATTGACCATGCTGTTCAGAATGCAGCCTTGAGCCTCACACCTCAGCAATTCCCCTGGCCCACTCACACCAGCCCTTACATGCAGCCCCACCATGCCAAGCCAAGGATGCTTCAATATGGAGTTCTCTCCAGGTTCAGGCACAACAGCAAACAGCATATAGCAGAGGGGAGGCAAGAGCTCGCCCCAGCTTTGCAACATAAGTGGAATCAGTACGGCATCTCTCTGCATTTGATGCTATAATGACCCACTTCAGTGCTGATTCTATTAGAAAACTTCCTCCTGGGAATATATCTTGAACGGTAAGCAGGTTACCAATATATTGACAGGACAGTTGCCTTTTTTCATTCAGTGAGATCATGGCTGATCTGTGGGCTAACATCCACAATGATGAATGGATTCTCTCCAGGGCTTTGAACAGCTATATCAAATCATTCTAGTTCAACTTCTACAGTACTCTTGTTCACTAGTTCTGATACAAAAAGCAGCTACCTTTTTGATTGTTTCCTGCACAGGTCCATGATACTGCCATGATCTATATACGCTTAATCCTACAGCCTCCTCTACTTCAAGCAGTCTGTCATTTAAAAAACAGTATAGTCTAGAATCTGCATGGTATACTATTGTTTCTTGTTTTGCAATGCTGCACAATCCAACGTTGATTTTATCTAAAATCAGCCATATCAGAGATAAGGAGGAATTTCTTTAGCCAGTGAGTGGTGAATCTGTGGAATCCATTACTACAGGCAGCTGTGGATACAAAGTCATCGAGTATATTTAAGGCAGAGGCTGATAGATTCTTGATTGGTCGGGGCATGAAAGGATACGGGGAGAAGGCAGGAGGTTGGGGCTGAGAGGAAAATGGATCAGCCACAATGAAATGGCGGAGAAGATTTGATAGGTCAAATGACTTAATTCTGCTTCAATATCTTATGGTCTTATATCCATGATTGCATCCTTGTACTTGAGAGGCTGTTGCCATGATAACAACCTCTCACTCAATCTCAGCAAGACCAGAGAGCTGATCACTGATTTCAGGAAGATGAAACTGAAGGTTCATGAGCTAGTCCTCATTGAAGAATCAGAGGCGGAGAGGGTCAACAAATTGAAATTCCTCAGTGTTTTCATTTCAGAGAATCTATCCTGGGCCCAGCATTTAAGTACGATTATGAAGAAAGCACAACAGTGCCTTTACTTCCTTAGAAGTTTGCAAAGATTTGGCATGAAATCTAAATGTTGAAAAACTTCTATGGATGTGTGGTGGAGAGTATATTGACTGGTTGCATCACGGCCTGGTATGGAAACACCAATGCCCTTGAACAGAAAATCCTACAAGAAGTAGTGGATTCAAGCTAGTCCATCACAAGTAAAGCACATTTCACCATTGAGCAGATCTACACGGAGCGCTGTCATGGGAAAGCACTCCGTGTAGATTGCTTATTATTTATTATTATTATTTGGGAACACGAGATGCAGAGTCCTTGAAAGTGAGTTCATAGGTTGCAGGAACATTTCAGTGATGGGCAATGAAGTTAAGTGAAGATATCCCCTTTGGTTCAAAAGCCTGATGCTGAAGGAGTAATAACTTTCCTAAGGGTGGTGTGAGACCCAAGGCTCCTGTACCTTCCCTCCTGATGGCAGCAGCGACAAGAGAGCATGACCCAGGTGGAGGGGAATCAGATGATGGATGCTGCTTTCCTGTGACAGCGCTCTGTGTAGATGTGCTCAATGGTGGAGAGGGCTTTGCTCAGGGTGGATTGGGCCATATTCTCTACTTTGTACAGGATTTTCCAATCAAGGGCATTGGTGTTTCCATATCAGGCTGTGACGCAGCCAGTCAATATACTATCCACCACACATCCATAGAACTTTGTCAAAGTTTAATAAGGAAGTGAGCAAGAATTCTAAAGTAGCAATATACTACTCAAATAGTAACCTAATAATATATTAGAGATCATAATCTTCCAGTGATCTATTATTCAGGATATTTTATTAAAGTCTTACTCAGTATTGCTTTTTGATGATACCAAAGTCTTCCTGCAAGTTTCTTTCAATGAAATGAACCAGAAATCACAAAACCCTGAAGGTCAAGATCAAGTTTATAGATCCATGTTTACCGCCAAACAGAACAACATTCCTCCAGACCAAGGTGCACAACACGGTACATATAACTCACACAAGACTCATGAGGAATTAACAAATAAATTAACAAATAATAAAGGGAATTTATGAAAAGGTCCCTGTTGCTTTTATTTCCTATCAAGAATTTTTTTAAAAATTAGAAATATTGCATTGTTTTATGTATTCAAGAGTTCAGGCAGAAAATAAATTAATTTGATTTGAGTAAACTGTAAGTTCACTGACTGCCTTATCTTTTCAACCTCCAAGAAGAAAAGTACTTTCCATTAAAGCTAAAATCTTGCCATTTGCCTTGGAGGCTATCAATACCTCTTTATTAATATGAACTTCCAGAAGTCACTACTCTCTGAAAAAAAGATCAAGTTTCTATCACCTTCAAATAGATAATAGAGCCAATAAACGAATTCCATGGACCATCTCAATTGAATAGATACCTCCGTTATAACATCATACACTTAGAATTCGGGAAAAAAAATATGTAGGACTGATGACTCAACCATGGAGGTCATCACAATTGGATCCTGTCTCAGAGGAAAGTCCATTAATTAATAGTTATAAATGATACGATGAAAGCATATTATCCTTTCATGTTATTATTTTAAAATTACAGAAGCATCTGAGGTCAAGAATTGTATCACTCTGACTTTCTTGTATCCCACTGAACTTAAAACGCTCACTCACACAATACATTATCAACATTTCTCCAAAATAGTATATACCTAGAATTCAAAATTGATGAATACAGCAAATAATTTGCATGTGATTATGAAGTTGAAACAACAACAAATACTAAAAAGCAATGTATATATATAATATTGATATCATTAGATAATCTGTAATCGGCCAATTAGCCTTCATAGAAACATCTTTGAATTGAACCTAATAGGCCTTGAAGATTGCCATGGCATCATTCACTAATAGTCTGGCCACTCAAGAGTAGTTAGAACATGTAGACTTGACAATGGTAGTTTTGGAGAGGCAAAAAGTTCTGCAAAAAATGCATATAGTGATCATGGCCTTCGCCAGCATCTAGCAAGGATGAAGTCTCAGGATTTTCTGGAGCTGGTTCTAATTACAAATTTGTGGCCTGTGTTCTATAGTTTAGAGCTGGCAAAGTTGTACAGACGACACCATCCAATTTTAAGATGCCAACACAGAAACAACAAAATGCTTTTAAAATTAAGTTATTTCATTAAGGATTGGAAGTTTCCCCAAAACCTCCTGACAGAATAAAAATAAGCGAAAAATTAATGGAAACATGAGAAAATCTGCAGATGCTGGAAATTCAAGCAACACACACAAAATGCTGGTGGAACGCAGCAGGCCAGACAGCATCTATAGGGGGAAGTACAGTCAACGTTTCCAGTCGAGACCCTTTGTCAAGACTAATGGAAAAAAGAGATAATAAGAGATTTGAAAGTGGGAGGGGGAGGGGAAGACCAGAAATGATAGGAGAAGACAGGAGGGGGAGGGATGGAGCCAAGAGCTGGACGGGTGATTGGCAAAAGGGATACAAGGCTGGAGAAGGGGGAGTATCATGGGACGGAAGGCCTTGGAAGAAAGAAAGGGAGAGGGGATCACCAGAGGAAGATGGAGAACAGGCAAAGAGTTATCGTGAGAGGGAAAGAGAGAGAAAAAAGATTAGTGATGGGGTAAGAAGGGGGGAGCAGCATTAACGGAAGTTAGAGAAATTAATGTTCATGCCATCAGGTTGGAGGCTACCCAGATGGAATATAAGGTGTTGTTCCTCCAACCTGAATGTGGCTTCATCTCGACAGTAGAGGAGGCCATAGATTGACATATTGGAATGGGAATAGGATGTGGAATTAAAATGTGTGGCCACTGGCGGACAGAGCGTAGGTGTTCAGCAAAGCAGTTTCCCAATCTGCATCGGGTCTTGCCAATATATAGAAGGCCACATCGGGAGCACTGAACACAGTATATCACCCCAGCCGACTCACAGGTGAAGTGTCGCTTCACCTGGAAGGACTGTCTGGGGCCCTGAATGGTGGTGAGGGAGGAAGTGTAAGGGCAGGTCTAGCACTCGTTCCGCTTACAATAATAAGTGCCAGGAGGGAGATCGGTGGGAAGGGATGGGAAGGATGAATGGACAAGGGAGTCGCGTAGGGAGCGATCCCTGTGCAAAGCAGAAAGGGGGGGGAGGGAAAGATGTCCTTGGTGGTGGGATCCCGTTGGAGATGGCGGAAGTTACAGAGAATTATATGTTGGACCCGGAGGCTGGTGGGGTGGTAGGTGAGGACAAAAGGAACCCTATCCCTAGTGGGGTGGCGGGAAAATTAATGGAAGCTATTTTTTTTGGAAACGTACACTTGGCTCAGGTTCTGACACAGGAAGCTGAAGGGGAGATGATGGTGAACAAGTGTAAGTTTTCAGGTTATACAGGGCAGATGAGCATCTAAAATACACCTATAAATGACACCGCTGGGTATGTGCAAATGATGTGTCCCTGCAGTGACCCTTTAAACACTGCCAGATAAAAGACTGCTAGTCTCAAGGGCCAACACATTCAAAGGGCAGTGTTTTTTTTTAATTAATGCATCCTTGTGTTATTCAGTGTGGAAAGTCTGCCCTCTAGCATTTCTTTGTGATGGTGACTGAACTAAAAGATTTCAGTTCTTGGAAATTATTCATAACTCACATGAGGAAAAAAATCTAAGGGTTCAGAAATTCTGATGCAGTTTACCTTGGACACCTTTTGCTGACTTGTATCAGCCTTGAAAGAAAATTTATTACAGAGATTAACAGATAATCTGATAGTGTATGAATTACCTTTGAAATCATTAGCTCACAAGTAAGAAGGCTAAACAAACACTATTTTTTTAATCTTGCTGAATGCTTAGCTTCCTGAGTTCACCAAAGGGACCATGCATGATAACTTACCATGTTATGTATTTTGTCCTTAAAATTTTCAATCAGAACCCTAGTGCAGAAGCAGTCATGTCTTCCCTTCCCCCCCCCCAAATGTTCATTTTCCTCAAAACTGTGACCCCATGAAAAAATGTTGAAATGACATCCACAGAGCTGTCTGCAATTGCTTTACATCCATATAACCCCACTTCTTCCACTCACTGAAACCTATTCATTAAAAATAGAAGCAGAAGTCAACCACTTAGCTCCTCACACCCTGCTACACCATTCAATACGATTGTGGCTGATTTCTTTCCTCAGTACAACTTTCCTATAATAACCTATAATCCATTGATTTCCTTCATAGCTAAAGGTTCATCAGAATCTGTCTTCAATGTACTCAGGATGTTATGATCTCAGTCTTCTAAACTCCAGCAGATAAAAGTGTAGCCTGTCAAAACTTTTCTCTTAAGACAACTTGACGATTCTAGATACCAGTCTAGTAAGTGTTCTCCAAACTGCTTCCAACACATCTACACCCTTTTTAAACAAGGAGACAAATGCCCAGTATTCTCAATGTGGTTTCACAATGCTCCTTATAATTGAAGCTTAAGCTCCCTACTTTTGTATTCAATTGCCCTAGCAACAAACAATAACGTTGGTCAACAACCAATGGCAGCTGTCAAGGCAGCATTTCCACTTGAGAAATATAAAAACTAAAGATCTTATATACAAAAACAAGAAATCAATTAATTCAGAAGAAACATCTTTATCCATCTTTAGCTTTGTTAATCAGTTGCTGCACCTCCATATTAACCTTTACAGAAACAGAGTGGAAGTGGGTCACATAAATACTTCAGGCACATTGCAGCCTTCAGAATCAATACTGAATTCAAGAATTAAAGGTAACAGGCAGTTTATACCAAAACTGTCCTGTCCTGTTATAAGGTTATCCATCTATAATATTAAATAAACCTATATTCTCTCTCCACAAACACTGCAGAGAAAAGGCACCTGTCAGCAGAGGTGGGTGTCCTCTCTGTCTGAGCCAACACAAGTCAGAATGAATGGTTAGAATCGGGCTGTGATAAGTCAACAAGCATTTTATCTTCCATAATTTGTTGCAAACATTAATTTCTCCTGAAGCCCAAGATTGGCTGACGGCCTTAGGTCCAACTGGTATTGTGCTATACCAGTGGAAGAGGGGATGGAAGAGGATGAAATGGGTCACTGGAGATTGACACCAATGGACAGTTAAAAACAGGAGTGCTGATGGGGTGACTACGGGCAGGAGATAGCAGCATGGTTATGGATATATATATATAGTTGGCTTTGTTGCAGGCAGATTGGTGCCCTACATAAGTCAAATGGATGGTTGGTAATGAAGAGAAGGAGGGCACTGGCATTAATATAAGGTTTGTGAGGGAGTTACCACTACTGTATTTGGTGTAGGTTTGGGTAGTATTCTGACATTGATGGAGAGATACGAAACAATACTTACAAATTTTTGTGTTAGCTGAATTTAGATAAAATATTTTAATTGTTTGAAATTCTTGTTTCTTACATATTTATTCAATTTTTGATTAGTTTAGTTTTACATTTTGTAACTATTTTATAATTTTTAATAAATTTTTATGCCTTTGGATTCAGAAGCATTTTTAGGTTTTGATGGGTTTGAAGGGGACTAAGTCAGGGTATGGATTAGTGACAGTCTAAGTATTTTTGTTCTTTTATAGGCTAAACTACTTTGGTTCTATACCACATCCCCCTCCCCCCAGGATTAATTTTGCATATAGAAAAGCCTCCCATTATGAATTAATAATTAGGCCAGCAAATTGTAGAAGGACCTTCCGAAGAGGAATGCAATCTTGTTACATTGATCAACAACCAATGGGAGCTGTCAAGGCAGCATTTCCACTTGAGAAAGATAAAAACTAGAGACCTTACATAAAAAATAATCCAGAAATCAATTGATGAATTCAGAAGAAACATCTTTACCCATCTTTAGAATAATGTGCAATTCACTAAAACAGTGATAAGTTGAAGTAAATAGTTTAAATGCATTTGAAGAGAAATTATTACTTGACAATTAAGGGACTATAATATTAGATGACATTTAATTTGGAGTTTAAACTAGAGTTGCAGGGGGATTGGAAGTGGAGTGCCAGAACAGGTAGTGGAGAGGTTGTGGAGGCAGCTGTTGGTAAGACCTTAGACAAAGTTAGGAATCAAAAGGTTGAGCATGGTGCAACTAGTATTCTGAGCTGCGTATATTTCAATGCAAGAAGTATCGTAGGAAGGGCGGATAATAGTGTTGAAGATGAGGTAGCTGGTTTACAAACAGAGGCAATGTGTAGTGAGGAGAGGCTGTTGACAGGAGAAAATTGTAGTCAGCAGGATGAGTTGCAACGTAAAAGGCAGACAAAATCAAAAAGGGTGAATACAGGACTGAAGGTGTTGTATTTGAAAACACGCAGTATACAGAACTTGCTGCACAGTTGCAAATGGGCAGGTACAATGTTGTAGGCATCACTGAATCATGGCTGAAAGAAGATTATAGCTTGGAGCTTAATGTCCAATGATACACATTGTATTGAAAGGATAGGCAAGAGGGCAGAGGGGGCGGCGTTTTGCTGATGGTAAAAAAATAACATCACATCATTAGAAAGAGGTGAATAGGGTCAGAAGGTGTTGAATCATTGTGGATAGAGTTAAGGAACTACAAGGGTATAAAGACCCTGATGGGAGTTGTATACCGACCCCCAAACAGTAGTAAAGATGTGGCCTACAAGTTACAATGGGAGATAGAAAATGAATGCCAAAAGGGCAATGTTACAATAGTCATGGTGGACTTCAATATGTAGGCAGACTGGGAAAATCAGGTTGGTGCTGGATTACCCGGGGGGGGGGGGGTGGAATTTCTAGAGTGCTTACAAGATAACTTTTTAGAGCAGCTCCTGGTTGAGCCCACTGGAGGATCAGCTATTCTGCATTGGGTGTTGTGCAATGAACCAGAATTGATTAGAGAGCTTAAGGTAAAAGAATCCTTAGGGGAATGTGATCATATAATGATTGAATTCACCCTGAAATTTGAGAAGGAGAGGCTAAAGTCAGACATATCAGTATTACAGTGGAGTAAAGTGAATTACAAAGGCATGAGAGAGGAGATGGTCAGAATTGTTTGAAATAGAACACTGTGGATGAATTGGCAGGGCTGGAATTTCTGGAAGCAACTCAGAAGGCACAGGATATATACATCCAAAAATGAAAAAGTACTCTAAAGGAAAGATGACACAACCATGGCAAACAGGAGAAGTCAAAGCCAACATAAAAGCCAGCGAGGCATATAATATAGCAAAAGTTAGAGGATTGGGAAGCTTTTAAAAAGCAACAGAAGGCAACTAAAAAAGTCATTAAGAAGGTAAAGATGGATTACGAAAGTAAGCTAACTAATAATATTAAAGAAAATACCAAAAGTTTATACATAAAGTGTAATAGAGAGATGAGAGTGGATATCAGACCACTGGAAAATGATGCTTAAGAGGTATAAGGGGAACGAGGAAATAGTGGAAGAACTGAGTAAGTATTTTGCATCAGTCTTCATGGTGGAAGACACTAGCAGTATGGTGGAAGTTCCAGGTGTCGGGGGTCATGAAGTGTGTGAAGTTACCATTACTAGAGAAAAGGTTCTTGGGAAACTGAAAGATCTGAAGGTAGATAATTCTCCCGCATCAGATGGTGTACAGCTCAGAGTTCTGAAAGACGTGGCTGTGTAGATCATTCAGGTATTAGTAATGATTTTTCAAGAATAACTAGATTCTGGAATGGATCCAGAAGAGTAGAAAATTTCTAACGTCAACTCTTCAAGAAGGGAGAGAGGCAAAAGAAAGCAACACTATAGGCCAGTTAATATGACCACAGTGGTTGGGAAAACGTTGGAATCAATTATTAAGGATGAAGTCTCAGGGTATTTGGAGGCACTAGTCTGTAGTCAGCAAGGTTTCCTCAAGGAAAAATCTTGACAAAGCTGTTGGAATTCTTTGAAGAAATAACAAGCAGCATAGACAAAGGAGAATCAGTGGATGTTGTGTACTTGGATTTTCAGAAGGCCTTTGCAAGGTGCCATACATGAGGCTGCTTAACAAGCTACGAGCCCATGGTATTACAAGGAAGATTCTAGCATGGATAAAGCTTCAGCTGACTAGCAAGAGATGAAGAGTAGAAATAAAAGGAGCCTTTTCTGGTTGGCTTCCAGTGACTTGTGGTGTTCTACTGACGTCTGTGTTGGGACCGATTCTTTGTACGTTATACGTCAATTATTTGGATGATGGAATTGATGGCCTTGTTGCAAAGTTTGCAGATGATATGAAGAAAGGTGGAGGGCCAGGTGGTTTTGAGGAAATAGGGAGGCTACAGAAAGACAGATTAGGAGAATGGGCAAAGAAGTGGCAGATGGAATACAGTGTTCGGAAGTGTATGGTCATGCACTTTGTTAGAAGAAATGAAAGGGTTGACTATTTCCTAAATGGAGAGAAAATACCATAAAACTGAGGTGCAAATGTACTTGGGAGTCTTTGTGCAGGATTCCCTAAAGTTTAACTTGCAGGTTGAGTCTGCGGTGAAGAGGCAAATGCAATGTTAGCATTAATTTCAAGAGGAATAGAATATAAAAGAAAGGATGCCACGTTGAGACTTCATAAAGCACTGATGTGTTCTCACTTGGAGTATTGTGAGCAGTTCTGGGCCCCTTATCTTAGAAAGGATGAGCTGAAACTGGAGAGGGTTCAAAGGAGGTTCACTAAAATGTTTCTAGGGTTGAATGGCTTGTCATGTGAAGAGCGTTTGTTGGCACTGGACCTGCATTTGCTGGAATTAGAAGATTATGGGGTGACCTCGCTGAAACCTATTGAATGGTAAAGGCCTTCATAGAGTGGATATGGAGAAGATGTTTCCTATGGTTGGAGAGTCTAAGACCAGAGGACACAGCCTCAGAATAGAGGGGTGTTCTTTTAGAACAGAGATAGGGAGGAATTTCTTTAGCCAGAGAGTGGTGAATCTGTGGAATTCTTTGCTACAGGCGGCTGTGAAGGCCAAGTCTATACATATATTTAAGGCAGAGGTTGATAGATTCTTGATTGGTCAGGGCATGAAGGGATATGGGGAAAAGACTGAAGATTGGGGTTGAGAAGAAAATTGGATGAGCCATGATGAAATGGCAGAGCAGACTCAATGGGCCGAATGGCCTAATTCTGCTCCTGTATCTTATAAGTAAGAATGAGTTTTAACTGGATTATAAATTTTGGAATGACTGTTGGAGACGACCAGCCTGCTTTTTTTGCTGTATGAATTAACACATTAATTTGATCTTAACTTACCAACATTATTTCCAAGTAGCCCTCGGATGCAGTAGTACCAAAAATGACGGTATGATTGTGAACCAGGTACACTTCATTAGGACTGGGAAAGAGAATATGGTGGAGGAATGGATAGAACTAAGAAAATAAATAAGTGAATATCTGCAATAAGGGTTGGGAGGCGGTGTTTTGAATTCAAGTAAGTAAATGTAAAAGCTAAGCAGTATGTCACCAAAAACGTTCTTAAATTCCTACAGTTGAACCATGGAGAGCATTTTAACCGGCTGCATCATTGTCTGGGATAGGAGGCCTACAGGATCAAAGTAAGCAGCAGAGAGATGTAAACCTAGTCAGCTCCATCATGGGCACCAGCATCCATAGTATCCAGAAGTATCTTCAATGAACGATGCCTCAGAAAGGCAGTGTTCATCACTAAGGACCCACATCATCCAGGTCATGCCTTGTTCTCATTGCTACCATCAGGTAGGAGGTACAGAAGCCTGAAAGCATGCACTCAACAATTCAGGAACAGCTTCTTCCCCTTTGCCATCCAATTTCTGAATGGACATTGAACCCACGAACACTACCTCACTACTTCTTATTTCCATTTTTGCACTACTTACTTAATTTCAAAATTTAATCTATATATACTTACTGTAATTCATGTTTTTTATTATGTATTGCAATGTAGTTCTGCCGCAAAGTCAACAGACTTCACAACATATGCCAGGGATGCGAAACGTTATTCTGATTCTGAATTAAACAATGGACAGAAGTTATTTATCATTTCTTTTATGATACCATTTTAACCTTGATATAATGGATTGAACAATAGTCAATGAATATAAAACTTTAAAAGTATTTGCTGATTAAAACACCCTACAGAAAAGCCAAATAAAACTTTTTTAAGGTTAAGTTTATTAATTTCATTAATGCTTAAAAATTGTATAATGATAAAAATCACATAAATGCACACGGATTTATTCAGATCTTTAGAAAATTATTTGCTTACTACAAATTTTTACATCAATAACATTTATTTTGTGCCTCTAATCTACTATTCATTAAATAAAATTGACAATATACAAATGCAAGCAAATCAATAGAATTAATATTATATTTTTAAAACAGATAACATTTCAAGCAATAGACTATTCATAAATAGTGTATAGTGATGGGTAAAGGTATCGATTATAGTCGACGTTTCAATGACCAGTTCTGCTATCTTCATCAGGGATAATGCCGGGCATGTCTATTTCAATGGTATTTATACCCTTGTAGTCCATCCCTCTGGATTGGTTAGTCCTCATCTAATCAGGTTTCCGCTCTCCCAACTTGTTTACAATCAAATTCTATTTCTTACTTAGAGCAAGACCTTCGTCTTTGATCAAATTCTTTCTCTCATTATTACTTCAATGGCTTCCCCTACCAAGTGGTCCCAAAAGCCACTGGCACTGCACAGTAGTTTTGAGCTGTCAAAGTCAACCTATGACCATTGCGAATGCAGTGTTCTGCTGCCACCGATTTCTCCGGTAACCCAAACAGATACACCTCCTGTGCTCCTTGACACGGGTTTCCACCATCCATCCCTTCTGGCTGATATACACTGCTCCACATTCACAGGAAATCCTGGAAAAGCCAGCTGAGTCCCAGATCTTCCTCGACCTGCATAAGCTGTAATTTGAGCTTCCTTACAGGTTTGTGGATGGTATTAATCTGCTATTTCTTCAGGATCTGGCAATCCTTCCAGAAACCATGGAAATATAGGGAACACAGGCGGGAGAGTGGAAACCTGATTGGATGAGGACTAACCAATCAGGAGGGATGGACTATGGGGGTATAAATACCATCTGAATAGACATGCCCAGGCATCATCCCTGATGAAGATGGCAGAATTGGTCATCAAAGCATAGGTTATAATCGATAACCTGTACCCACCTAGAAGCCTGAGAAGAGTGTATTCATCATATATGCCAGGAAAGCATAGATCCTTTTTCAATGTTAAAATGAGTTTACGATGTTCATACTTGTAACTTTATCAACATCATATTTATGAAATGTAAATATGAGAGAGAATACTGTCACTGACATCAACAACTTGATATATTAACTAGCTAATATGATTTTAAAATCTCAAAGCTCTATCTCTTTTGGGTAATTTGTGGTGACATATTAATGTCTCCAACTTACAGCATTAATGCTGATCAGGACATATCTTAGCAAGAAGAATGTAAAAATACTGTAATAGTTCCTAAAAATAAGCTAATTTCAAAAGTATCGTCTTTTTTTTAGCCTATGCTGTAGGATTACAGCAGAATTCAACTGTACATGGAGGAGATGATTGTAACTGTTTCAGAGCCTTGCAAATCATACTATTGAAGATCATATGAAAGAACTTTAAGTTACTCTCCTCAAAAACCATCTTCTAGGACTGTAGGTGATAACGAATCACATACTAAATGAACCACAGCTTGAGAAATAATATCTGCCTTACTTTCTTCTTCTTTTTCCTCAGGCAACACTTTGGAGTTGACGATGATGTACTCACACTCCATCTCTACAGGCTCAGAAGAGAATGAAGTCCTAAGAAGGATCTCCAAACACACACTAGTGAGGCAGACAGTGTTTGACAGGTAGATTAGTGAATATTTGGGATGCCATGTGTTCACGGATTACCTCTGCCTGCTTCTTTCTTGGAGTGTTGAGATCCTGGTAGTTGCTTTAGTATTTTAAGTACCATAGGAATTGCTATGAGTCAGCAAGGTTGTTACTTTTTAATGAGCACATCCCTAAAGCACTTTCTTTTTGGTTCTTCTAGAAACCTCTTACAAGACAGGGCTTGGAGCAGACAGCTTGTTTCAGGAATCTGAATAATGCATGAGAACAATATGATCTGTCTAATGTCTGATATAAGTGTTTACATTATCAACGTTGGTTCACCTCTCCTGCCACTGCATTTGGAGGTTACCCCAGAAAAAAAATTTGTGAAATTTCTCTGGTGCTTGAGGTACCTAGTGCAGCTTGTTCATATTCCTAAAGCATATAGAAGGGTGGAATTATTACTGCTTAATGCTCAATGAGTTTGCTGTCTGAGTTGCAATTTTTGTCCTTGAACTCTGTTTGCATCTGTTGAGCAAATTCTACACTATTGCAACAGAAGCAATAATGAATTTCATCTTTAGTATTGGCGTTTTCTCAGAATTGGTTCCCAAGAAATGCAAACTAATCCATATTTTCCAGAGCCTTGAGAGTCAAACTCATCACTCCAGTCTTTGAGTTTTCATGTTTTCATGACCGTCATGACTTACATCGCATTGGTTACCAGATTCTAGAATGGTCACAAACTCCCGAGACCAGCTAAATTTAGAAGGATGCAACATAAACCTTCTCTATTAACAGTCAACAGTTTTTTTTTGAGATCAAGAAAGGCATGGTACAGATGTTGGTGAGGCTGGCTACATTTTCTTTCAATTTGTCATGCAATGAAATACACATCTAGAGTACCTCTTGAAGGATAAAATTCACCCTGAAATTTGGGAAGAGGTCTTAGTCTATGGAAAGAAACAGATTGCAATGACTTCCCCTCTGGAAGACAGTAGAGATACCTTTCTGTAATCAATTAGATTGCTTCCTTTCTTGAAAGTGATCATGGTTATAGTATTTGAAATTTCCTAGCTCTTCTCTTCATTACTAGGATGTGGACACGATAGGCAATGTTAGAAGTTATTGCCCATCTTTAACTGGCCCTGAAATAAAGAGTAAACCGCATGTGAGTTTTACAGTCATGAATTCCACTAGGACTTCATTTTGCAACACACACAAAATGCTGATGGAACACAGCAGGCCAGGCAGCATCTATAGGAAGAAGTACAGTCGACGTTTTGGGCCAAGACCCTTCATCAGGACTAACTGAAAGAAGAGATAGTCAGAGATTTGAAAGTGGGAGGGGGAGGGGGAGATCCGAAATGATAGGAGAAGACAGGAGGGGGACGGAAGAAGCTAAGAGCTGGAAAGTTGATTGACAAAAGGGATACAGAGTTGGAGAAGGGGGAGGATCATGGGACAGGAGGCCTAGGGAGAAAGAAAGGGGGAGGGGAGCCCAGAGGAAGATGGAGAGCAGGCAAGATTGTGAGAGGGACAGAGAGAGAGAAGAAAAAAAGGGGGGAATAAAAATAAATAAGGGATGGGGGTAAGAAGGGGAGGAGGGGCATTAACAGAAGTTAGAGAAATCAATGTTCATGCCATTGGAGGCTACCCAGACGGAATATAAGGTGTTGTTCCTCCAACCTGAGTGTGGCTTCATCTTGACAGTAGAGGAGGCCATGGATTGACATATCAGAATGAGAATGGGACACAGAATTAAAATGGGTGGCCACTGGGAGATCCTGCTTTGTCTGGCGGACAGAGCGTAGGAGTTCAGCGAAACGGTCTCCTGGTCTGCATCAGGTCTTACCAATATATAGAAGGCCACACTGGGAGCACCGGACACAGTATATCACGCCAGCCGACTCACAAGTGAAGTATCGCCTCACCTAGAAGGACTGTCTGGGGTCCTGAATGGTGGTGAGGGAGGAAGTGTAAGGGCAGGTGTAGCACTTGTTCTGCTTACAAGGATAAGTGCCGGGAGGGAGATCGGTGGGAAGGGATGGGGGGGATGAATGGACAAGTGAGTCGCATAGGAAGCGATCCCTGTGGAAAGCAGGAAGCGGGGGGGAGTGAAAGATGTGCTTAGTGGTGGGATCCCATTGCAGGTGGCGGAAGTTACAGTGAATTATATGTTGGACCCAGAGGCTGGTGGGGCGGTAGGTGAGAACAAGAGGAACCCTATCCCTAGTGGGGTGGCGGGAGGATGGGGTGAGAGCAGATGTGCGTGAAATGGGAGAGATGCGTTTGAGAGCAGAGTTGATGGTGGAGGAAGGGAAGACCCTTTCTTTCCCCTCCCCCTTTCTTTCTCCCTAGGCCTCCTGTCCCATGATCCTCCCCCTTCTCCAACTCTATATACCTTTTGCCAATCACCTGTCCAGCTCTTGGCTTCATCCCTCCCCCTCCTGTCTTCTCCTATCATTTCAGATCTCCCCCTCCCCCTCCCACTTTCAAATCTCTTACTAGCTCTTCTTTCAGTTAGTCCTGACGAAGCGTCTTGGCCCGAAACATCGACTGTACCTCTTCCTAGAGATGCTGCCTGGCCTGCTGCGTTCCATCAGCATTTTGTATGTGTTGCTTGAATTTCCAGTATCTGCAGATTTTCTCGTGTTGGCTTCACTTTGCTATGGGTTTTACTCCAGCAGAAGTGTTCATGCATTGTTTTCACATGTGACACACATTGGTCTAGCCTTGTGTGTGTGTCTCTGTGTGAATGTGTGCATGTGTCTATGTAGGGTGTTGTGGTCAAAGGGCTAAGGGAAATTATAATTAATCAAAAGCTAATAGTAAAGGCAAAGAACACCAGTTAAGGAAAACTGACAAAGTCACACTCACCACACCAGTGAGCAAATCCAACGCTCATCAATGGGAACTAAGTGAGGTAGAGCAAGTCTGTAATCTATAAAGGCATTTAATGCATATAGGAAATAAGGTCAGAATTGTTCAAGAACATAGAACACAGTACAGGGACAGACCCCTTGATACTTGCTGACTATCAATACTCCCATAATCTTATAAACTTCTATCAGGTCTCCCCTCAACCTCGGCTGCTCCAGAGAAAGAAAAAACAGTTAGTTCAACTTCTCCTTCTTGCACATGTCCTCTAATCCAGGCAACATCCTAGTAAACCTCACCTGCACCCTCTCTAAAGCCTCCCCATCCTTCCTATAATGGGGTGACAAGAACGATAAGCAATACTCCAGATGTGGCCTAACTGGTGTTTTATAAAACTGCAACATAACTTCCTGACTCTTAACTCATTTTCCATCCAAAATAGGCAAGCATGCCATTTGCCTTCTCTACCACCCTATCAACCTGCACAACCACTTTCAGGAAGCTGTAGAACATAGAACGGTACAGCACAGTATGGACCTTTGGCCAATGATGTTGTACAGACCTTTTAATCTACTCCGTGATGAGTCTAACCCTTCCTCTTCTTCACAGCCCATGACCTTCCTTTCTCTAGCCTAAATATTTCCAATGTATCAACGTCTATCACCAACCTCGTTAGGGCATTCCAGACATTTATCACTCTGCAAAAAAAAACCTACCTCTAACATCTCCCCTATCCATTTCTCCGCTCACCTTAAAAGGTGGTCCTGCACTTTGACTTGGACGCCTAGATCCCTCCATACCTCAACATTGTTAAAGGTTCTGCCATTAACTGTAGCTTGTTTCCTTTAATTTGATCTCCCAACATGCAATATCTCATCCTTAGCGTTCGGCAGAGGTGGTGCTCGGTACTCGGCGTCAAAGGGCTGGTCGGAGGCTCTAAGTTTTCAGACGACTCAGAGTCGGACTGTGGTCGGGCATGGCAGGGAAAATTTTCTTCCTTCTCCCGTCTGCGTGAGATGTGGGACTTACGAGAGACATTGAACTTTTTTTACTGTGCCCATGGCCTGTTCTTCATCAAGTTATGGTATTGTTGCACTGTTGTAACTATATGTTATAATTATGTGGTTTTTGTTAGTTTTTCAGTCTTGGTCTGTCCTGTGTTTCTGTGATATCACACCGGAGGAATATTGTATCATTTCTTAATGCATGCATTACTAAATGACAATAAAAGAGGACTGTCTGTCCTCATAATCTAATATAATCTAATAATCTAATCTAACATATGTAACTGATATATATCCTGGGATATCCTTTCACAATCATTTACACCATCCACAATGCTATCAATCTTTGTATCATCTGTGAACCATTACTCTCCATCTTCTATGAGCAAGCCAATTCTGAACCCACAAAAGGCACAAAAGGTCTTGGTCAAGACCCAGCAATCTCATTTTTTGCTTCTCTCCCCTCTCAATAACCTGGGGTATTATCCAGTTTAACATTCTTCAAGAGATTCAACACTACCTTTCTTTATCTCAAAATGACCTAACATACTGTACTTCATACTTCACAATAATCTCACTATCCTCCACTTCCTTCTTTGTAAGTACTGATTAAAAAGTATCAATTTAAGACCTTGTCCACATCCTCTGCTTCCAAGCACATATTCCCTCTTCTATCCCTCAGTGATCTTCCCCTCCCTCGTTATCCTCTTGTTCTTTATGTATGTTTAAAATGCCTAAGTCATACTTTAATCATACTTGCCAAGGACTTTTTACGGTCCCTCCTAATTCCCTTCTTGAGTTATTTGCCAGCTTCTTTATAATTCTCAAGGGCTCTGTCTGATTTTAAATTCCTAAGCCTTACAATGGCTTTCTTTTTCTTCTTGACAAAATTCACCATAAACAATCTCCACAAGTGAGATGTGGACTTGCCCAATAACAGCTGTTCCCAAATGCTTTTGTAATTTATCCTGCGCCAGTTCAATACTCTCCCACAAGTTTCATACTTATCCTTATTCATAATTACCTTAAGACTTAAGGAGTTGAGAACACTGTTTCCTAAACTGTCACCCACTGAAAGTCCAGTATGGCCCGTCCCCTTGTTGGAATATCTATATACTGATTTCAGAAACACTCTTGGGTGCACCTAACAAATTCTGCCCATCTAAGCTCTTGCAATAAAGAGGTCCCAGTCCATACTGGGGAAGGTGAAGTAATCCATAACAATCCTGTTGATCAAATGATCATATTAAGAGACATTTCTGAAGATATGGAAATGATGTTTGACGGTTAATTTATTACTGATGTTAATGCACAGTTAGCTAATTTTGAAGAGTCACAAAATAGTAGAAAATTGAATGCCTGCAAATCAGAGACACATACACAACTGGGGATAGTATTGTGGTCATTTACATGTTGATGTGTATTGCTCCAATTTGCCTTCTCCAACCTATTCTAGCACAACACTCAGCTCAGGGATTCAACAAACACTCACAAAGACCCATCTATCCATCCACCACTGCGACAACATCTTCATGTAGTGACGTGCCTGCCCCTCACAAACAACAAAAACTGGTTTCCATCCATTCATTCAACCACAAGCCATTCCACAGACACTGAAGAATACTCTGTCCTGATGCCTATGAACATGTTTTGACTGATACTAAAAAAAGTTCCAGATGTATATCAATGAATGTAGTTATTGAAATCCTTCTGGAGAATCCACGGAAGAACTCCTATGCCTGTTAATGCTGTTTCACAGAAAATGAAGAATATTAAACCATAAGATTATAAGACATAGGAGCAGAATTAAGCCATTATGCCCATCAAGTCTCCTGCACCATTTCATCATGGCTGATCCTGGATCCCATTAAACCCCATACACTTGCCTTCTCACCATAATCCCTTGCTGCCCCGACCAATCAGGAATCTATCAACTTCTGCTTTAAATATACAAGGAGTTGGACTCCACCTCAGTCTGTTGCAGAGCATTCCACAGATTCACCACTCTTTGGCTAAAGAAATTCTTCCTTACTTCTGCTCTAAAAGGTCGCCCCTCAATTTTGAGGCTGTGTCTTCTAGTTCTAGATACCACCACCAGGGGGAACATCCTCTCCGCTTCCACCTTATCTAGTCTTTTCAACATTTGGTAGGTTTCAATGAGATCCCCACACATTCTTCTAAATTCCAGTGAATGCAGGCCCAAAGCTGCCAAATGCTCCTCATATGTTAACTCATTCATTCCCAGAATCACCATCGTGAAACTTCTCTGGACTCTCTCCAATGACAATACATCCTTTCTGAGATAAGGGGCCCAAAACTGTTGACAACACTCCAAATGTGGCCTGACTAGTGTCTTACAAAGCTTCAGCATTATCTCCTTGTTTCTATATTCTATTCCCCTTGAAATAAATACCAACATTGCATTTGCCTTCTTTAGCACAGGCTCCACCTGGAAACTAACCATCTGAGAGTCTTGCACAAAGATGTCTAAGTCCCTTTGCACTTATGATATTTGAATTTTCTCCCCATTTAGATAATAGTCTGCACTATTGTTCCTTTTACCAAAATGCGTTATCATACAATTCCCAACACTGTATTCTCTCTGCCACTTTTTTGCCCATTCTTCCAATTTGTCTAAGTCCTGCTGTGATTGCATTGTTTCCTCAGCACCAGCTGTCCCTCCACCTATCTTCATATATGAATCCACAAACTTTGTCATAAAGCCATCAATTTCACTATATAAATCATTGACAAACAACGTGAAAAGTAGCGGCCCCAGTGCTGAGCCCTGAGGAACCCCACTAGTCACTGGCAGCCAACAAGATAAGGCCACCTTTATTCCCACTCACTGCCTCCTGCCTGTCAGCCATTCCTCTATCCATGCCAATATCTTTCCTGTAACACCATTGGATTTTATCTTGTTAAGCAGCCTCATGTGAGGCACCTTATCAAATGCCTTCTGGAAATCTAAGTAAATGACATCCACTACCTCTCCTTTGTCCTCCTTGCTTGTTACTTTTTCAAAGAACTCTAACAGATTTGTCAGAGAAGATTTTCCTTGACAGAAGCCATACTGACTTTGACTTATTTTATTAATAGTCTCCAAGTACCCCAAAACCTCATCCTTAATAATAGACACCAACACTTTCCCAACCACTGAAATTAGGCTAATTGCCCTATGATTTCCTCTCTTTTGTCTTCCTTCCTTCTTAAAGAGTAGAGTGACATTTGCAATTTTCCAGTCCTCCGGGACCATGCCAGAATCAAGTGATTCTTGAAAGATCATAACCAGTGCCTCTGTTACCTCTTCAGCAACTTCTTTCAGGACTCTGGGATGTAGTCCACTTGGTCCAGATGACTTATCCACCTTAAGCAGTTTTTCCATTGTAATAGCAATGGGACTCATTCCTGCTTCCTGACACTCATGGACCTCTGGCTTACAGCTAGTGTCTTCCACAGTAAAGATTATTCTTAAAAAAATAATTAATTATTCTTTTCAAAGTTATTCTTAAGTTCATCTGCCATTTCTTTATCCCTCATTACTACCTCACCAGCATAGTTTTCCAGTGGTCTAATATCAACTCTCACTTCCCTTTTATTCTTTATATAGCTGAAAAAACATGTAGTATTCTGCTTTATATTATTGGCTAATTTGCCCTCATATTTCATCTTTTCCCTTCTTACAGCTATTTTAGTTGCCTTTTGTTGGATTTTAAAAGCTTCCCATTCATTCAACTTCCCACTCACTTTTGCTACCTTATATGCCCTTCCTTTGGCTTTTATGCAGTCCTTAACTTCCCTTGTCAGTCACAGTTGCATACCACTGCCATGTGAGAACTACTTCTTCTGTGGGACCTATCTATTCTGTGCCTTGTGAACTATTCCCAGAAACTTCAGACACCTCTGTTCTGTCGTCATCCCTGCCAGAATCCTCCTCCAATCCACCTGGGCAAGCTCCTCTCTCATGCCTCTGTTATTCCCTTTATTACATTGTGATACTCATGCATGTGACTTATGCTTCCCCCTCTCAAACTGCAGTATGAACTCAATTTTATTATGATCACTGGCTCCTAAGGGCTCCTTTACGTTAAGCTAATAAAATCAGATTTATTACACAACTCCCAATCTAAGATAGCCTTTCCCCTAGTAGGCTCGAGCACAAGCTGCTCTAAAAAGCCATTTCAATGACATTCAACAAATTCTCTCTCTTGTGATCTGACATCAACCTGATTTTCCCAATCTCCTTGCAATAATCCACATGTAAAAAATGCTCCACACAAAGCCCGGAAACTGCATTTCCACAATGGCACAAAATACTTCTCCTTTCAACCCTGAGTGCAGTTCAATGGACGTTGAGGATTATTTTGTGAGTTCAGTTTCACAGGCACTGAAGAATACATCATAGCTGTTGACTTTCCGAAGGTCTGGATTTAAGGCAAGTTGGGCTGTTTTGAGAATTTTAATATCTTAACTTTGTATCTGATGCAAATTACTCACTTTTGAAGTTTATATTGAGCTTTTTGACAATTATAGTGTTCGTGGCAGATGGATAAATTGTGACCAAAGCATGGTGCTTCAATTTATATTGCCAGCAAAGTCTACAGTCAAAAATTCCACTCACAAGATTTATATTTTTCATCACTTTTGAAATTTGGGACTGTTGGGGGCAGGGAGAAGGACACCTATAAAGCTGGTTACTCCTGGCTCATATTTGATACGGCTAGGACTAATGAGATGCAATAAGATAAATCGATGGCAGTAAAAGTGATACATGAAAGACTTTAAGACTGACAATGCATTGAAGTCAGTTGGTGGCAGGAGCTCTTTGCATATAATAAAAATACCATGTATCAATTTTCAAAAGACTTTTAATAAAGTATAACATAATAGATTTGTAAATATGGAAAGAAAATCACAGCAATGTTTTTCAGGGAAGGTTGTTGTTTTAACATTTTTAATGAAGAACCTAACTACATGGGATATAACTTCAAAATTTGCAAAGGAAACTTGGAAAAATCACACAGTAAGGGAGACTAGTGACAAGTGTCTGGAGGACAAATGGACAGAGGTTAAAACACATCAAATTAAATGTAAAACTGAAAAATTTAGTAACATATTCTAGTTGGAAGATAAGAGAAACATAAAGTAAGTCATTCAACTTTAAAAAGAAGGCAGAATAAAAATCTGGGAATTATATGCACATAGGTTTTGAAAACAACAATATAAATATCTGAGAATTATATGTACAGTACATAGGGCTTTGAAAGTGAGAGGCAGAATACAGCAGTTTCTGAAAATGGACTTACTCGGTCTCCACTCTACTGAGGCATTCCTTTTGTTCTCTCCACCCTCCCTCTCTCTGCAGTTAAACACACATTTTCTTATTGTACCAATTCTGGTGAAAGATCATTGGCTAACTCACTTTATGTCTTCGCAGATGCTGCCTGAACTAGACATACAGCTGTACAACCATATAACACAGAAACACGCTCTTCAGTTCATCAAGCCCATGTTGACCAAGTCGGACTGGGAAGGAGAGTTAAAATGTCATGCAACCAGAAGTCTGAGATTGCTATTATGGTTTCTTCAAAATAGAGGAAGTCACATTGTGAACACTTAATGCAGTACACCAGATTAGAGGATGTGCAGATGAATCCTTATCTCACTTGGAAGAGCTACTTGGTTCCTGGATGGTGGTGAGGGAGAAGGAAAAGAAACAGCTGTTATTGCTCCAAGAGTTGCAGGGGAAGTGCCTGAGGATGGGGGATGTGAGTGGAGAGGGATGAGTGGGTCATAGAGTGATGAAGACACTGGTGCCTACTGAAAGCAGAAAGAGGAGGATGTGACCCATTTACACTTATTCCATACTGATCACACTTTATCCTCCCAAAGTTGTCATCAAAGTTGCCAGACCAGCTATGCATCTGCACACCAAGTGCAATTTACAAATGCCAATTAACCTACTAGATATAGAACATAGAACAGTACAGCACAGTACTGTGCTGACCCTCAAACCCTGCCTCCCATATAACCCCCCCACCTTAAGTTCCTCCATATACCTGTCTAGTAGTCTCTTAAATTTCACTAGTGTATCTGCCTCCACCACTGACTCAGGCAGTGTATTCCACGCACCAAACACTCTCTGAGTAAAAAACCTTCCTCTAATATCCCCCTTGAACTTCCCACCCCTTACCTTAAAGCCATGTCCCCTTGTATTGATCAGTGGTGCCCTGGGGAAGAGGTGCTCACTATCCACACTATCTATTCCTCTTATTATCTTGTACACCTCTATCATGTCTCCTCTCATCCTCCTTCTCTCCAAAGAGTAAAGTCCTAGCTCCTTTAATCTCTGCATAATCCATACTCTCTAAACCAGGCAGCATCCTGGTAAATCTCCTCTGTACCCTTTCCAATGCTTCCACATCCTTCCTATAGTGAGGCGACCAGAACTGGACACAGTACTCCAAGCGTGGCCTAACCAGAGTTTTATAGAGCTGCATCATTACCTCATGACTCTTAAACTCTATCCCTTGACTTATGAAAGCTAACACCCCATAAGCTTTCTTATCTACCCTATCTACCTGTGAGGCAACTTTCAGGGATCTGTGGACATGTACCCCCAGATCCCTCTGCTCCATCCTGCCATTTACTTTGTACTCTGCCTTGGAGTTTGTCCTCCCAAAGTGTACCACCTCACACTTCTCCGGGTTGAACTCCATCTGCCACTTCTCAGCCCACTTCTGCAACCTATCAATGTCTCTCTGCAATCTTCGACAATCCTCTACACTATCTACAACACCACCCACCTTTGTGTCGTCTGCAAACTTGCCAACCCACCCTTCTACCCCGACATCCAGGTCGTTAATAAAAATCATGAAAAGTAGAGGTCCCAGAACAGATCCTTGTGAGACACCACTAGTCACAACCCTCCAATCCAAATGTACTCCCTCCACCACGACCCTCTGCCTTCTGCAGGCAAGCCAATTCTGAATCCACCTGGCCAAACTTCCCTGGATCCCATGCCTTCTGACTTTCTCAATAAGCCTACTGTGTGGAACCTTGTCAAATGCCTTACTAAAATCCATATAGATCACATCCACTGCACTACCCTCATCTATATGCCTGGTCACCTCCTCAAAGAACTCTATCAGGCTTGTTAGACACAATCAACCCTTCACAAAGCCATGCTGACTGTCCCTGATCAGACCATGATTCTCTAAATGCCCATAGATCCTATCTCTAAGAATCTTTTCCAACAGCTTTCCCACCACAGACGTAAGGCTTACTGGTCTATAATTACCTGGACTATCCCTACTACCTTTTTTGAACAAGGGGACAACATTCGCCTCCCTCTAATTCTCTGGTACCATTCCTGTAGACAATGAGGACACAAAGATCCTAGCCAGAGGCTCAGCAACCTCTTCCCTCGCCTCGTGGAGCAGCCTGGGGAATATTCCATCAGGCCCCGAGGACTTATCTGTCCTAATGTATTTTAATAACTCCAATACCTCCTCTGCCTTAATATCAACATGCTCCAGAACATCAACCTCACTCATATTGTCCTCACCGTCATCAAGTTCCCTCTGATCGGTGAATACCGAAGAGAAGTATTCATTGAGGACCTCGCTCACTTCCACAGCCTCCAGGCACACCTTCCCAACTTTATTTCTAATCAGTCCTACCTTCACTCCTGTCATCCTTTTGTTCTTCACATAATTGAAGAATGCCTTGGGGTTTTCCTTTACCCTACTCGCCAAGGCCTTCTCATGCCCCCTTCTTGCTCTTCTCAGCCCCTTCTTAAGCTCCTTTCTTGCTACCCTATATTCCTCAATAGACCCACCTGATCCTTGCTTCCTTTCTTTCTTTTTCAATCTTTTTATTCATTTCATAGAATGAAAACATAACATAACAATAATACAAATAGTAGGAGATACATTGTTACAGTTAAAATAAATGATTGTAAGACCAAATAGTGTAAGTTGGCAAAACTTCCAATCGTATAGAATAGGAATGAATAATACAAAGCAAAAAAAAACTAAAACAAAGCATGAAAAAGAAAAAAAAACAGAAAAAAAACCCTATCCCAAAAAAAAACTAAACTAAACAGAATTAGTCAACTAAACTAAAGACTTGGGCAGTACTAACAACTTAAAAATGGGAAAGAAGAAAACCTTAGTGTCGGTGACTCCGCTCCTCTCAACCAGCAGCACAAAGAGAAAAAACAAGTTTGGAAATAGTCAACTTACATCAAATGAAAATGCTGAATAAATGGTCTCCAAGTGTTTCAAATTTATTGGAAGGGTCATAAACCGTACTTCTAATTTTTTCCAAATTCAAACACACCATAGTTTGTGAAAACCAATGGAATACAGTAGGAGGGTTAATCTCTTTCCAATTCAGCAAAATAGATCTTCTAGCCATTAAAGTAAGAAATGCAATCATCCTACATGCTGAAGAGGTTAAATAACTTGAATCTATCATTGGTAATCCAAAGATAGCAGTAATTGGATGGGGTTGTAAGTCTATATTCAAAACGGTGGAAATAATATCAAAAATATCTTTCCAATATTTTTCCAACAAAGGACATGACCAAAACATGTGAGTTAAAGAAGCTATCTCGCAATGACATCTATCACATATTGGGTTAATGTAAGAGTAATAACAAGATAGTTTATCTTTGGACATATAGGCCCTGTGCACTACTTTAAACTGTGTCAACACATGTTTGGCACATATAGAGGATAAATTAACCAATTAAAGAATTTTTTCCCATTTTTCAGTTGGTATAACAATCTTAAGTTCTCTTTCCCAATCAGCTTTAATTTTATTGGAAACATCAGGGGATAAATTCATAATTATATTATATATAATTGCTACAACACTTTTCTGAGAAAGGTTTAAATCTAAAATTTTTTCCAAAGTGTCCATTGGGTATGGGTGTGGAAAATTAGGAGAAACAGTAATTAAGAAGTTTCTAATCTGTAAATATCTAAAAAAGTGAGATCTGGGTAAGTTATATTTATTAGAAAGTTGATCAAAAGACATGAAACAATTATCCAAAAATAAATCACGAAAACGTACTATACCTTTGGTTTTCCAATCAAAGTAAGCTTTATCCATAGTGGAAGGTTGAAAAAGGAAATTAGATAAGATAGGACTTGCTAAAATAAATTGATTAAACCCAAAAAATCTTCGGAATTAAACCATATACGTAAAGTATGCTTAACTATTGGATTATTGATTTGTTTATACAATTTAGAAGAAATAAAAGGAAGCGAAGTTCCTAAAATCGAGCCCAAGGAGAACCCTTGTAAAGAATTACATTCAAGATTTACCCACTGTGGATTTAAAGGTACATCCAAATCTCGTAACCAAAATTTTAAATATCGAATATTAATTCCCCAATAATAAAATCTAAAATTCGGGAGGGCAAGCCTCCCCTCCTTTTTAGGTTTCTGTAAATACTTTTAACTTAACCTAGGATTTTTGTTCTGCCATATATATGAGGAAATTTTTGAATCTACGTTATCGAAAAAAGATTTTGGGATAAAAATTGGAACCGATTGAAATACATATAAAAATTTGGGCAAAACAATCATCTTAATAGCATTAATTTGACCAATTAGAGACAAAGAGATTAGTGACCATTTAATAAACAAAAGCTTAATCTGATCAATTAAAGGTAAAAAAATTAGCTTTAAATAAATCTTTATACTTTTTCGTAATTGTTATCCCTAAATATATAAATGAATCAGTAACCAATTTAAATGGTAAACGTCCATAGATAGGTACCTGCTTATTTAAGGGAAATAATTCACTCTTATTAAGATTCAATTTGTAACCAGAAAAATTACTAAATTGAGCCAACAAATCTAGAATAGCAGGAATTGACTTCTCTGGGTTAGAGATGTATAGCAACAAATCATCTGCATATAGTGATAATTTATGTATTTCATTTCCGTGGGTAATACCAAAAATATTGGGCGAGTCGCGGATAGCAATTGCTAAAGGTTCAAGGACGATATTGAATAATAAAGGACTAAGAGGACATCCTTGCCTAATGCCACGAGAGAGCTGAAAAAAAGGAGATCTATGATTATTAGTACAAACCGAGGCTACCGGGGAGTAATATAACAATTTAATCCAAGATATAAATGTCCAACTAAAATTAAATTTCTCAAGGACATTAAATAAATAAGGCCATTCAACTCTGTCAAAGGCTTTCTCGGCATCTAATGAGATAATACATTCTGGGGTAATAAGTGAATGGGTATAAACAATCTTCATTAACCTCCTAATATTAAAAGATGAATAATGATTTTTAATAAACCCGGTTTGATCCATAGATATAATTTGAGGTAATACCTTCTCTAACCTTGTTGCTAGAATTTTTGAAAAAATTTTTGAATCTACATTCAAAAGAGATATCGGTCTGTATGATGCACAATCAGTAGGATCTTTTTTTTTAAGAATTACAGAGACAGAGGCTTCATAAAACGATTGTGGTAATTTACCTAAACTGATTGCTTCTTTGAATATTCTAGACAACCTCGGAGAGAGAATGGAGGAAAAGAATTTTAAAAATTCCACTGTAAACCCGTCTGGACCGGGTACTTTACCAGAATTCAATGATGAGATTGCAGTTATTATTTCTTCCTCTGTAACAGGAGTTTCTAATGATAAGCAATCTTCGGGTGATACTTTCGGAAAATTCAGCTTACCTAAAAAATCATGCATGAAATTAGAATCATGAGGAAAATCAGAGTGGTATAGAGAGGTATAAAATTCTTGAAAGGTTTTGTTTATCCCAACATGATCAACTGTCAAAGTATCATTGTGTTTACGAATCGTAGTAATTTGACGTTTAACCGAATCGAATTTCAATTGATTAGCCAATAGTTTACCCAATTTATCACTATGAATATAAAAATCACTTCTAGTTCTCATTAATTGATTTTCAATCGAAGATGTTAATAATAAGCTATGTTCCAATTGAAGCTCAACTCTGTGTTTGTATAGCTCCTTACTGGGAGAAATAGCATATTTTTTATTGATTTCTTTAATTTTATCAACCAACGAGAGTATTTCATTCTTAACACGCCTTTTCAAACCAGCCGAATAGGAAATAATCTGACCACGAATATAAGCTTTAAAAGCGTCCCAAACAGTTCCATTGGAAACTTCTTCTGTAGTATTAGTTGAAAAGAAGAAATCAATCTGTTCCTTTATAAAGTTGACAAGGTCCGAATCTTGAAGCAAAGTAGGGTTAAATCGCCATTGTCTATTAGTAGAAGAAGTATCCATTAACTTGATAGAAAGTTTCATTGGAGCATGATCTGAAATGGTGATAATATCTTAATTACAGTCAACAACAGCTGGGATTAATCGAGCGTCAATAAAAAAAATAGTCAATTCGGGAATAAGAACGATGAACATGTGAAAAAAAGGAGAATTCTTTATCGTTTGGATGTAGAAATCTCCAAATTTCTGAAATCCCAGAATCCAACATAAAAGAGTTAATAAGAGTAGCCGACTTATTCGGTAAGGCTGGACTACCTATGGATCTGTCCACATGGGATTCAAACACAAGTTAAAGTCACCACCCATTATCAACATATACTTATCTAAATTAGGAAGGGAAGTGAATAGGTGTTTAAAAAACTCAGGATAATCCACGTCGGAGCGTAAACATTAACCATAATAACCTTTTTATTAAAAAGTACCCCAGTGATTAGCAAAAATCTACCATTAGGATCTGAGATAGTGTCTTGATGGATAAATGTAATTGATGAATCTATAAAGATTGAAACGCCTTTAATTCTGGCTTGAGCATTTGTGTGGTGTTGTTGTCTTTTCCAAAACTTAAAGAAGCGTTGATTACCCTCTTTCCTTACATGAGTTTCTTGTGTAAAAATAATATGAGCATTCAGTCTTTGGAATACTTTGAAAATCTTTTTCCGTTTTATTGGATGGTTTAAACCATTTGTATTCCAAGAGACAAAATTAATAATATGAGCCATAATTTAAGATCAGCCCTTTGGTAAGTAAAGGGTTAACCATAATGCTTCCTAAACCTCATGTATGCTGCCTTCTTCCATATGATTAGATTTTCCACCTCACTTGTCACCCAATATTGACTGGGAATCCATACTGTAAAAGGACTAGATGGGATAGAGTTTGTCAAATGTATTTATGAAAATTTCCTACATCAGCATGTAGAAGTCCCAGTGAGAGAGTATGCGATACTGGATCTGCTGTTAGGGAATGAGACAGGGCAGTTGACAGAAGTTTGTGTAGGGAAACACATTGCATCCAGTGACAACAATGCCTTCAATGCCATTAGTTACAAAGTAAATATGCAGAGAGATAGGTCTGATCCTCGGGTTGAGATCCTAAAGTGGAGAAAAGCCAATTTTGATGGCAAATGTGGGTTGGAACAGGCTTGCTTTCTGGCAAAAGTGTACTTGGAAAGTGGGAGACCTTAAAAATGAAATTTTGAAAGTACAAAGCTTGTATGTGCCTGTCAGAGTAAAAGATAAAGATAACAAGTGTAGGGAACATTGGTTTTGAAGAGATATTGAGGCCCTGGTTAAGAGATAAAAGGAGGATCATAGCAGGTATAGGCAAGTAGGAACAAATGAGGTGCTTATGGAGTACAGGAAATGCAAGAGAATACTTAAGAAAGAAATCAGGAGGGCTAAAAGAAGGCATGAAGTTGCCCGAGTGGACAAAGTGAAGGAGAATCCTAAGGGATTCTACAGATATGTTAAAAGCAAAAGGATTAGAAGGGACAAAATTGGTCCTCTGGAAGACCAGAATGGTATTCCATGTGTGGAGCCAAAACAGATGGGGGATCTTAAATGCATTCTTTGCATCTGTATTTACTCAGGAGATGGACATAGAGTCTATAGAAGTGAAAGCAAAGTGGCATCAATTTCATGGACCCTGGTCAGATTACAAAGGAGAGGGTGTTCCTACCCTGAGGCAAACCAAGGTGGATAAATCCCCAGGGCCTAACAAGGTGTTCCCTCGGACCCTATGTGCAGTAAGTGCAGAAATTGCTGAGGCCCTTGCAGAGATATTTAAAACATACTTTGTGACAGGTGAGGTACCAGAGGATTTGAGGATAGCCAATGTTGTTCGTTGTTTAAAAAAAGGCTTTAAACAGAAACCCAGAAATTATAGGCCAGTGAGTCTGACATCAGTAGTGGGAAAGTTATTCCAAGGACCAGATATATGAGTATTTGGATAAACAAGTACTGATTAAGGATAGTCAGCATGGGTTTCTGCATGGTAGGTCATGTCTAACCAATTTTATAGAGTTTTTTGAGGTCACCAGGAAAATGGATGAAGATAAGGCAGTGGATGTTGTCTACATGGACCTTAGTTAGGCATTTGACTAAGTCCCACATGGGAGGCTGGTCAACAGGATGAGATAGGGCTATAAAGAACACAAAATAATCTGCAGATGCTGGGATCAAAGCAACACTCAAATCATGCTGGAGGAACTCAGCAGGCCGGGCAGCCTCCGTGGAAACGACGAGTTGACGTTTCGGGCTGGAACCCTTCGTCAGGACTGAAGAGGGAAGGGGCAGAGGCCCTATAAAGAAGGTGGGGGAGGGTTGGAAGGAGAAGGCTGGTAGATTCAGTTGAAAAACCAGTAATTTGAAAGACAAAGGGGTGGGGGAGGGGAAGCAGGGAGGTGATAGGCAGGAAAACAATGGGTAGTAGGAGGAGGCGGAACCATAAGGGAGGTGATAGGCAGCTGGGGTAGGGGGCAAAGTGAAATAGGGATAGAGGAAGGGAGGGGGAGGGAATTACCGGAAGTTGGAGAATTCTATGTTCATACCAAGGGGCTGGAGACTACCTAGACGGTATATGAGGTGTTGCTCCTCCAACCTGAGTTTAGCCTCATCATGGCAGTAGAGGAGGCCATGTATGGACATATCTGAATGGGAATGGATAGCAGAGTTGAAATGGGTGGCTACCAGGAGATCCTGTCTGTTGTGGCGGACGGAGCGGAGGTGCTCGATGAAGCGGTCCCCCAATCTGTGCCGGGTTTCACCGATGTAGAGGAGGCCGCACCGGGATCACCGGATGCAATAGATGACCCCAACAGACTCACAAGTGAAGTGTTGCCTCACCTAGAAGGACTGTTTGGGGCCCTGAATGGTGGCAAGAGAGGAGGCGTAGGGACAGGTGTACAGGGAGATCCACCCGGCACTTATCCCTGTAAGCTTAAGTGCTACCTCTACATCGGCCTCCTCTACATCGATGAAACCCAACGCAGATTGGGGTGGGGGACCGCTTCGTCGAGCACCTCTGCTCCGTCCGCCACAACAGACAGGATCTCCCAGTAGCCACCCACTTCAACTCTGCTTTCCATTCCCATTCAGATATGTCCATACATGGCCTCCTCTACCGCCATGATGAGGCTAAACTCAGGTTGGAGGAGCAACACCTCATATACCGTCTAGGTAGTCTCTAGCCCCTTGGTATGAACATAGAATTCTCCAACTTCCGGTAATTCCCTTCCCCTATCCCTATTTCACTCTGCCCCCTCCCCCAGCTGCCTATCACCTCCCTCATGGTTCCGCCTCCTCCTACTACCCATTATTTTCCTGTCTATCACCTCCCTGCTTCCCCTCCCCCACCCCTTTGTCTTTCAAAATACCGGTTTTTCAACTGAACCTACCAGCTTTCTCCTTCCAACCCTCCCCCACCTTCTTTGTGGGGCCTCTGCCCCTTCCTTCTTCAGTACTGATGAAGGGTTCCAGCCTGAAACGTCGACTCATCGTTTCCACAGATGCTGCCCGACCTGTTGAGTTCCTCCAGCGTGTTGTGAGGGTTATAAGGAAAGCTTTTAGCACATTGGCCTTCATAAATCAATGTATTGAGTACAGAAGATGGGATGTTATGTTGAAGTTGTAGAAGACATTGGCGAGGCCTAATTTGGAGCATCGTGTGTCGTTTTAGTCACCTACCTAAAGGAAAGATGTCAACAAGGTCAAAGGAATGCAGAGAAAATTTACTAGGATGTTGCTGGGTCTGGAGGACCTGAGTTATAAGGAAAGATTGAATAGGTTAGGACTTTATTCTTTAGAACGTAGAAGATTGAGAGGAGATTTGATAGAGGTCTACAAAATTATGAGGGGTATAGATAGGGTAAATGCAAGCAGGCTTTTTCCACTGAGGTTGGGTGGGACTGCAACCAGAGGTCATAGGTTAAGAGTGAAAGGTGACAATTTTAAGCAGAACATGAGGGGAAATTTCTTCACTCAAGAGGGTCAAGACAGTATGGAACGAGCTACCAGCACAAGTGATGTATACAAGCTCGATTTCAACAAGAGAAGTTTGGATAGATACTTGAATAGTAGGGATATGGAAGGCTATGGTCTCCGTGCAGGTAAATAGGAGTAGGCAGTTTAAATGGTTTTGGCATTAACTAGATGGGCTGAAGGGCCTGTTTCTGTGCTGCACTTCTCTATGACCGTAGCTTTGTTAAGGAGTCATAACTAGCACAGTCTGGCTGAAATATTAAAAGTGGCTTTTATAAGGCTGCTGTTTTCTGTTCATTATGGCCTATTTTTAGCCAAAACACCACACCCTGTCACCACTGAAAATCTGCTCAGAGTGCATATCTCTGTTATGCACTCTGCTCTGTTGATCTGTTCTGTTGATCTTGCTGAGTCTGATATTTTCAATTTGCCACTCCTCATCGGTTCATCTTCCTTCTTACATAGCATTCCTGATGTCAACCTTTATAGGATGACTAATATAGCTTTAATAGTTACCCTGTATTAGGATGCAATATTGCACACAGTTAGAGTAAAGGCTGGTTCCCTTTTTATAAATTTAGGTCATGATTCCTCAGTACTATTTTAATAGACACCAAGCTGCTTGGCAAATTGGAAATGAGAGATTATGCTGTATTGTTTGAAAATTTTGTAAGTAATATAAATATTATTTATAAACATACTTGTATGTCATAGTAAATATTATGGAAATTTACTTGTAATTTGAAAATCAAGAAACATTGGTAAAAAGGCAGAACTATACATGCTTTAGTCACCCTTTTGTGAATGGAGAGCCAACTGCTTTAATTTCATGAATAAAAGCAGAATGTACTAAAAATATTCAGCAAGTCAGGAAATATTGTGAGTGCAAAGTAGGATTACTGTTACAGGCTGATGATTAGAATTTCTTTCCTTTTTAGGTATTCATACAGTAGCATCACTCCACGTTAAGGCAGTGTACATAAATTCATCATTGTGCCTCCACTGAAATACTGTGCATATTGCTCCCTGTCTGTGGGGAGATGTGGATTGGATAATCTCCCTTCTAAATTCCCTGTAACCACTGATAGTCAACTTAATATCAGCAATCTTTTCTACCTCAGTGCACTGTGTAATGATTTGATCTGTGTGAATAGTATATATAACAAGTATATATAGGTTTTTCATGGTTACCCCGGTATATGTGACAACAGTAAATCAATTCTAATTCCAGTTCCAACTGACTCACAGTTGAATATGAGTTGCAGCCTCCAGGATACAGTGTGCTACATTTATCGAGTAAACAATGCTCCAGACATCCTTAGACCTTAGGACATAGGAGTGGAATTAGGCCATTCAGCCTATTGAGTCTGCTCCATCATGCATTAGGGTTGAGGAAGAACTTGGGACAGATTAGAAGAATGGACAAGAGGTGACAGATGGAATACAGTTCAGGGAACTACATGATCATGCACTTGGTAGAAGGAAGAGAGATGTAGACTATTTTCTAAATGGGAAGCAAATTCTAAACAGGAAATCGGAGTTGCAATGAAACTTGGGCATACTGGTGCAAGATTTCCTAAAGGTTAAGACCATAAGATAAAGGAATAGAATTTGGCCATTTGGGCCATCGAGTCTGCTCTGCCATTTGATCTTGGCTCATTTATTTTCCCTCTAAACCCCAGTCTCCTGCCTTCTTTCTGTGACCTTTGACACCCTTATTGATCAATAACCTATCAACATTCACTTTAAATAAACTCAACGACTTGGCCTCCACTGCCATATGTGGCAATTGTTACGTACCCGGTAACTGGGTTGCCAAACCAGCAGAAATGGACCACTTAGTTGGAGTCTGGATTACTGGAATTAAGAAAGTTTTATTAAAGAAATAAGTAACACAGTATTCTAATCGTAAGGATATAAATGCAACAGGTTAACAATGATAAAACACACATGTACACAGAACTAGGGTAATAGGAATCAATCAAGCTCTATTGCAGTCTAGGGGTAAAATGATCAGTCTCAAGTGACGCAGAGTTCAGTTCAGCTCAGTACAGTTCGCAGCAATCGCTGTTGTGCCGTTGGAGAGAGAGAGAGCGACTATGCAAATTTCTGATTCAAACAGACCTTTGACGTTCCTCGCAGTTAGCTTTTGGGCGAGCCCTTTTACTGTCTTCTGAGGTCACCGACTGTGACCCCTCCGTTCCAGATACGATCGTTCTTCCGTGGTGAACCCGGCACCCAGGCAAGGGCGGACACACACACCAGGTTCTCGCCGATCGTACCTTTTCACCCTGTGCGTCTATGGTCAGTCCCGCGACCAGACCTCCAAACTCTCACCAACTTGTGGGGGCACACCGCACTTCCAGGGTCTCATTATCTCGTGATCTCGTGGTGTCTCTTGCCTTAGTGAACCTGTTCCTTTTATCCCCCTACTGGGGTATCGCCTGTCCATCAAACTTCAAACAGTTCAGGTTCAAAGACAATACTCGGAATTGTGTCTCTTTTAGTTAATCTCTCTCGTCTCTCATTAACATTTCTGAATTCTACTCCATTGTCTCACTTATCTCTCTCATTAGCATCGATCTTCTGATAACTTGGTCTTTCGTCACACAATGAACTCCACAGATTCACCACACTCTGACCAAAGAAATTCTGCCTCATCTCTATTTTAAAGGACATCCTTCTATTCTGAGGCTGTGCCCTCTGGTTATAGACCCTCCCTCTACTGGAAACATCCTTTCCAACATCCACTCTATCTAGGCCTTTCGATATTTAGTAGGTTTTAATTAGAACAACCCCTCCCCCCTTTCATTCTTTTAAAGTCAAGTAAATACAGGTCCAAAGCCATCAAGTGCCTCTTAAACATTAACCATTTTATTCCCAGAATCATTCTAGTGAACCTCCTATGGTTCCTCTCCAATACCAGGACATCCTTTGTTAGATATGGGGCCTAAAATTGTTCATAATACTCCATTTATGGCCTGACCAAGTAAAATCTCAGCATTACATTCTTGCTTTTATATTCTAGACCCTTCAAAATGAATGCTAACATCGTATTTGCCTACCTTACTACTGACTCAACTTGAAAGTTAACCTTTAGGGAATCCTGCACTAGGTCTCCCAAGTCCTTTTGCACCTTCAATTTCTGAATTAGTTCAGAAACCAATTAAGGAAACCATGCTGACTTCCATCTACTTTATCATGTGCCTCCAAGTATCTTAAAACCAAAACCTTAATAATGGACTCTAAAACATCTTACCAACCATTGAAGTCAGGCTAACATGCCTAGAATTTGTCTCCTTAATCTTATCACCTTAATTTCCTAACTTCATCATTCTGATTAGTGATTCGTTTATCTTAAATATATCTTCATGAAGGTCAAAAGCCATCTGTAGCTTACACATGAAAATCCTTGGGTTTTGAAAAGTCGCAACTTGTATGAAGGTTGGTGGAAAGAGTGCAGGAGGCACAATAACCACAATATGCATGGATTTTAGAATAATGTCAAAATTATCAAATATTCAAGAACTCCCCCAAATAAAACTTAAGATCTGAAGAGAGGACTGAGAAGTCATCAACTAGAGGAAGTACTTCAAAGGTGTCTTCTTTGAAGCGGGAGTTCTTGGCAGCACATAATTCACTACAATCTTGGCATTACCCCAGCCAGTAAGAGTTTCATGAGATCATCAGTAACTGAAAAACAAAAAGGTCGCTGAAGCAGACAAAATTCCTGCTGAAGAACATATTGTGTAGTAGTTAAACCACAAGTTAACCAGTTGATGATTCATTACGAAGATCAAAAAACCTTGAAACAGTTGCTTTTTCAAGGCTTTATTTAATGCAGCTACATAACTCTCTGTCACTTCCCTGGAAGGAGAATTATACAGAAAAATCAATGAATATTTGATGCCATGACACTGCATAATACTCTCAATCAATGTTCTCTGTGATTTATTGTCCGGCACTTACCTTGTATGTATTCATGCATAGATCTGAACTCATCAATGGTACATTCCAATGTTATAAAAAGTGTCACTATGTCCAATTTCAATATATTTCAAGTATCCACAGAAAATAAACCTGACATGAACGCATCAGAATAATTGAATAATCCATTTCTTTCCATGGTTGTATTGATGTCTTGTATGATACTGCTCTAAGTTCTTGGGACAATTTACATACCGATGCTACTTCTTCCAGGTCTCTCCCAATATTCATTCAATAAGCAAAACTTCTGGCAACAGCTTTCATGTTGAAGATGCCAGTATGTTTTGAATATAGCTCATCTCAGGTACTTCTTCCTGAGAATGCTTGAAATAATGACTCAGCATTCCCGTTTCAAACAACACTGGTATGTTTGACAATTCAAGTGCTAAATTGAAGAATATTCTGCAAGTCTTCATTTTAGACGTGTCTATGCTGTACCTGTATACTTGCTGAGTCACCTGACTAGTAGTGATAGCAGGGACCTGGAAATCATCAGCTCTAAACTTCAGTTTGAAAATCTTGCACTCTCTACCCATAGCAGAAAATTCATGCAATGATCTGGACAGAGTATCTTGAGTTTGTAATTACATTTTAATTTGATAAATGATATTCAATTGTATATTTACCCTATGAAAGTAAACCTGCCACCAGGGAACTTCCCAATAGGAATCAATGCTATTTCTTCACATGGAAGATAATGGCTTCCTTCCCAGTGATGCTTATTTAATGAATGAGGCAAATAATAAAGGGAACTTTCTAAATACAGTAAAATTCATAACATGGTTGATGACAGCGCCAGTGCTATAACTTGAATCATCTTATGACCATAGGACATAGGAGCAGAATTAGGGCATTTGACCCATCAAGCCTGCTCCAGCATTCAATCATGCCTGATTTACTATCCCCCATTAACTTCATTCTCCTGCCTTCAACTCATAACCTTTGACGTCTTTAGTAATCAAGAACCTATCAACCTCTGCTTTAAATATACCCAAATTGACCTTTCCAGCCGTGTGTGGCAATGAATTCCACAGATTCACCAACCTCTGACCAAAGAAATTCTGTTTTAAAGGACATCCTTCCATTCTGAGACAGTGCCCTCTGACTATAGACCCTCGTACTATTAGAAACATCCTCTCCACATCCACTCTATCTAGGCCTTTCAATATTTAGTAGGTTTTGATGAGATCCCCTCTTTCTTCTAAATTCAAGCAAGTACAGGCTCAGAGCCATCGCATGTGCCTCATACATTAACCATTTCATTTCTGGGATCATTCTCATATCTTATTCTTTCATTAAGGCTTTTGTTCTATCAGAGTGATTCAGCACATTTTTTTAATTTAAGATGTGCATTTATTAAATGTTTTTTTGTTGCACGTTACTCCAATTTCTCATTCTTAAGATACAACAGAGTTAGCACAATTATTAGGTTAGACATACATCTGGAATAACAGTTAGTCATTCCAAGAGTGAAACATTGTGATATTGTCTGGATATTTGGTTCTCATGATAGCATTACTTTTGTCTTTAGGCTTTGGGCTGCTAATACTCACCTTCAAATTTAAGACATGCCATTCCTGGCTGTGCTAATGCACAAGTAAACTATTTACATTCCACATAATGATGATGGAGAAACTTTAATACTTCCTCCAAAATATATGGATTATTTTCTGTAACGACCTGTGGGTTGCATGGACAGATTGTTTGTTAATGCCCAACACAACTGTGTGCATAGAAGGCTAAAAGTTCTTTGAGGATGATTTAATTATATAAAGCAGTTTAGTATAGGAATTCATAATCAGAGACTCCCACCAACCAGGTCATGCTCCCTTCTTGCCACTGCCATCAGGAAGAAAATGCAGGAGCCTCAGGATTCACCTTATCAGGTTCAGGAACAGTTATTAGCCTCAGCCATCAGGTTCTTGAATTACAGGGGATAACTTCACCCATCTTCACTTGCCCCATCACTGAACTGTTCCCACAACCTAAGGACCCACCTTCAAGGATTCTTCACTTCATGTTCTCAATATTTAAGAATGACTCTGTAGCCTGCATCGGTTAGCGGCGCAGGGCTATACTGAACTAAACTAAACCGAATATACTATGGGTTTGATGCTTGATTTTCTATGTGTATTTCGCTCACTTTTTGCCATTTACATAATTTGTTCTTTTTTTTGTGTGTTGGTATTCTATGTTTTCTTGAATGGATTCCATGGTGTTCCTTTGTTTTGTGGCTGCCTGCAGGTGGATGACTCTCAGTGCTGTATTCTGGGTACAGACTCTGATAATAAATTTACTTTGACTTCGTATTATTTATTATTAGTAGCAGTATTCCTTTTTTTTGTATTTGCAGAGTTTTCTTTTTTGTATTTGCAGTTTGTTGTCTTCCACACCTATTGGTGCAGTCTTTCATTGATTCGATTACAGTTACTGGATTTAGAGCATGCCCGCAAGAAAATGAGTCTCAGGGTTATATATAGTGACATATATGTACTTTGATTACAAATTTACTTTGAACTTTTGAACCTATTGTATGTATCAATTAGATGCTCTTCTAACTGTCCTAATCGATTTCCAGCTGCTAATAGGGTACAGCAAATCATTTCTTTCTGAAAAATATGAATGCTCAGTAGGTCTTAAGATTAAAATAACCAAACCTATTGTATGTATCAATAGGCATCCGTTACTCTCATGAGACCATGCATTTGCACCTTGGAAGGTTTCCAGGGTGCAGGCCTGGGCAAGGTTGTATGGAAGACCAGCAGTTGCCCATGCTGTAAGTCTCCCCTCTCCATGGGTGTTGTCCAAGGGAAGGGTACTACAGCTTGGCACTGGTATCGTCACAGAGCAATGTGTGGTTAAGTGCCTTGCTCAAGGACACAACACGCTGCCTCAGCTGAGGCTCGAACTAGCAACTTCAGATCACTAGACTGACAACTTAACCACTTGGCCACATGCCAACAATATGCATCAATTAGATCACTTCTTTCTGACAAATAGGTCTTGAGATTAAAATAACTAAAATGTTCTTCTGGGAAGTGTAGTAAATCATTAGAATTCTCTAATCAAAACTCAGTAAAAGTGAATAAATTCAAGCCAAAGAAAGATAAATACAAAAGATTCTGCAGATGCTGGAGATCTTGAGCAACACACACAAAGACTGATAATTTTTTGGATACCACGGAAATCAAGAGATGAAGAGGCAGGGCCGGATTTTGATGCAGATGATATTGTTGATTGGTAGAGCGGGTTTGATGGATGTAATGGCCTGTTGCTGCTTTTTATGTTCAAAAGTTTTCAGTTCCCTTTGCCATTCTCACATTTTCCACTCTTCAAGAGCTTCTCATTCTCACTTGTCCCTTATTTTATTCTGCACTATCATCGGCGTCCTTTCTAACTTTGGTCCCAACGTTCTGCTCCACATCGCAATTTCACCTCATTCTCCTTTTCATCACTCCACCCGAATCATATATACTTCAACATAGAAATATAAATACTGATCAGAATCAGAATCCTTTATTATCGCCAAGTATGTGGACACATACAGGGAATTTGATGCCGGTTTCCCCGAGCTCTCGCTGTACAGAATCAAAAAACAAATAAAACAATAGCGCAAATAATCGTGAACTATATACAATGAGGTATACCTGTGTATGTACAGGTGGACTTGGTTTATAATAAACTAAAATTCAAGTGTTCATAAGACTGATGCCATACGGAAAAAACTGTTCTTGTACCTATTTGCCCTGATCGCGCATTGTATGTGAAGACAAAATTCATGCTAACGTTTGCCATGCAATCTTTGCACTGGAAACTCACTCTGCTTCACCCGCTGAGCATTTCCAGTATTCTCTTCTCATTACGGTTTGAACTCAACCGCAGGACTAAAGAAATATTCTGTTTACGGCTCGCGGCCGTTTCAGATTTTACACCAGTTCCAACACATGTAAACGAGGTGGTGATGAAAGGAACTGGGCTGAGCGGGCAGTCTGCACCGGCCCTGCTTTGGCTGCAGGTGGCACCAACCCCGGCCCGGGCCTCGGAACGTCGGCGCAGCCTGCTCGCGAGACCGCTTGAATTCGCGAACCGTTTGGGAGCCCGCTCCGGATCAGACCGGCTGTAGCCGGCGCCGGGTGGCGGCTCTACTGGCTGGTGGCAGGGAGAAGATGGACGAGGAGGAAGCAAGCCCTCGGGCCGTTCGCCGGAAAGCACATCCTCGGTTTCCATCTTCGGCCTTCAGCTCGAAGCCGGAGCCGTCGGCGTGAACCAGCGGGCGGCTGCTCCAATCGCCAGGCACGTTCGGCGCGGTGAGTGTGAGCGCTAGCTTGTACAGCCGTCTGGAGTTACTCTGGGTCGGGCGTTGCTATGGCAAATAAGAGGGGAATAGAAAGCTTTCACCACTTCTCCAGTACTTTAACAACAGGCCTTTCTCCAGGAAATGGCAGTGGACTTAACTAATTTGTGCGTGTCTTCACAGAAAAATAAAACAAACACAAATCCTGCCAGAAATAATAATGTATCAGTGACAAGGGGAAACTGAAGGAAATTAGTATTAGCCCAAAAATAGTCCTAAATGATGTTGAAAGCTAATCTACACCCGATCCTGATGAAATATCTTCGAGATGAAACGTCAACTGTTTCTCTTTCCGCGGACGCTGCCTGATCTCCAAGTTTGTCCGGTATTTTATGTTTTCATTTCAAATTTCCCATTATAAAGGTTTTATTTTATCTCAGAATCAGGTTTATTATCACTGGCATGTGACGTGAAATTTGTTAACTTGAAACAGACAAGAGACATAGTGGATACCCTGGTCATTTAAAAATGCTATAGACTCTGAAATTTGTTATTGCAATTTGTTACTTTAAGAAAGCAAAAAGAGACACAACAGAACCACTGTCCTAAACTCTAATGGTGAAACTCCTGAAATGTGAAGTGAAAGATGCAATAATAGAACATTTTCACAGTGTAACAATGTAAAGAATTGAGCAGGGTCAGTGTATATTTATGAAAGGAAACGATTTCTGACTAATCTGCTGGAGAACTCTGAGGACATAACCAGTAGAACCAGTGGATGTGGTGTGTTTGAAAGTTTAGAAGGCTGTTGATAAGGTTCTGCACAAAGACCCACATAGAATTGGGGCTAATTTGAATATTAGACAGAAAGCAAATAATATGAATAAGTGGATTATTCTCATGACAGGGATAGGTGCTTTGGTCACAATTTAGGAATTATTTGAAGAAAATAGTAAACTCACCAGTCACCTGCTTTTCTGCCAAATTTTTCTTAATTCAATAGCAAAGTTTCAATGCTTCTGTTTAGTTTTACAAGTAGAAGTTTTCATGTTTTGGCAAATGCTTTCTGTGGTAAATAATGCTGAGGTTGGGCCTATTCCTGCCTGTACTTTGATCTAAAAGAATGCTTAAAAATCTTAAGTGATGCACAATACCATTTTAAATTAAACTTGTGACAGGCATTTTGGCTTTTTTCTATGTTGATTATGTTGCCAAAATGCATAATATATCATCTGTATTACAATTAATAGTGAGTGGGATGATGCCGATATTTGGATCCCAACATCTACATCTCTCTCATATTGCCTCTATTCCTTATTGAGCCAGTGTTGCTTGTATGTTTACTCCAACCATCAATGTTATTGTTTCAGTTACAGCTTCGGAGCATAGAAAATGAAGGGGGAGGGGTTGAGTTACCAAAAAAAAATTGTGGGGGGTGGGGTGAGTTACCAAAAAATTAGGGGGATCAGAAAGAGGGAATAAAACATTGCATGATTAAGGAAATTCCCAATTCCTTTTAAGTATAAGGACAGGAGGGTTACCAACATAAAAAGTAGGATCCATTGACAATATGTGCACGAAATCAAAGGATGTAGGCGAGGTCTTAAAATTATTTATTCTCATCCATATTCACCAGGAAGAAGGAAACTATAATTAAGAATTTGGAAGTGGATCAATTGAGAAGATAGCATGGCAATGGCAGGTGAAATTTAATCTTGATAAATGTGAGATGTTGTACTTTGAGAAGACCAGTAAGGGTAGAAGTATTGAAGATGGAAAGGCTTTCATTTACAAGTCCAAGATCCTGAAGGTGGCAGCACAAGGAAATAAGATATTGAAGAAGGCTTGCAATATAATTGACCTTGTTGATTGAATCAAAGGCAGTGACGAATTGGCATATAGGAGAGAGATTGAAATTCTGGTTGAATGGTGCCACAACAGCACCCCCTCTCACTCAATGTCAATAAAACCAAAGAGGTTTTATTAAAGGAGGAAGAAACCAAAGGCCCATGAGCCAGTCCTCATTAGAGATGCAATTTAATGTGGATAAATCTGAAGTTATCCACTTTGGTGGCAAAAACAAGAAAACAGATTATTATCTGAATGGTGGCCAATTAGGAAAAGGGGAGGTGCAACAAGACATGGTGTCATTATACACCAGTCATTGAAAGTGGGCATGCAGGTACAGCAGGTGGTGAAAAAGGCAAATGGTATGCTGGCATTCATAGCAAGAGGATTCAAGTACAGGAGCAGGAAGGTACTACTGCAGTTGTACAAGGCCTTGGTGAGACCACACCTGGAGTATTGTGTGCAGTTTTGGTCCCCTAATCTGAGGAAAGACATCCTTGCCATAGAGGGAGTACAAAGAAGGTTCACCAGATTGATTCCTGGGATGGCAGGACTTTCATATGATGAAAGACTGGATCGACTGGGCTTGTACTCATTGGAATTTAGAAGATTGAGGGGGGATCTTATTGAAACATATAAAATCCTAAAGGGATTGGACAGGCTAGATGCAGGAAGATTGTTCACGATGTTGGGGAAGTCCAGAACGGGGGGTCACAGTTTGAGGATACAGGGGAAGCCTTCTAGGACCGAGATTAGGAAAAACTTCTTCACACAGAGAGTGGTGAATCTGTGGAATTCTCTGCCACAGGAAACAGTTGAGGCCAGTTCATTGGCTATATTTAAGAGGGAGTTAGATATGGCCCTTGTTGCTAAAGGGATCAGGGGGTATGGAGGGAAGGCTGGTACAGGGTTCTGAGTTGGATGATCAGCCATGATCATACTGAATGGTGGTGCAGGCTCGAAGGGCCAAATGGCCTACTCCTGCACCTATTTTCTATGTTTCTGGAGGATTGGAGGTGGAGAGGGTCAGTAACTTTAAATTTCTTGGCCTTATCGGAGGATCTAACCTGGGACTATTGCAAAGAAGGCACAACAGTGCCTCAACTTTCTTAGAAGGTTGAGCAGATTCAACATGTCATCTAAAAACTTTAACAAACTTCTATAGATGCACAGTGGAGAGTATCCTGACTGGTTGCATAATGGCCTGATATGGAAACACCAATGCCCAAGAAAGGTAAAACCTACAAAAATGTGGTGGATACAGTCCAGTACATCATAGGATAAGCACATTTACATTCAGCACTGCCACAAGTAAGCAGCATCCATCATCAATGACCCCCACCATCCAGGCCATGCTCTCTTCTCACTGCTGCCAAAGCAAAGGAGATTGAGGAGCCTTGGGTCCAGTCCTACACTACCAGTTGAGGAACACTTATTACCATCCAACCATCATGCTCCTGAAACAATCTGTATAACTTCACTCACCTCAACTCTGAACTAATGCCACAACCTGTTGACTCACTTTCAAGGTGATGTCATTGTGTGAGTTGGCCAGTGTTAGAGTGGGGAGTTCAGGCTTTGGCTCATAAAGGCATCAGTGAGGAGAGGCAAAGGCTCTCTGTAGGAGATTTTTTTTTGTCATAGCAGAGCAGTGGGGATGCCAGGTAGGATATTGGAATGCTTCTTGTAGGATGTGGGAAGGCAGGGAGCTGCAACAAATGGAGCTGAAGTTGGATGAACTCCGGATCATTCAGAAAGCTGAGGGGTTGATTGACAGGACATACAGGAAGGTAGTTATGTCCAAGGTGCAGGGCACCAGTAATTGGTGACCATCAGGAGGGTGGAAGGGAATAGTTAGCGCTTGTGGCTATTCCTCTCAGTAACGGGTATTCCACTTTGGATACTGTTGGGGAGAATGATCCAGCAGAGGAAAGCCACAGCAGTCAGGTCTCTGGTACCAAGTCAGTCTCTGTGGCTTAGAAGGGAAAGTGGGAGAAGAGGCGAGCTTTGGTGATAGGGGATTCATGGACTAGGGGAACAGAAAGGAGGTTTTGTGGGTGAGAATGAGATTTCTGCATGGTAGATTTCTCCTGGTGCCACAGTTAGGACATCTCGGATCGAGTTCATATCATTCTTAAGTGGGAGGGTGAGCAGTGAGAGGTCAAGGTCCACATCAGAACCGATAACATGGGTAGGAAGGGTAATGATCCTGCAATGTGAGCTCATGGAGTTAGGTGCTAAGTTAAAAGACAGGACCTCCAGTATTGTGATCTCAGGGTTGCTACCCATGCCACATGCTAGTGAGGCCAGAAATAGGAAGATCATACAGTTTAACACATGGCTAAGGAGATGGTGCTGGAGGGAGGGCTTCAGATTTTTGGATGATTGGGTTCTCTTCCAGGGAAGGTGGGACCTGTACAGGTGGAAGAGTTAGCACCTGAAGGGGATTAATATCCTTGCAGGAAGGTTTGCTAGTGCTACCTGGTGGGGGGGGGGGGTGGAATGTATAAACTAGAGTTCAAAGGAATAGGAACCAGAGCAGTTAGTGGAGTAGTTATGGGAAAGATGTTGTTAAACCTTCATACAAAGTCAGAGGAATCTAAAGATTCAGCATAGTGGGAGTGACTTTCTGAGTTCTGTACATTTCAATGCAGGGATTTTTGTAGGAAAGGTGGATGAGCTTAGGGCATGGATCAGCACAAGGTCTTATGACATTGTAGCCATTAGTGAGACTTTGTTGCAGGAGGGTCAGAACTGGCAAATCAATGTTCTATGTGATAGAATGGGAGAGATTAAAGGGTGAGGGGTAGCATTACTAGTCAGGGGAAATGTCATGGCAGTGCTCAGACAGGACAGACTGGAGAACTCATCTACTAAGGCAATGTGGGTGGAGCTGGAGTATAAGAAAGGGATGACTGCCAAACAGTCCATGGGATTCAGAGGAATAAATCTGTTGAGAGATTGCAGACTGTTGCAAGAAACATAAAGCTGTGTTAATAGGTGAATTTAACTTTCCACACTGACAAATGTGGACTGACTGGGATTCCTATACTATAAATGGGCTGGATGGGATAGACTTTGTCAATGTATTCAGGAAAATTTCCTTAATCAATATGTAGAGGTACCAACCAGAGAGAGAGTGTGATACTAGATTTCCTATTAGGAAATGAAACAGAAGTTTGTGTAGGGGGACACTTTGCATTTAGTGATTGTAATTATCAAGATAATTACAGAGGATAGGTCTGATCCTCGGGTTGAGATTTAAATTAGATGGCCAGTTTTGATGGTATCAGAAAGGATCTGGCAAGTGTGAATTGGAACAGATTGTTTTCTGAAAAAAGTGTGGATGGTAAGTGGGAGGCCTTCAGAAGTATGAATTTGAGAGTACATAATTTGCGTGTTCTTGTGAGAACAAAAGGCAAGGATAACAGATTTAGGGAACCTTGGTTTTTGAGAAATATTGAGGCCCTGCTTAAGGAAAAGAGGCGCAAGGAAGTATAGGCAGGAAGGAGCAAATAAGGCACTTGAGTGAAAGAAATGCGCGAGAATACTTAAGGAAATCGGGAGGGCTAAAAGAAGGCATGAGTTTGTTCTAGCAGACAAGGTGAAGGAGAATCTCAAGGGTTTCTACAGATATATTAAGAGCAAAAGGATAGCAAAGGACAAAATTGGTCCTCTGGAAGATCAGAGTGGTCATCTATGCATGGAGCTGAAAGAGACTGGGGAGATCTTAAATGGATTTTTTTGCATCTGTATTTACTCGGGAGATGGACACAGAATCTATTGATGTGAGGCAAAGCAGCAGTGAGATCATAGACCATATACAGTTTACAGAGGAGGAGGTGTTTGCTTGCTTGAGGAAAATTAGGGTGGATAAATCCTCAGGGCCTGACAAGGTGTTCCCTCAGACCCTGTGGGAAGCTAGTGCAGAAATTGCAGGGGGCTAGCAGAGATATTTAAAACATCCTTAGCCACGAATGAGATGCCAGGGGATTGGAGGATATCTAATGTTCTGTTATTTAAGAAAGGGTCTAAGAATAATCTAGGAAATTATAGGCCAGTGAGCCTGATGTCAGAAGGGGGTAAGGTATGGTAAGGGACTGGATATATAAGTATTTGGTTAGACAGGGACTGATTAGGGATAGTCAACATGGCTTTGTGCCTGTTGGGTCATATCTAACCAATCTTATAGAGTTTTTAAAGGAAGTTAGCAGGAAAGCTGATGAAGGCAAGGCAGAGGATGCTGTCTAGATGGACTTTAGCAAGGCCTTTGACAAGGTCCCTTATGGGAGATTGGTCACGAGGGTTCAGTCACTTGGCATTCAAAGTAATGTTGTAAATTGGATTAGGCTTTGGCTTTGTGGGAGAAGTCAGAGAGTAGTGGTAGATGGTTGCTTCTCTGACTGGAGGCCTGTGACTAGTGGTGTGCCGCATCCGTTGTTATTTTTCACTATTTCAGTGGTCTAGATAGTAATGAAATAAACTGGATCAGAAAATTTGCAAATGCAACTAAGATTGGGGATGTAGTGGATGGCGAAGAAGGCTATCAAAGCTTGCAGCAGAATCCGGACCAGCAAGATGAGTGGGCTGAAAAATGGCAAATGCAATTTAATGCAGATCAGTGTGAGATGTTGCACTTTGGGAGGATAAACCAGGATTTGCTCGGTGAGCAGTATGGCAAGGAGAGGAGAGTGCCAGAATAGAAGGATCTGGACATGCAGATCCATAATTCTTTGAAAATGTCAACACAGGTAGATAGGGATGTAAAGAGAGCTTTTGGAACATTGGCCTTCATAAATTAAAGTATTAAGTATAGGTGTTGGGATGTTATGTTGAAGTTGTGTTAGAAATTGGGGAGGCCTAATTTGGAGTATTGTGTGCAATTTTGGTCACCTACCTACAGGAAAAATGTTAATACAATTGAAAGAGTGCAAAGAAAATTCAAAGGGTGTTGCCAGGATTTGAGGACCTGAGTTATAGGGAAAGGTTCAATAGGCTTTTTCCTCTGATGTTGGGTGACACTAGAACTAGAGGTTATGGGTGAGAGGTGAAATATTTAAAGGGAACATGAGGGGGAACTTTTTCACTAATAGGGTAGTGAAAGTGTGAAATGAGCTGCCAGAGGAAGTAGTGAATGTGGGTTTGATTTCAACATTTAAGAGAAATTTGGATAGGTACATGGATGGGAGGGATATGGTCCAGGTGCAGATTAATTAATAGTTTGGCATGGACTAGATGGCCTGAAGGGCCTGCTTCTGTACTATAGTGTCTGATAGGATCTATGACTCTGATTCTACAACTCATTCTGTTTGTTTGCTTATCTCTTTACTTAATATTTTTTGTATTTGCACAGATTGTGTTGTTTTGTACATTGGTTGTGTAACACTCAGGTCTAGCAACCCACGTTCATCTAGGGGAAACCGCCAAACCCTGTCTCACGTTTGCGTAGATACTGTGTAATGTATCCCGGTACAACCCACAACGTAAAATATCAGGCAGTACACAATGTACGTTAAACGATTACATTTTATAAATTTTACCGTGGCTATGGGGTTAGTAGAGCAACAAAACTATAAAGTAAAAAGGTGCCAAGAATAGGGATTATACTGTTCATGCACAATGTTGGAGCTCACGCAATATCCTCGATCCACGAGTCAATTTCCTCCAAACTCCACGACCCTCGGACTGGGACCAACCATGGTGGTCTACCAGAGTGCTCCCCGCACGTCCTTCCTCTTCGCCTCTCCTCACCGATCTCCCGCGCACTTCCCAGGTTCCCACATGTACAGATAGAATAACATGACTTCCATTGGTTAGTTCCCCATTATCTATAATTATAACCCAAACATTTCAGCTACAAAGAACATTACCTCATCAGTTAATATTACAGAGAGGCCATTTCATTATAACACTACAGAGAAGCCATTTTATTCTTAGCAATTAACAGTTAACATTACAGTTATATTACTGAGAACCCTACATTCTCCCCCCACCGAATTTAGTCATGCGCTCATGACGTTCAGATAATTCGCCAGCCCTTCCTGCAAAACACAGAGCCCAATCCAAGTGCAGAAAGCAGTGACATAGCTCCCCAAAACAGTAGAGATCACACCCTGTTCCCCAGGCGCTACATAGGCCAACCTTTCCGGGGGGGGGGGTTCCTAATTCTCTGAGACCTCCATACCCCCTCTTCTAACTGTTCCGCCTCAGACACTATGGGGAACTCCTTGGGGCTACGTGGCAAACACTCCTGCGAGCGGTCACTCAAGCCCCTCTGCACCTTGGAGCCCCTTGTCTTGGGTTCAGATCCCACTACCTCTCCTCCCAAGTCCGGCTGTACTCTCAGCTGCCCAGCAATAGCCCCCCCCCTCCCCCCCCGCTCACCTGACACAGTGGGAGAAGGGCCTGGAGTTTCTTCCTCCGTCACAGGTAAGTTAGCGAATGGCAGCGTGTACCACTCATCCGAATCAGCATCTTCCAAATCATTGTCCTTTTCCGGGCCAGTCTCTTTCGCAGTGGGCTCTTCCATCGCCCCGTGCTTCTGCAGAGTCCTCGTACTAGGTGTAGACTCCAAGTTGGGCTCTAGGTCTACCTGCACTTCTTGTCCCTGGGAAACAGGTGGTTCCGATGAAGAATCTTGACAGGCCCCTTCCCTTCCTCGGGCCTCACCCGGAATACGGGTAGGTTTGGCATCTGACTCTCCACCACATAGGGTGTGGCTGCCCAGCGGTCAGCCAACTTTTGCTTTCCAGGTAATCCCAAATTCCTTATGAGGACTCGATCTACCGGCAGGAGTTGGGAGACCAACACTTTCAGGTCATAACTCCTCTTATTTCCCCAATTCTGCTTGGCAGCCGCCACCCCAACCAATTCATAAGTCCTTTTCAGCTCTCTCCTTATATCAGACACGTATTTCAGATAAGGCTTTGGTTGTATGTCACCCACGTCAGTCCCGAAACAGAGGTCAATGGGCAACCTTGCCTCGCACCCAAATGTCAGATAATAGAGTGAGTACCCCGTAGATTCAATGCGTGTACAGTTGTAACAGTGACCCAGATGCCCAATATGTTGACTCCATCTGCTCTTTTTGCTGATGTCCAGAGTCCCGAGCATGTCTAGCAAGGTCCGATTAAACCTCTCGGGCTGGGGATCGCCCTGCAGATGAAAAGGCGTGCTCCTCAATTTCTCAACTCCCAGTATGCCCAGTAACTCATAGATGAGCTTACTCTCAAAGTCCTGTTCCAGGTCACTATGTATCCACCAGGGAAGGCCATAATGCACAAAATACTTCCCCCATAACACTTTTACCACCGTAGTTGCCCTCTGGTCCTTGGTAGGAAAAGCCTGAGCATATCTAGTGTAGTGGTCCGTGATGGCTAAAACATTCGCCGCGTTGCTGGCATCGGGTTCTATGGACAGAAAATCCATACACACCAGGTCCAGAGGCCCTGTACTCTGCAAGTGGGACAGAGGAACGGCCTGCACAGGCAGTGTCTTCGGCGTATGCAGCGAATGCACAACTTGCAGTACTCCTCAACCTCCAATTTCATTCTGGGCCAGTAAAAGCTGTCTTTGAGCAATCCATAGGTCTTTTCTACCCCCAAAGGTCCAGAATCATCGTGCAGTGACTTCAACGCAATCTTCCGATACTTCTCAGACAGGACCAACTGCCAGCACAGAGGTTGGTCTTGGGGTGACGTTACCCAATATCGAATTTGGTTCCTCAACTTCAACCGAGGCCATTCCCTGAGTAATGGAGGCACCAAAGCGTGTTTCGTCTTCTCCGCCCGTGCCATATCCTCCTTCTCCACCGTGTACCAGACAGTACCAATGCCCGGGTCATCTTGCTGAGCAGCTGCCACTTCTCCAGGGCTTAATTTCGGCAGCTGCTTGGTCTTCAGAGCAGTCAGGTCACAGTAAACTGGGGGCAGGGCATCATCAGAAGCCTCCAATGGGTCCACTGCGCAATCCAGCCTCCCCTTTTCCTCAGCCTTCACGGCGGTAGCAAACTGACACATGGCCTTCACCCCAGGGGCTGGAACGCTCTCCCAGTCCTCGACCCCCTCCAGTTCCTCATGCATCCGTCGGGACGAAGCATCTGCATCGACATTCTGGCTCCCCGGCCGGTAATTCAGGCTGAAATCATATACCGACAATGCCACCAACCACCGATGACTGGTAGCATCCAGTTTCGCCGAGGTCAGTATGTAAGTGAGCAGGTTGTTGTCCGTCCTCACCTCAAACTTGACCCCATAGAGATAATCACTCAGCTTATCCACCACCGCCCATTTCAACACCAGGAACTCCAACTTGTGGGTGGGATAGTTTCTCTCGGAGGGCGACAAACTCCGGCTGACAAACGCTCCCGGCCTCAACCCGGTGCCCTGATCCTGATACAGGATGGCCCCTAATCCCTCTCAGCTGGCATTGGTGTGTAGTACATAGGGCAATCGTGGGTCCGCAAAAGCCAGCACCGCTGCCTGGGTCAGCAACTCTTTCTGCGATTTAAAAGCCTCCTCACATTTTGCATCCCACCTCTGTCTGAAGGGCTCTGATGGGTTGAGATATTCTCCAACCTCCTGTCCCCCTTTCCCTTTCTTCCCCAAGGGAGGGTAACCACGCAGAAGCTGGTGCAAGGGTGACTCACTTTGGCGTAGCCCTTCATGAATCTCCAATAATAACCACAGAACCCCAAGAATGAGTGCAGAGCGCTCACAGTCTGGGGCCTTGGCCACATGGTCACTGCTTCTATCTTAGCCGGGTCTGGAGCTACTCCATTCTGCAAGATTATGTGCCTAACATAACTAACAGATGTCTTTCAGAACTGGCATTTGTCCAGGGAAAGATTTAACCCTTCCTCCTTCAGTCAGTTTTGCACCTTCAGTTGCCTCGCTTCATGTTCTTCCAAGGTAGATCCAAATACTATCAAGTCACCTAAACACACCAATACCTGAGCAAATTCATATCCCCCACTGTCTTCTCCATGACCCTCTGGAAGGTGGCAGGGGCTCCTGATATGTCCTGGGGCATCGTTTCGAACTGGAAAAATCCCAGAGGGCGTATAAATGCCGTCTTCTCTTTGTCGGCCTCACTCATCGGGATTTGGTAATATCCACTCCTCAAGTCCAGCACACTAAACCATTTCATACCACTCAGACAGGCCAGTGCGTCTTCGCCCCTTGGGACAGTATACTGATCAGGGACAGTGCACCTGTTCGGGGTCCCATAGTCCACACACATGCGTAACTTTCCGTTCTTCTGGGCCACTATTATTGGGGATGCATAAGGGCTTCGGGATTCAGTGATGATCCCAGCTCGTTCAACTTACGCAAGTGCTGCCGCACATCTTCCACATCTGCAGGGGCCAGTCGCCGTGACCTAAGACCATAAGATAAAGGAGCAGAAGTAGGCCATTCGGCCCATCGAGTCTGCTCCGCCATTTTATCGTGAGCTGATCCATTTTATCCTATTTAGTCCCACTGCCCCGCCTTCTCACCATAACCTTTGATGCCCTGGCTACTCAGATACCTATCAATCTCTGCCTTAAATACACCCAATGACTTGACCTCCACTGCTGCCCGTGGCAACAAATTCCATAGATTCACCACCCTCTGACTAAAAAAATTTTTTCGCATTTCTGTTCTGAAAGGGCGCCCTGCAATCCTGAAGTCATGCCCTCTCGTAATAGACTCCCCCATCATGGGAAACAACTTTGCCACATCCATTCTGTCCATGCCTTTTAACATTCGAAATGTTTCTATGAGGTCCCCCCTCATTCTTCTAAACTCCAAGGAATACAGTCCAAGAGCGGACAAACGTTCCTCATATGTTAACCCTCTCATTCCCGGAATCATTCTAGTGAATCTTCTCTGTACCCTCTCCAACGTCAGCACATCCTTTCTTAAATAAGGAGACCAAAACTGCCCACAGTACTCCAAGTGAGGTCTCACCAGCACCTTATAGAGCCTCAACATCACATCCCTGCTCCTATACTCTATTCCTCTAGAAATGAATGCCAACATTGCATTCGCCTTCTTCACTACCGATTCAACCTGGAGGTTAACTTTAAGGGAATCCTGTACGAGGACTCCCAAGTCCTGTTGCATCTCAGAACTTTGGATTCTTTCCCCATTTAAATAATAGTCTGCCCGTTTATTTTTTCTGCCGAAGTGCATAACCATACACTTTCCAACATTGTACTTCATTTGCCACTTCTCTGCCCATTCTTCCAATCTATCCAAGTCTCTCTGCAGACTCTCTGTTTCCTCAGCACTACCGACCCCTCCACCTATCTTTGTATCATCAGCAAACTTAGCCACAAAGCCATCTATTCCATAATCCAAATCGTTGATGTACAATGTAAAAAGAAGCGGCCCCAACACTGATCCCTGTGGAACACCACTGGTAACCGGCAGCCAACCAGAATAGGATCCCTTTATTCCCACTCTCTGTTTCCTGCCAATCAGCCAACGCTCTATCCACGTATGTAACTTTCCTGTAATTCCATGGGCTCTTATCTTGTTAAGCAGCTTCATGTGTGGCACCTTGTCAGAGGCCTTCTGAAAATCCAAATATACAACATCCACTGCATCTCCCTTGTCTAGCCTACTGGTAATTTCCACAAAAAATTGTAATAGGTTTGTCAGGCAGGATTTTCCTTTAAGGAAACCATGCTGAGTTCTGCCTATCTTGTCATATGCCTCCAGGTACTCTGTAACCTCATCCTTGACAATCGACTCCAACAACTTCCCAACCACCGACGTCAAGCTAACAGGTCTATAATTTCCTTTTTGCCTCCTTGCACCCTTCTTAAATAGCGGAGTGACATTTGCCATCTTACAGTCTTCCGGAACCATGCCAGAATCTATCGACTTTTGAAAGATCATCGCTAATGCCTTCGCAATCTCCACAGCTACTTCCTTCAGAACACGAGGGTGCATTCCATCTGGTCCAGGAGATTTATCGACCTTTAGCCTATTCAGCTTCCTGAGTACTTTCTCTGTCGTAATTGTGACTGCGCACCCTTCTCTTCCCTGCCACCCTGGAGTGTCCGGTATCCTGCTGTCTTCCTCAGTGAAGACTGATGCAAAATACTTGTTCAGTTCCTCTGCCATCTTTCCTCATCTCCCATTACAATTTCTCCAGTATCATTTTCTATCAGTCCTATATCTACTCTCACCTGTCTTTTACACTTTATATACTTGAAAAAGCTTTTAGTATCCTCTTTGATATTATTTGCTAGTTTCCTTTCATAGTTAATCTTTTCTCTCTTAATGACCTTCTTGGGTTCCTTTTGTAAGGTTTTAAAGACTTCCCAATCCTCTGTCTTCCCACTAATTTTTGCTTCCTTGTATGCCCTCTCCTTAGCTTTAACTTTGGCTTTGACTTCTCTTGTCAACCACGGTTGCATCCTTTTTCCACTCGAAAATTTCTTCTTTTTTGGAATATACCTGTCTTGCACATTCCTCATTTCTCGCATAAACTCTAGCCACTGCTGCTCTGCCGTCTTTCCCGCCAGTGTCTCTTTCCAGTCAACTTTGGCCAGTTCCTCTCACATGCCACTGTAGTTTCCTTTACTCCACTGAAACACCGACACATCAAATTTCGGCTTCTCTTTTTCTAATTTCACAGTGAACTCAATCATGTTATGATCACTGCCTCCTAAGGTTTCCTTCACCTCAATCTCTCCAATCACCTCCGGTTCATTACACAATACCCAATCCAGTACAGCCGCTCCCCTAGTGGGCTCAACAACAAGCTGTTCTAAAAAGCCATCTCGCAGACATTCTACAAATTCTCTCTCTTGAGATCCAGTGCCGACCTGATTTTTCCAATCTACTCGCATGTTAAAATCCCCCACAATTATCATAACACTGCCCTTCTGACAAGCCTTTTCTATTTCCAGTTGTAATTTGTAGTCCACATCCCTGCAGCTGTTTGGAGGCCTATAAATAACTGCCATCAGGGTCCTTTTACCTCTCTCTAAATAGGGTGTCCTCAGTCACCCGGATGGTGTGGCGAGTGCTCTTGGAACAACCCACATCAAACTCGCCAAGGGAAAAAACATCTTCGGGCTTCAACATCTTCTCCACCAACCTTTGCTTCCAACCCGGCGGCACAGGAGAGTCCCCAAAGTTAAAGGCCTCAGCAGTCAACTTGCCTCTGTTGTCCAATAGTTCCCCCCCCCCCAGCGGGCCTCACGGGGGCGCTAGACATTACCATCATCAGGAACAAATGCGCCAGCGGCATCCCTCTCTTAAAGGTGATTCCTCTCTTTGTAGTGTTCTGGACAACCACTGCCATCCTGCTTGCCTGTACAACCGGGGGCCTCTGCACTTCGGGCCTCACCAGCACCCCAGCTGGAAATTGTGACTCCCCTTCGAGGTCTTCCAGGACGTCCACTAAAAGGGCCCCTCCATCAGGCACTCTGGGGAAATCTAGGGGTTCCCATCACTCTTGCTACTTCCCTGGGCCTTATTACCTTAGGTGTTGACTGGGTGCACCACACAGTCCCTCATTTAAATTCAGCATCCAGCACTGGGCAGCTCCGCACTTCCTCAAAAGCAGCTCGAAGCACTGGGTGCACAGACAGGGTCCCCAAAAAGTTCTCACTCGCCCTCTCCTTACAGGCTCCCATGAGCCTCCGCACCACAGGGGTGTTGGTTCCCACCAGAATTGAAGTGCCACCCGTCTCAACTGAGTCCGGACAAACCAGCACTAACGTCTCCAGAACTTCAGACACTCCCATCTCGGCTTCTGAAAACTCCAGTCTCACTGACAAATACCCGTCATACGGCTAATCACCCGCACTGACGCCCCAAATCTCCAGCGCACTGAATGGGGACAAGGGCAAATGCTTTAAATACTGGTTGTAAAACGAACGGTATAGTAACGTGACCTGCGACCGGGTGTCAGGTATGGCTTTAGCATAGATCCCTCCTATCCGTAGCAACACACTGGAGCAGGGTCCCACTAATCCTTCTGGAATCGATCTTTTGCTTTCAGAGGTTCCTTGGTACATTGCTGGGAACGTGTTCCCCCAGAGACACCAGGCTGTTCCCTCACTGGCTCTCCTCTATGTCTCCCTACACCTCTCCCTGCTTGGATGTCCGGGGACTCGCTCTCCAAGGGGCTCCTTGCTGCTCACATTCCCGCTGGAAGTGGCCCTCTTCCCCACAGTTATAGCACACTCCCTGCCGCTCACATTCTCTCTGGAAATGCCCCTCTTTCCCACAGTTATAGCACACGCTATCGGCCACTGCTCTTCCCACAAACCCCCCACCCCACTTACAGCCCTCTGCACGGTCTGTCCCAGGGGGGTGGGGGGGGGGAGCCCTCCTGACCCCTCAGTTCTCAGCTTGGCCACCACCTCCTTTATCAATTTCCGGATGGAGCCAGCTCTGATCACTTCCCCACCAGGGGCTGCAACTGAGGATTTCACCCTACTGACAGAGTTGTCCCGTGGCCTCAATGCGTTCTCAGCCCCCCTCACGTCTCTGACCAACTGAACGAACGTCGGAGGAGGGCGCATTTTATAGGACTGCCAGAGACTCCAAGCAATCTTGTCCTCAGCCTGGGCACCTCCAATTACCTGATCCATCCTTAACTGATCTACCCCCTCAGCCTGAATGACCCCCCCCCCCACCACGCCGCAGCCCATTAAGCCGTCTCTCTAGGTATGTGGAGAGCTTCTCACCCTTCTCCTGATGCATGTTTTGAAACTCCCCGAGGAGCTCCTGGTCAACCCAAAAGCACTTTCCAAGGCCTCCAGATAGTCATCCAGAGTGGCCGAAGGCTGGTTAACCTTCACTCCCGGCAAACTTTCAATCAATCTCTGTCGCCTTTCCTCATCTGAGCACTGCCACTCACTTAACAACTGTGACGTTTGCTCTACCCACGTCTCATAATCCTTTTCACCGTCGGGGGTGGGTGTTATCCCTGAGAAAATTCTTATCTTTTGACGGGGCCCCTCTGCCTTTCTTGCCAGGGAGGTAATTGCAAATGCCAACTCAGAACTCTCGCCTTTCGCTGGGGGACAGGAACTAACCAAATCTTCCAAATCTAACCACTCCTTCCCTTCATCCCTCAGTACCGAGAGAATTTGTTCCCTAAGATCCCCTCCCTCATCCGCTGATGACTCAGCTTGCTGAGCTCCAGCCCCTCCCTCCCTGACAACTTGCAGGTGCCATGGTCCCGCCTCCCGGGGATGCCAGTCTCCTGTGGCAACTTCGCCCCTCTTATGTCCTCACTTGTCTGCACTAACACTATGTCTGTACCTGTCTCAAAATCAAAATTGCGTGATACAATCTCCATTTTGCCAACAACTTTAACCCCACTCAAACCTGGAAGTAACACTTCATCCGATGCACTAGACTCCACCCCCTCAACACGCACGCATTGCTCTCTGCCAGCCTCATAGCCGCACACCATCACCAAAATGCTGCTGTCACCATCACAACTTTAAGCTGAGTGGCCACACAGCATCCATAGAATTCAATCCTGGACGAGCCCCTACCTATGTAACACTCAGCTCTATCAACCCACGTTCAGCTAGGGGAAACAGCCGTCTGCCCGCCAAACTGTGTCTCACGTTTGCGTAGATGCTGTGTAATGCACCCGGGTACAACCCACAATGTAAAAATATCAGGCAGTACAAAATGTACGTTAAACGATTACACTTTATAAATTTTACTGTGGCTATGGGGTTAGTAGAGAAACAAAAATATAAAATAAAAAGGCACCAAGAATAAGGATTATACAGTTTGTGCACAACATTGGAACTCATACACGATCCCTGATCCACCATTTGATTTCCTCCGACTCCACGACCCTCGTCCTGGGACCGACCACGGTGGTCTACCAGAGTGCTTCCCGTACATCCTTCTTCTTCGCCTCTCCTCGCCGATCTCCCGCGCACTCCCCAGGTTCCCACACATACAGATAGAATAACATGACTTCCATTGGTTAGTTCCCCATTATCTATAATTATAACCCAAATATTTCAGCTACAAAGAACATTACCTCATTAGTTAACATTACAGAGAAGCCTTTTCATTATAACACCACAGAGAAGCCATTTTATTCTTAGCAGTTAACAGTTAACATTACAGTTAATATTACTGAGAACCCTACAGTTATTTATCATTCTTTGTGTGTAGTTTTTCATTAATCCTTTTTCTTTGTTCTACTGTGAATGTCTGCAAGAAAATGAATCTCAGAATAGTATATGGGGACATTTCCATACTTCGATAATAAATTTACTTCTGAACTTTTAACTTGAGACATCATTTGCCAGTGCATAGAATGTAAGAACAGGGAGGTTATTTATAACCTTAAACTAAACATAGCTAGAGTACTGGTTATAGCACTTTGCAGAATGCCACTGCTTTGGATAGGTTGTAGAAAAAATTCAGGAGGATTTTGCTTGGGATAGAGCATTTCAGTTATGAAGAGACAGTATATAGGCAAGGCTTGTTTACCTAAGAACAGAAGTCACTGAGGGGGATTCCTGATTATGTACAGGCAGGCCTGAGGAGTGTCCATAAGACATTTTTTATCCTGTAAGTTGGAAGCAAGTTATTTCAATAAAGGTTGATTAACAGGGGCATTTGTTTATTGTCTTCCCCTGTGAAGGTAAATGGTACAGAATGAAAATGACCTACATCAAGTGGTCATTAGATGATTGGTAGGGTTCTTGTAACAGGAGGAGGTATTTTAAATATTCGTTAATTGGGTTGGGCATAAGGAGCCCAATAGAGAACAATAAAATAAATAAAGAGGATCTCCTTATGTAAGTTGCTATTCAGTGCTAATATCCCAACTTGAGGACCCTATAAGTTGCACAGAAACCAGGTCCCCGAGTGCTATAAATAGCTGCTTTTATAAATTGAATTGAAGGTGAACGAGCAATTCAAGTGCAGAGGTAGTGTGCTGCCTGCCACTAGACGTTGAATATAACTGCATTTTAACCTGTATTACATGACAGATAAATAGTAAAACAGAACAAATCTGAGCTATGCCAGTTTTTTATTTACTTTTAACTTTGTATAAAAATTGGATTACACTGCACTAAAAATTAGGGTGGTCTGCAGTGTATCTTCTTGGTACTGCTTTTAGATATCTTCTCATCTTTCACAATATGTCTGGGGAAAGAGGGCTTTTGTCATGCACATAGGACTGTGGATGTAAAACTTGCTGTAATGTGGTTGATTTAGATTGCATTTAAAGGAGAAGATAATTTCATATATGGAGGCAGAAAGAGAAGTAATTTATACATTAAGTGGTTAATCCATAGCTTTATTTGCTTAAGTTTCTATGACTAATGTATTTCATGAGTAGTGTTATTGTTACATTATTACAAGCAATTTTGTCTTTAAAGAATTGCCACTGAGCATTGTCAGGTGATCCGAAGTGATTTGATAATGGTGCTGCAATTTGTAAGCATATCACAAAAATATGAGTCAATATAAGTCACATTGACCCTGGTAAAAATTTGGTCAGAGGTAGATTTTGAGGATGTCTTAAAGGGAGTGGTAAAATTAGAAAAGCTTAGGTAAGAAATTCTAAAGCTCTGGGTTTTAGCAGCTGAAAGAATGGCAGTTCATGGTATGTGTGTGTGTGAATATTAGTACTTGCTGCTCATTACGCCACTGGCGTTTAGGGCAGCAATGAAGATCCCTATTTCTGGGGGTGTTCAGGGCTTCCTTCATCATTTCAGTAGCTTCCTCTCAAATTTTCACTACTGTCATTTATGCAAGTCTCAGGTGAAGATTCAGGAATATTGTCACACTCAGATGTAGAGGATTCTTCATTGCTGTTTCCATAACAATTTTTTTACCAGTCAGGGTTGTTACCCCTGAAGCTGAACCCCTGAACCTGGAGGACCAGTGGACCACTTTTAGTCTGGCCTCTACCCTTTGAACTGTTTGGCATGGGTGACCCTACCAAGGGCCAAAGCATAAAGCCCTGATTCCAACCAGCATAACTCATTGAGGTATGCAAGATTCCAAACCCAACAACAAGGTTGTGGTCCTCTTGGAGCTATAGATGGGTAAGGATGTCATAAAGCAAAATTTTGAAAAATGATGTTATAAATTTTAAAATTGTACTGTTGCTTAATTATGGAAAATTAAAGGATCAGACTGAGATTTGGTTGCTGGTGATCAACGGTCAAAGTTGGCAGTCAGCCTGCAGTCAAGTAGAGGATGTTTAATTGGTAGGTGCCAATTGATTTTGTTGGAGGTGAGGAGGTCATAGGATTAGTAGGTGATCCTATGGGAAGGACTGGTTGGTTAGGTCATTGGAAGATTGTGGGGTTTTCAGCTTGACTGGTGAGTGTAGAAAGTTCTTCAGTTAGATAATTGGATTTGCAGCTTGAGACTGCAGGTGCAACATCTGCTGGAAAAACTCAAAGTAAGGCAGCATCTGTATGGGTAAGAAATTGCTGATATTTTAATGGCTACAAGATCTATTTTGCTGAATTGGAAAGAGATTAACCCTCCTACCGCATCTCATTGGTTTTCTCAAATTATGCTGTGTTTAAATTTGGAAAAAGTTAGAAGTGTTGTTTATGAGCCCTCTATTAAATTGGAAAAGACTTGGAGGCCGTTTATACAACATTTTCATATGATGTAATTTGACTTTTTCCAAACTTATTTATCTCTCTGTAATGTTGGTTGAGAGGAACCGAGTCGTCGACACTAAGGTTTTCTCCTTTCTCTTTTTTTTTACGATGTTACAAAACAGCCCATGTCTTTTTTTTAGTTCAGTTGATTAATTCTGTTTAGATTAGTTTTTTTTGGGGGGGGGTTATTTTTTTTTTCTTTCTCATATTTTTTAGATATTTTTCTTTGTTATATATTGTTCATTTGTATCCTATATGATCGGGAGTTTTATCATTTAAGTGTCAACTGGCTTTATAATCACTTATGCTAATTATAACAATGTATTCCCAATAACTCTGTACCATTATCATGTTTTGTTTATTTTTATGAAATTGTTTTGTTTATTTTTATGAAATTAATAAAAAGATGAAAAAGAAAAAAAACAAAATTGCTGATGTTTTGAATTGAAATCCTATATCAGGACTGCGATGGGAGATGGGGGAGTAGCGAAAAAAGAGCCCAAGGTATTGATGGAATAAGAAGGGGTGAAAGATGATAGACTGCATAAGATAAGGGAGGGTTTGAAAGACGATAGCAGGTGAATGATGGCCGGAGGCAGACAAAGAAAAGTGAGACACAGGTGGAGTAAGACATGTGGGGGAGGTTGGAAGTTGAAGAGACTGCAGGAGGATGATAAGCAGAAATACAAAGTGCTACATGGCTGGAATGTGATGCACAGGAGCCTGTGGGTGAACTACAGTGGTGCTAGAACATTTGTGAACCCTGCAGAATTTTCTCAATTTCTGCATAAATACGACCAAAAATGTGATCAAATCTTCATGCAAGTCCTAAAACTAGATAAAGAGAATCCAATCAAATAAATAACACAAAAACATTATACGTGTTCATTTATTTATTGAGGAAAGATGATCCAATATTACATGTATTGGAAAAAGTATGTGAACCTCTGGGGTAATGCCATCTACAAAAGCTACTTGGAATCAGGTGTTCCAATCAAAGAGACGAGATTGGAAATGTGGGTTGTCGAGGTGCCCTGCCCTGTGGAAGAAAGAGAAACACAAAGTCAGGTTACTGACAGAGCCTGCTCTTCTCAAGAAAGATCTGTTTATGTGCAGCATGCCTCTATCAAAACAGCTTCCGGAGGACCTTAGGAGGAGAATTGTAGAGATGCATAAAGCTGGAAAAGGCTACAAAATTATTTCTAAAGACCTGAGTGTTCATCAGTCCACAGTAAGAGAAATTGTCTACAAATGGAGGAAACACAGTAATCTTGCTACTTTCCCTAGGAGTGGGCATTCTGCAAAGATCACACCAAGAGCACAACGTGCAATGCTGAAGGAGGTGAAAAAGAACCCAAGGGTAATGGCAAAAGTCCTGAAGAAATCTCTAGAACTTGCTAAAGTCTCTGTTCGTATGTCCTCTATAAGAAAAACACTGAACAAGAATGGTGTTTGTGGAAAGACACCATGGAGGAAACCACTGCTCTCCGAAAAAAAAACATTGCTGTACGTCTCAATGAAATGCAGATTGCTATGTTTGAAGTAAAAAGGGCGCTGCACACCAACTCCAAAACCTCATTCTAACAGTGAAGCATAGTGGAAGTAGAATCATGGTCTGGGGCTGCTTTGCTGCCTCACAGCCTGGACAGCTTGAAATCGTTGAGCAAGCAATGAATTCAAAAGGGTAGCAGTCCGACACCTGAAACTTAATACAAGTTTGATAATGCAAGAAGACAATAATAAGAACATAAGAAATAGGAGCAGGAGTAGGTCATCTGAGCTGTTGAGCCTGCTCTGCCATTCAATAAGATCATGGCTAATGTGGCCATAGTCTGACAATGATCTGAAAGACAAGACAACAGCAGAAAGGTTTAAAAAGAAGAAAATTCATGTTTTGGCCTTAGTCCTTTAGAAACGTTGTGGAAGGACCTGAAGCAAGCAGTTCATGCAAGGAAGCCTACCAACATCCCAGAGTAAAAACAGTTTTGTAAAGAGGAATGGCCTAAAATTCCTCTAAGTCGATGTGTAGGACTGATCAACAGATACCAGAAACATTTGGTTAAAGTTATTGCTGTACAAGGGTGTCACACTAGTTCCCAAAAGCAAAGATTTACATGCTTTTTCCTTCAAATACACGTAATATTGGACCATTTTTCCTCAATAAATCAACAAGTATAATGTTTTTTGTGTTATTTATTTATTTAATTGGATTCTCTTTAAGCAACACACACAAAAAAATGCTGGTGAATGCAGCAGGCCAGGCAGCATCTGTAAGAAGAGGTACAGTCGACGTTTCGGGCTGAGACCCTTTGTCAGGACTAACTGAAAGAAGAGATTGTAAGAGATTTGAAAGTGGGAGGGGGAAGGGAGATCTGAAATGATAGGAGAAGGCAGGAGGGGGAGGGATGGAGCTAAGAGCTGGAACGTTGATTGGCAAAAGGGATATGAGGCTGGAGAAGGGAGAGGATCATGGGACGGGAGACCGGGGGGGGGGGGCGGGGGAACCCAGAGGATGGGCAAGAAGTTATAGTGAGAGGGACAGAGGGAGAAAAAAGAGAGTAAAAAAAGGGGAAAGAAAAAAATAATAATAAACAAATAAGGGATGGGGTACGAAGGGGAGGTGGGGCATTAATGGAAGTTAGAGAAGTCAATGTTCATGCCATCAGTTTGGAGGCTACCCAGACGGAATATAGGGTATTGTTCCTCCAACCTGAGTGTGGCTTCGTCTTGACAGTAGAAGAGGCCGTGGATAGACATGTCAGAATGCGAATGGGACGTGGAACTAAAATGTGTGGCCACTGGGAGATCTTGCTTTCTCTGGTGGACAGAGCGTAGGTGTTTTCTCTGGTGGACAGAGCGTAGGTGTTTTCTCTGGTGGACAGAGCATAGGTGTTCAGCGAAACAGTCTCTCAGCCTGCGTCAGGTTTCGCCAATATATAGAAGGCTGCATCGGGAGCACCGGACACAGTATATCAGCCCCAGACAGTCCTTCCAGGTGAGGCGACACTTCACCTGTGGGTCGGCTGGGGTGATGTACTGCGTCTGGTGCTCCCGATGCGGCCTTCTATATATTGGCGAGACCCGACGCAGGCTGGGAAACCGTTTCGCTGAACACCTGCGCTCTGTCTGCCAGAGAAAGCAGGATCTTCCAGTGGCCACACATTTTAATTCCATGTCCCATTCCCATTTTGATATGTCTATCCACGGCCTCCTCTACTGTCAAGATGAAGCCACACTCAGGTTGGAGGAACAACACCTTATATTCCGTCTGGGTAGCCTCCAACCTGATGGCATGAACATTGACTTCTCTAACTTCTGTTAATGTCCCAGCTCCCCTTCGTATCCCATCCCTTGTTTGTTTGTTTAGTTATTTATTTTTTTTTTCTTTCCCCTTTTTTCTCTTTCTTTTCTCCCTCTGTCCCTCTCACTATAACTCCTTGCCCATCCTCTGGGTTTTTCCCCCTCCCCCTTTCTTTCTCCCTAGGCCTCCCGTCCCATGATCCTCTCCCTTCTCCAGCCTCGTATCCCTTTTGCCAATCAACTTTCCAGCTCTTAGCTCCATCCCTCCCCCTCCTGTCGTCTCCTATCATTTCTGATCTCTCCCTCCCACTTTCAAATCTCTTACTATCTCTTTCAGTTAGTCCTGACGAAGGGTCTCGGCCCGAAACATCGACTGCACCTCTTCCTATAGATGCTGCCTGGCCTGCTGCGTTCACCAGCATTTTTTGTGTGTGTTGCTTGAATTTCCAGCATCTGCAGATCTCCTCGTGTTTGGATTCTCTTTATCTAGTTTCATGACTTGCATGAAGATCTGATCATATTTTAGGTCATATTAATGCAGAAATAGTGAAAAATTTTCAAGGTTCACCAACTTTCTAGCACCATTGTTTGTGTGTAGTGTGTGAATGGAATTGGTGGGGGGAAGAGATAAAGATGGTTGATGGGGAACTTGCGGGTGGGATGTAGGAAAGTAAGCTAATCATTAGAGATTGGGTTAAAGTGAATTTATTATATAAAACATAGAATTTCTGAGTACAGCACAGTAAGTCAGGGTCCTTCTTCCCACAATGTTTTGCTGACCAAAGTAAATGTATAATACACCATGATTAAACCATCCTTTCACTTCCATAAAGCCCATCTCATTATTTTTCATATATTGTGAACTTTTTTTAAGAGTTCTTTTATTTGTATTTGTGAGCTAAGGGGCAAAAGTTTAGGGGTAACATGAGGGGGAACTTCTTTACTCAAGAGAGTGGTAGCTGTGTGGAACGAGCTTCCAGTAGAAGTGGTAGAGGCAGGTTCGATTTTGTCATTTAAAAAAAAATTGGATAAGGTTATGGGCTGAGTGCCGGTAGATGGGACTAGGTAAGAGTAAGTGTTTGGCACGGACTAGAAGAGCCGAGATGGCCTGTTTCCATGCTGTAATTGTTATATTGTTTTATGAGCTTATCTAAATATACCTATTGTGTCTGCCTCTATCTCCATCCCCAGCAGTACATTCAAGGAACCTACCACTCACTTTGTTTAAAAAAAACTATGTCAGACATCTCCCCTAAACTTTGCTCAACTCACCCTAAACAGATACCAAGAACAGATATACAGTATAAAGACTATGTTGATGAATGGCATACATTGCAGCAAAATTAGTACTGGTTTCATTTTGCACCTTAAAATCATAATATTTCTGACATGAATAATGTTTGTTTTGTGTTTGTATTTATGTGAGCTATGACAGGTATATGGAGGAATTTAAGGTGGGGGCTTATATGGGAGGCAGGGTTTGAGGGTCGGCACAACATTATGGGCCGAAGGGCCTGTACTGTGCTGTACTATTCTATGTTCTATGAGCTGAAAATTTTAAATAGGTGAATCAATGTCTGAAATACTATCTGGAATCTAAAACTTTAAATACAAATCTTATTTTCTGTCTGTCTCAGTCACCTGCAAGCTTGTGAAAATACTGCTACTTTATTGAATTGTGTACATAGTAGCCTTTAAAATTGTTGGGTAGAAAAAGGCTAAAATAAGTCATTTTATCTAAAGTACACAGAAGAATTCAATCAAAAGGAGCAATATAGTGTACAAGGAATTTTAAACTTTTCATTTAAAACTTCTGTTAATAACAGTTGATTTGGAGTAGCCGAAAACTTGTACAACCTTTCTGCTTAGGAATTTGTATTAGGTAATGTGAGAGTTCAAGGCTTTGCCACTGGGCTGAAATCTGCCAAGTAATATTAGAGTAAAATCAGTTATAGATTTTAAAAAGTGTTCAACTCCTATATTAGTAAATGATGGACTTCTTTGTGTATATAATTTCTTGAATTTAGTGAAACTACGAGAGCTGAAACGTAGTTGTTTCATTGTAAGATGAGTGAGTATTAATTGCTAGATTTCTGAAGCTTATTGCTAATAAATTCTTGTTGCACTGGAATCCTTGTGAAAATTTATGAGCTCTGGAAATAGTGAAATAATTTTGCCCCCCCCCAGTACAGTATAAGCTTTTGCAGCCATTTCATCATAATTTATTCTTCTACTGGATGTGATATTGCTTTAAAAGTGTTCCTAACCTAACTCTGAATATTTATGTCAGTTACAAAAGGCCATTTATTTTTATTTATTTTTTATATAGCTAAATATGCTGATCTATTTTAATATTGTAGCAACTTGTATCACTTGTGTAACAATAACAAAAAAGGCAAGACCTTAATGTTTAAATGTTTAAACTTTCAACATGTTTTATCTGATTATGATAGTAGCATGGTTTTGGTGAAGTCCATGGCTGGCCAGGTGTTTTTGCTGACAGCCTGCTGCCTAATGACTCATGCCCTCATTCAGCAGCTGCCTGCTAGTTCCCTTTGTTATGGGTATTGTTGCTGCACACCCCTTGTTAATACACATGATGCCCAGGGCAGACCTTGGTTGACATCAGTGTACTTGTCTTAAAAGGCCCCAAGACCTGACGTGGGATAGAAGTTGGTTTGCATCTGCCTAGGAAACTAATTGTTAGCTGGGTGAGCTCTTATTGGCTAGAAATCTGGTTTGGTAATGGGGGAAAGCATAGACATTGTCGGTCCATCTGTTCAGCTATTCATTGTTCTCTCTGACTGCCTCGACGTCTGCAGCTCAAAGTGTTATAAGGATTTTTTTTGTTAACTGCAATAAAGAACCAAATGTCTGTCTGCTGTTCAACTAATGTAAGTGTTGGAAGTAACAGTTTTTAAAACATGGTTGTGCTTTTTTAATAACTTTATACTATTAAATATTGAAGCAGTGGATTATATTTGAATTGGTCTGAAATCTAGGTGTATTGTGACTAATGTACATCACTTCCTCTTAGCCAGTTCTGAATGGCAATTGAACATGTATTTTGTGAATTTAATGCCAAATATGCAGTTTAACATTTTATACTTTTTACTTTGAATAATTTTATATAAGCTGTTAGGTATTTTGATGATGTATAAATAGGGAGAAAATGATAAAAGCTAATTTCCATTGTTGTCTTTGTATCAACAAAATTAATATACAGTATCAATATAATGGCTTCATAAATGTGTATTGGTTGCAAATTCTGGTTAAAGATTCAACCAAAAATATTTAGATTCCTTTTTTGTTCTATGTTGGAAATTGATTTGAGAACTTTGTTTCAAAAATGAAAACAGGAAGAGCTAGCCAGTCAGCATCTGGAAAGATAAAATAAAAGTTTTTATTTTTAAAGGATGCTTTTTTAGAAATGTGTTTTACAAATGTTAACAAGCAACGTGAATAAATCCAGTTTTTTGTCCCTTCTTTTTGTATGCTTTAGTTCATTTCCACAAAACAAAAGAGCAAGTTGGCTTTGAAGTTTTTAAGAAGATTTCTTGCATCACTGTTTAATTGTTGTCCATGTTGCTTGTGCATTTTAGGTTGCGGAAGTTTTTTTTTCCAGACTTTTACATATTCTTTGAAAATACAATGTAGTGTCCTTAAAAACACTGCTATTGTATCTGTACATTCAGCAATTAATGGAAAGATTTCACTGATTAGTCCACCAGTTGCTTGCCTTAGTGACATCTGGTAGTCCTTTTGCATTAACAAGTTTAGTTTATACAAGTCTTTTTTTATACCAAATTATCAGATTTTGGTTTTAAATAAAGAGTAAGGGAATTGAAAGCTTAATTTTGCAGTGGTTATGATTTGGATTTGATTGGGAAAACTACATGTAGAACAGCGCTGGTTTAAAGCAAAATTTAGATGGCACAGTCTGTTTAGGAAAGGTTGAATTGAAAGTCTTTGATATAAATAAAATACTTTAAAAAATTTTAATATATGCATTGCCTCCTGTGTTTGATTAACAGATTTGGTTATTTTGACACATTGTAAAATTAAAATTGATTCTTTGTTTAAAAAAATCAATTGAGTTTTCAATTTAAATTTCCATTCCTGCTGCAATTGCATCATAGCATTTGTACTGTAAGTGATTTGACCAAAGAGCAAAATTATGTGGGAAATGGTAAAGAATTTACTTTCTGCATTCCTAAATTGGGTTTAATTTTATGCCTTTCGCATGAATTCTAAACAACTTGGGAAAACAATAGTCAAAGGCATTCAACAGTAAAACATTGAACTTGGCTTCTGGGTATTGCTATTAAAATGTGGTATGTATATGCACTTCAGGCTGTAAATGGTAGTTCTGATGTACATATTTTCATACACTGTCAGCATTTAATGACATTTGGTGTATCCAATTAGAATTCTGGTGTTCCATGATCTGGAATAATCACTCACTAAAAGGAAAGAATTCATATTGGCATCAGTAGATCTCTATTTCGCATTATGCATGCATAATTCAAATTAAGTTAGTGTTGTAGCATAATAGTATATTGGACAGTAAGCAAAATCTGCCAGAAAAATTGCATCTTTTTTTTTAAGGCATCTCTAAGGACACTTTACTTACAACCATTGTTCATGTGATTTGTGGAAGATGGAAACAATTTGCATCAAACATTGGTACTCATTATTGGAGTTTCAAAGACTGAATTGATTTCTAGGAAGAGTGTTTTAACTTTCATACAGTTATGCAAAGGAACTTCCAATACTGTATATCCCTCAGATTCATCATTGCTCTAACATGTTTGACTGGTGTACTGTGCAGACTAAAATAATTTTAAAAATAATTATTAAATGTGGTAATTGTACTCATTTTGGGGGGGGGGTGGGCACAAAATGATCCTACTTTGTGTTCTTTATGCTGTTGATCCTATTTTGATATAAGATGTGTTTTGGAAGATACTGAGAAATTTATTTTTGTTAAGTGTTTATTAAATGACTTTGCAATCATGAGTTGGTACATTGTCTAGAACATCACCATTAGGGCAATGAATATTACTCATTAAATAACTTCCCCATTTGTGGTAGAACACAGTCTATATAAGACAATGATGTCGGTTTTCCATGATTTGTTTGGCAGTTTTATTGTTCTAAGAGGGCAAGCCAGACATACTTGAGTCCCTGCACTTTTTGGCCTTTGTTCATTCAAAATTGTTCATTCACTATTGGTGCATTCGTGGTGGTATTTTGAAAGATTGCATCCTAGCAACAGGGAGCGGTTGCTTAGCATCATGTTTTTTGAAATAGATTCTTCCTTTAACAATTTTAAACTAGTTCATAAAGAATATTGTTTTCTTTAAGTTGAATGGTTTAAGTTGTATTTTATAAAAAGCATTCCCTAATAAATTTGATAATCATCTTCTCTGGTTCATTCCGTCTCCACATTTAATTTCCTTTGGTCTTGAATTATAGGAAACAATACCCAACCTTGTGTTGTGAATTGGTGCTCAGCTGAGTTCATTATGCTGATTTTTAACAAATTGTATGACAGTTGAGTTTATAAAGTTCCTTTACATTTGGTTCTGATGAAGTGTCCTTGACCCAAAACATTAATTCTTCCTCTATAAATGTTGCCTAATCTGTTGAGTATTTACAGCATTCTTTGCTTTATTTCAGAATTATTTGGAAAAGTTTTTGTTAGTTCATGTAGTTTGGACCTGACTGACTGGTTCTGAGTATCAGCTTGTAAGTGCCTCTTGAGGTCCGGGTTCAGTCTTTTGCCCTAGTGCTTAAGTCCAGTTTTAAAAGTTTTGACAATGGTACATAACATTTCTGCAAGTACACCTCTTCCCACTTTGTCACTTGTAAAAATGTTATCCCCTTCTGCCAGTTCCTCTGTTTCTGCTATATTTGTTCTCAGGATGAGGCTTTCCATTTGGAACATCTGAGATGTTCTTTTTTTTCAAAGAATGGGGTTTCCCTTCCACCAACATTGACAATCCCCTCACCCATATCACCTCCATTTCCCACCCATCTGCCTTCACTCCATCTTCCTGCATCATAACAGGGATATGTTTCTCCTTACCATTACCTACCACCCCATGGGTCTCCACTTTTGTCTATAATTACCATCTCCAACAGGACCCTACCACTAAGCACATTTTCCAAACCCCCCCACCACCACACCAGTTTCCATAGGTGTTGCTGCCTCCCACCTGATCTCACCTATCACCTGCCAGCCTGTGCTCCTTCCCTTCCATCCTCTTCCTTATTCTGCCTCCTCCTTTACTAGTCTAGCTAAAGGGTATCGGCTTGAGATGTCACCTGTTTATTCCCCACCATTGATGCTACCCGACTTGCTGAGTTCTTACAGCGTTTTTTTGTGTATTGCTTAAGATTTCCAGCATCTGTAGAATCTCTTGTGTTTAAGAAGAACTCCTGTTAGGGCATGATTAATTATTCTGACTACAGTTGTTTCATTTACTGATTTCTATGTATCACAGTTGATTTCTAAGTAGAATTCTCGAACTTCTGTTTAATGCAAGTGTAGCAACATGCTTTACGAAAATGTTCTGAAGGAGGCTGAGTGAATAGCCATTCTGGGAAGAATTTTTAGTCATTTGCCTTAAATTAGGTGGTATTTGCTTTCAGTCTCAACATTTCCATGAACAGGTTTGTTTCCTTCAGTGTAAATCCTGCCACAAGAGCTTAACTTAATAATTAGGAATACACAAACATAACATAATAGGTGAAAAAATATGCCATTCATATTCTCATACTCTTATGCTCTACTATTCATTACAATCATGGCTAATACTCTGTCAATAACATATTCTTGCACTCTGTCCATATCTTTCAACATTTTTCCATCAAGATATTGGTCCACCATCTCGCTAAATATATTCAGCAAATTAATTTCTACCCAACTTTAATCATTTCACCTGAGCTCCATCCACCATGGTTTATGCCTACTGCACTAGTAATCTAATATTCCTAATGGATATACTAGAAATTATAGGCATGTGACATCTTGGATGTTTGGAAATAAGAAATTATTTGTGCATTGAAAACTTTATATAAATAACAATTGTGATGCAGCATTTTTTAGACTTTACTAATATTAAAACCTTCTTCAAAATCTGAAAAAGATGACACCAACAAACATTGTGAGCAAAGGTGTCGTCCTTCAGAGAGTTCATGAAACTCCTTTTACTACTTTCAAATATGATACTGTTACTAAGCTTGAAAGCTGTGATTTCCATTTTGATAGTGTGTTTTTGGGCCGACTGAGTGCTCTGGCGTTTTGCTCTCTGTAGAAGTTCAGTGAGGCTTTGAGCCAAGTGTGCAGACTGGAGGCCAAAAAGCCTAGAGCTTGAGCCCATGATCAGCTCTATTTCTTGCTGATTAAAGTGTTGAACAAGATTGAAATCCACAAGGACGAGTGGAAGGTGAGTGAGTGTTCAGCGCTGTCTGTCTGCAATTGCCTGCTCTCTCCCTCTCCCTCTTCCCACCCCCCCCCGAGGAAGGTGCCTGCATTTGATCGACCTCCCCCTCGCCCTCGCTCACGCTCTCTCTACCTGCTGGAGTTTATTTGAATGTGGAGTGATCTAATTGAAAACTATCAAATATCGAAAGGCCTAGGTAGTGTGGATGTGTAGAGGATGTTTCCTATAGTGGGTGAGCCTAAGACCAGAGTGCACAGCTTCATAATGGAGGGACGTCTATTTGGAACAGAGATGAGGAGAAGTTTCTTCAGCCAGAGGGTAGTGAATCTATGGAATTCATTGGCTCAGATGGCTGTAGGAACAAAATCATTGAGTATATTTAAAGCGGAGGTTGAAAGGTTCTTAGTCAGAGTGTCAAAGGTTAGAGGAGAATGGGGTTGAGCGGGATAATAAAGCAGCCATAATGAAATGTTAGAGGAGACATATGGGCCGTGTCCATCGAAACATCCCATTCCGACATATCTATCAGTGGTCTCCTCTAATGTCGCAATGAGGCCACACTCAGGTTGGAGGAACAACACCTTGTATTCCGTCTTGGTATTCTTCCAATCTGATGGCATGAACGTCGATTTCTCGAACTTCTGGTAATGGCCCCCCCCCCACTCTCTATTCCCCACCCATTCCCCCCCCCCCCACCTTATCTCTTGCCTACCCATCGCCTCCCTCTGGTGCACCTCCCCCTTTTCTCTTTCTTCCATGGCCTTCTGTCCTCTCCTATTAGATCAGGGGTCCCCAACCTTTTTTGCACTGCGGACCGGTTTAATATTGACAATATTCTTGTGGACCGGCCGACCCGGGGTGGGGGTAGGGTTGCCAACGGATAAGAGTAGCAGTAACATTATGTTTACCCCAAGAAAGACTACAATGACCATGAAGACTTGTGCAGGCACCTGTGTGCGCATGCGTGATTCGTGCTGGGTTTTTTTTCCAAATATCGTTTTTGGTGATTCTGTTCGGGGGGGTGGGGGGTAATCACGACCGGAATATAGGTGATAAGTGGCTAATACACTCAATTTCGTTTCTAAAAGGGTTTATCTAACGAATTTAATATTAAACACACAGCGCATATTTTCCTCACATGAATATAGTGATAAGTCAATTATCAGGGGAGGTCAGGGGAGCTTGAAGTAAGTGTTGAACGAACTTTCGGTAGAAGTGGTTGAGGCAGGTTCGATATTATCATTTAAAGAAAAATTGGATAGGTATATGGACAGGCGAGGAATGGAGGGTTATGGGCTGAGTGCAGGTCGGTGGGACTAGGTGTGAGTAGCTTTGCCACAGACTAGAAGGGCAGAGATGGCCTGTTTCCATGTGGTAATTGTTATATGGTTATATAAGTCACTTATAAGTCAATAACATCATAACATTTTAAGTAACGTTTGGATATTAAACACACAGCACATATTTTCCCCGTAAGAACATATAAAATCATTGCAACACACCAATATCGCTGAATCAGTGGGAGCCCTGGGCTTGTTTCCCTGCAAAGAGACAGTGCCATCGAGGGGTGATGGGAGACAGCGATACTCGAAGGGGGTTCCTTATGTCAAGTCTATTCCGCAATTTAGTTTTCGTTGCATTCATTGCAGAGATATGTTGGAAATGGAAGCAACATTTTCAGTGCTTTCGTGGCTATCTCAGGATATTTAGCCTTGACTTTGCTCAAGAATGACGGCAGAGATGTTATGTCAAACATACTTTTCAGCCCGCCGTCATTTGCAAGCTCGAGTTGATCTCCTTCCCGCGCTGACATGGATGACACGCAGGTAAATGACCTCGCGTGTGTTCAAGCTCAACAGTGGGCATGACAGGGAATGAGGAAAGGTGCAGCTGACTCATATCGCCAAATCATATTGTTTCCTCGCGGCCCAGTAGCACATGCTTTGCGGCCCGGCACTGGTCCGCAGCCCGGTGGTTGGGGACCGCTGTATTAGATTCCTCCTTCTCCAACCTTGTATCTCTTTCACCAATCAACTTCCACCTCTTTATTTCACTCTTCTCCCTTCCCAGTTTCACCTATCACCTTGTGTTTCTTCCTCCCCTGCCCCCACCTTCTAGCTCTGACTCCTCATCCTTTTTCTCCAGTCCTGCTGAAGGGCCTTGGCCTGAAATGTTGACTCTGCTCTTCCATAGATGCTGGCTGGCCTGCTATGTTCCTCCAGCATTTTGTGTGTGTTGCTTGGATTTCCAGCATCTGCAGATTTTCTCTTGTTTCTAATTGTGGGTTTACATCTTTAGCACATTTTGGTCCTTCCTTGCCACCTAATATTTCAGATTTGCATATAATGGAATTAAACCCAGTGAGAACTTTGTGCTGAAAAATCACAACAAAAGATCCGAAGTATGTATACAGTATACCAGTGGTGGCCAACCTCTGGGCCGCGGACCGATACATTGCCGCGAAGAATGCAGGGGTGCAGCAGTAGCCGGGACACACCCAGCACATCTTTAAGAAAAAAGCCGAAATAAACAAGCTAATTAATTAGGTGCAGCCCGGCAAGTAAATGTCGGCCCAGATCAGAGGCGATGCAATCGGCAATCGCCTCTGACCTGGGCTGACATTTATGTGCCAGGCAGCACCTAATTAATTAGCTTGTTTATTTTGGCTTTTTTCTTAAAGATGTGCTGGGTGTGTCCCGGCCACCGCTGCTCTGCTGCATTCTCCGTGGCAATGTATCGGTCCGCGGCCTGGAGGTTGGGGACCACTGCAGTATACAGGTTTCCCCCGCCGTCCGAAGGTAGAGTGTTCCTATGAAACGGTTCGTAAGCCGGAATGGCGTAAAGCGAAGAAGCAATTACCATTTATTTATATGGGAAAATTTTGTGAGCGTTCGCCGACCCAAAAATAACCTACCAAATCATGCCAAATAACACATAAAACCTAAAATAACAGTAACATATAGTAAAAGCAGGAATGATATAGTAAATACACAGCATATATAAAGTAGAAATACTTTTCCACAATCATTGTCTGAACTGTTCTCCGTAGCGAAAATCTCACTCAAGCGCCATTGGCAAAAAGACGGCGCAAGCACTTTCGGCAGAAAATCTCACGCGAGCGCTCTCGGCAAAAACACTCTCTCCAGTAACCTTTAAGCTATGAAGCTGCCAAATCATACCAAATAACACGTAAAAATACACAGCCTATATAAAGTAGAAATAATGTATGTACAGTGTAGTATCAGTTACGGGAATCGGGAAGACAGCGCAGAGCACACTGATGATGGTGTGTTAGGCTGAGTCGTTGCAGGTTGGGGTGGTGCAGTGGCCCCCAACCTTTGGGCAGCGAACCGATACCAATCCGCGAAGCATGCAGGGGTACAGCGGCACCTAATTAATTAGTTTGTTTATTTCGGCTTTTTTCTTAAAGATGTGCTGAGTGCCTCCCGGCTACTGCTGCATTCTCCGCAAATCGGAATCTGTCCGCAACCTGGGGTTTGGGGCAGTGGGACACAGGGGTGTCATCTCATCGTCGTCTGTTTCCATGAGGGTAGGCAGGTCATCTTCTTCTATCTCTGCCTGCCTCGATGTCGAAGATCGAGGTTCGTCGTCTGCTGTGGCTGATGTGGAAGGCTTGCTTGACTGCTTAGCCTGGCGCATTTTTAGATCGTACAGTTCTTTGTAAGGACTCAAACCATCTTGCAGATATGCCATAAACCGACGTACCCTTTCAAAATTAAAGTCGTACTTTATCATTACTCATTCGGTTTCGATTGTTATCCTTTCCTCTTCCAATTGCATCAGCTCTTCATCTATCAGTACTTGGTCATGGGATGCCAAAACCTCTTCACCATCATCTTCGTCAACTTCCACAAGCCAAACTTACTTTGTCCTTACTTCGTTCACCACGATCAAATCGCTTAATTATGTCTAGTTTTACGCTAAGTGTAACACCCTTACGAGCTCTTTTAGGCTTTTCCAATACCTTAGAACTCATCTTGCTAACAGCTGCTCACAGGCACGTGTTTAAGCAGTGCCGGCGAGAATGCTGTTCCGAATCCGGGGGAGAGCGGCTGCTTGGGGCGCACGCTGCTTTTTTCATAACACTGAAAACACCTGTTAGCGAAAACAGGGGACTAATGTAGGACTTTTGCAACAGTGAGGTTTCGTAAAGCGAACGTTCAAAAAATGGGGGACACCTGTATAAGCCTGGGATTCATCCTGCTGCAGGCAGCCGCAAAACAAAGAAACACCATGGAATCTGTTCAAAGAAAACATTAAATGTCCAACATATGAAAAAAAAACACACATCACACAAATGGCAAGCTGTAGTGTCTTTGAAATGGTCTAGGCTAGGCGTGTTCAGTTCAGTTCAATTTAGCACTCTGTTGTTCGTTCACTGCAGGCTGCAGAGCCAGTTTGCAATATGCAATATTTTAACAAACTAAGGATTCTGCAACACTTGTAGTGGTTGCAATAATTCAACTTTACCAAGCAGTTTTCATAACTAAAAGACTGATTGAAAGCATAAAAGTTGGGTCAGTGTTGCTTATGGCAACCACAGCAGTATAATAGTTATGTGGTTTGTTACAATGATACCAGAGATATATGGCATCAGACTGGATCATGAGTATTTTAAGTACACAGTAAATTGCACCTTGAGCAGTCTGTATATTGTTTAATGGGCCTTACTTAATTTTTGAAATCTAGTGCAAGATATTTTCCATTGAACTTGTATTAAATTCTGTTGTCTTTGAAGCAATTGACAAATTATAGTTAATAAGTGTGAAAAGATGCTGAAATGAATGCCTTTCTGTAAACAGGAAGATTGCTTCTCCTTTGTGGTATTTTGAATTGGTCTAAGTGGGTCAGTGGATTAAAATTTATAGAGCATTTTCATTTCAGCATTTTCAAGAGTATATATCATACTGTATGATGTAATATTATCTGGGAAAATTATTAAATGCAGAGCACTATGTTTATTTGAGTTCCTTGAAACTTGTGTTACAACAGCGGTCCCCAACCACCGGGCTGCGGATCGGTACCGGGCTGCGAGGAAACAATATGATTTGGCGATATGAGTCAGCTGCACCTTTCCTCGTTCCCTGTCACGCCCATTGTTGAGCTTGAACACACGCGAGGTCATTAACCACGTGTCATCCATGTCAGCGCGGGAAGGAGATCAACTCCTCGAGCTTGCAAATGACAACAGGCTGAAAAGTATGTTTGATATAACATCTCTGTCGGCATTCTGGATCAAAGTCAAGGCTAGATATCCTGAGATAGCCACGAAAGCACTGAAAACGTTGCTTCCATTTCCAACATATCTCTGCAATGAATGCAACGAAAACTAAATTGCGGAATAGACTGGACATAAAGAACCCCCTTTGAGTATTGCTGTCTCCCATCACCCCTCGATGGGACCATCTTGCTGCAGGGAAACAAGCCCAGGGCTCCCACTGATTCAGCGATATAAGTGCGTTGCAATGATTTTATATGTTCATACGGGGAAAGTATGTGCTGTGTGTTTAATATCCAAACGTTACTTAAAATGTGATGATGCTATTGTATTATAAGTGACTTATATAACCATATAACATTCACAGCACGGAAAGTGGCCATCTTTGCCCTTCTAGTCCGTGCCGAACGCTACTCTCACCTAGTCCTGCCGACCTACACTCAGCCCATAATCCTCCATTCCTTTCCTGTCCATATACCTACCCAATTTTTCTTTAAATGATAATATGGAACCTGCCTCTACCACTTCTACTGGAAGTTTGTTCAACACTTACTTCAAGCTTCCCTGTCCTCTCCAATAATTGACTTATCACTATATCCATGCGAGGAAAATATGCGCTGTGTGTTTAATGTTAAATTCGTTAGATAATCCCTTTTAGAAACGAAATTGAGTGCATTAGCACCTTATCACCTATATTCCGGTCGTGATTAACCCCCCTCCTGAACAGAATCGCCAAAAACAATTTGTAGAACACATGCATTTGCTAGTCACACATGCGCACTGGTGCCTGCGCAAGGCTTCATGGTTATTGTCTTTCTCAGGGTAAGCTCAACGTATTTGACTGCTACTCTTGTCCGTTGACAACCCTACCCCCCCCCCCGCCCCCAGATCGGCAAGTCCGCAAGATTATTGTCAATATTAAACCGGTCCGCAGTGCAAAAAAGGTTGGGGGCCCCTGTGTTACAAGATCCAGTGTTATAAATTGATTCCATTAATATGTTACATGGCTCTGTGTTGATGTAACAACCAAGAAAATATTTTCTTCCCTTGGCAGTTCAAGTTTCATGCAGTTCAAGCTTCATTCAGTTCAATTTAATTATGGTAGTAGTTTTTTTTAAAATTAGAGCTTCATTTAAATATTTAGAGAAAATGCTTTGCTTTTTGAATTGTTAGTTGGCTGATAAGATTATGGTAGATATTCAGTTTTGCTCAGTCTTTACATTTGGTCATTGGCTTTTTGTTTGTCCACAGAGTGCCAGCCTGCAGTTCTAGCACTTTCTTTTTTTGTTTAATTTCAATATATTTATGGCCTTGCCTCTTCAAGAAAAAAAGGTTAGATTGTTGAAAAAGGGTAGAAATGAGTAAAGTACATAAAGATCTCTGTATTCCAGTGCACAAATCAGTGGATAGCTAGCAGACAACTTCAAAAAGTCCGAACTATCTTTCACTAGGATTCAAAAATTTAAATAAGATCCTTTTAAGAAGGTATACAGCATTTTGACCTTCATTCCAAAGTGTTTGCTTTTCAAAAATAGGCAGGTTTTATTGCAATTGTACGAGTTTGTGCATGGTTTGATCCCCTTATCTAAAACAAATTAGTAACGTTAGAGCAATACAAAGGAGACTCACCAGGCTAATTCCTAGGATAAGTGGATTGCCCGAAGAGAGAGTAAACAGTTTGGGCCTCTATTCCTTGGAGTTTGTACAAATTGGAGATGACATGAAATAGATTTGCAGATGAGGATAGTTATCCTTTTTTCTTAATATACTTTCTTTATAGATAAGATAGATAAAATTTTAAATATATATATATATACACACACTGTACACACAAATAATATAAAAATATGGGTGGTACAATGGTCGATGAAGGTTATCTAAAATCACAACAGGATTCAGATGAACTGGGGAAGTGAATGAAGGAATGGGTGATGGAATTTAATGAGAGACACAAAAGATTCTGCAGATGCTAGAAATCTTGAACAACACACACACACAAAATGCTGGAGGAATTTAACAAGTCAGGTAGCAGCCATGGAAGGAAATAAATGGTTAACATTTTGAGCCAAGACCCTTCGCTGCAACTGAAAAGGAAGGGGGCAGAAGCCAGAATAAGGAAGTGTGAGAAATGGCCAAGTACAACCTGCAAGGTGATAAATGAGACCAGATGTGGGCGGAGGGGATGTTGTGAGAAGCTGGGAGGTGTTGGGTGGGATAGGCTAAGGCTGAAGAAGAACTTTGATGGAAGAGGACAATGGAATGAAAGGGTGGAAATGAAGAGTCTTGGCCCAAAACCGCGATCTCTTTAACTTTGAGTTCTACCAGCATTTTGTGTGTGTTGCTGGAACTTAATGAAGACAAGTGCAAGGAGTTGCATTTAGCTCAATAAAACCAGGTCAAATGTGCACAATAAATGGTAGGGCTCTTCAGAGTTTTGTAGGACAGAGGAAAATTTTTCTGCTCCATTTAAGAGGAAGACAGTGAAAAGAGCAATAAACACATAGTTGTGCATGCCTTCAGAACATTATTGCACAGAAACAGGCCCTTTTGGTCCATGAAGTTGTACTGACCCATTAAACTACTCCAAGATCAATCTAACTCTTCCCTCCTACATACACCTCCATTTTTCTTTCATCCATGTACCTGTCTAAGAGTTTCTTAAATGTCTTTATCTACCTCTCAAAATTATTAATTTGTTAGTAAATTTATTATTAAAGTACATATTGTATATGTCACCACATACAATGTAAGATTATTTTTTTAAAAAGGACAAACTCAATAAATCCATACTAACCAGAGTAGTATCAATGAAAGACAATATCAATTTGGGCATTTACAGTGCACAAAAGACAACAAACTGTGAAAATACAAGAAAGTAATAATAATTAATAAGCAATAAATACAAGACCATAAGACATAGATTAATTAGGTCATTCAGCCCATTGAGCCTGCTCTGCCATATTATTATGGCTGATTCCAGATCCCACTCAACCACATACACCACCCTTCTTGCCATATCCTTTGATGCCCTGACCAATCAGGAAGCTATCAACATCCGCCTTAAATATACCCACAGACTTGGCCTCACTGTAGACTGTGGCAGAGCATTCCACAAATTTACTACTCTCTGGCTAAAAAAAATCCTCCTTACTTCTGTTCTAAAGGGTCGCCCCCCCCCCCCCCAATTTTGAGGCTCTGCCTTCTAGTTCTGGATACCCCCACCATAGGAAATATCCTCTCCACATCCACCCTATTTAGTCCTTTCAACATTCGGTAGTTTTCAATGAGATCCCCACGCATTCTTCTAAACTCCAGAGAGTACAGGCCCAAAGCTACCAAACGCTTCTCATATGTTAACCCCTTCATTCCCAGAACAATCTTCGTGAACCTCCTCTGGACTCCTTCCAATGTCAACACATTCTTTCTGAGATATGGTGCCCGAAAGTATTGACAATCTCATAGGATACAAGTCTCTTGTAAAGGCTCAGCATTATCTCCTTGCTTTTATATTCTATTCCCCTTGAAATAAATGCCAACGTTGCATTTGCCGCCTTTACCACAGACTCAACCTGTAAATTAACCTTCAGGGAGTCAAAGGTCAAATTTAATGTCAGAGAAATGTATACAATACATCCTGAAATGCTTTTTCTTCGCAAACATCCACCAAAACAGAGAAAGTGCCCCAAAGAATGAACGACAGTTAAACATGAGAACCCCAAAGTCCTCCCGCAGGTCCCCCCTGCACATAAGCAGTAGTGAGCAACAATCCCCCCACCAGCAAAAAAAAAGCTCACCCACTACCGAGCGAGCACAAGCATGAGCTAAGCAATGGGAAAGACACAGACCAAAGTTACCCCAAAGGCCTCGCATTTCATCTGAAATTCGACAACCCACAGGTTCCATTCCTCTCTCCCTGGCAAGGGAGAGGGAGGTGTCCCCCATTTTCACAGTGAGCAGGAGACATAACAACAACCTGCTGGTTTACGATGTTAAAAGTCCGTATCGTTGCTTTTTTCATGCACAAAGAATCCCAAGTCCCTCTGCACTTCTGCTTTGAACTTTCTCCCTATTTAAATAATAGTCCACACTATTGTTCCATTTACCAAAATGCATTATCATACATTTCCCAACACTGTATTCCATCTGCCACTTTTTTGCCCACTCATCCAATTTGTCTAAGTCCTGCTGCAATTACATTGCTTCCTCACCACTACCTACCCCTACACCTACCTTCACATCATGCGCAAACTTTGCCACAAAGCCATCAATTCCATTATCCAAACAATGTGAAAAGTAGTGGCCCAATACTGACCCCTGAGGAACACCACTAGTTCTCTGGCAGCCAACCAGAAAAGGTCTCCTTTATTCCCACTCACTGCCTCCTGCCTGTCAGCCATTCCTCTATCCATGCCAGTATCCTCCCTGTAACACCACAGGATTTTATCTTGTTAAGCAGCCTCATGTGTGGTACCTTATCAAATGCCTTATGAAAATCTAAGTAAATGATATCCACTGTCTCACCTTTGTCCACCCTGCTTGTTACTTCCTTGAAGAACTCTAACAGATTTGTCAGGCAAGATTTCCCTTACAGAAACCATGCTGACTTTAACTTATTTTGTCATTAGTCTCCAAGTACCCCGAAACCTCATCCTTAATAAGAGACACCAACACTTTCTCAACCACTGAGGTTAAGCTAACTGGCCTATAATTTCCATTCTTTTGCCTTCCTCCCTTCTTAAAGAGTGGAGTGACATTTGCAATTTTCCAGTCCTCCAGGACCATACCAGAATCAAGTGATTTTTGAAAGATCATGACCAATGCATCCGTAATCTCTTCTGCAACCACTCTCAGGACTCTGGGATGTAGTCCACCTGGTCCAGGTGACTTATCAACCTTAAGACCTTTGAGTTTGCGTAGCACTTTTTCCTTTGTAATAGCAATGGCACTCACTCCTGCTCCCTGAACCCATGGACCTCTGGCACACTGCTGATGTCTTCCACAGTGAAGACAGATATAAAGTGGGTTGGTGGCAGGGATCGCGCAATTCCAACTCCAGCCTTGACCTTCAGGCTGAGTCTTCATGTGCTGCTGCTGGAACCACCACCTTCATTTCCCCACCACCACTCTGCAATCCCATGTCTCTCAGGACCCACCACCAGCTCTTGGGCCCTTGGAAACTCCATCTTCCTCTCACCTCACCATCCTCGAGTACCCCAAACCTCCCTTCCCCTCAGACACTACCAACCCCCTCACCCCTCTAATCTCGGCTCTCATCCATGCCAGGTCTTCACCATTCCCTCTGACCTTCTCTTCTCTGAGGCAGAACGTTCAGTCCTCAGTAAGGGCCTCACCATCGTCCCCTGCGCCCACACCTCAGTGAGTTCTGCGCCCACACCTCAGTGAGTTCTGCGCCCGCACCTCAGTGAGTTCTGCGCCTGCCATGATGCTGCTTTTCTTCCACCACCTCTGTCTCCGAGCCTTTTTTTTTGGCAAGGACTGTCCTCTTCCTGGACACCCTGCCCTGGTCTTCTGCCTGCTCTGGCCCTTTTCATTGCTAGCTGCCAATGGGACATTAACCATCTAGACTTCAACACTCCTCTCTCCTATTCCAACCTCATTCCTTCCGAATGCTCAGCTCTCCACTCCCTCTGCATCAATCCTCACCGCACCATCAAACTCACTGTAGTAGTCTGGCGTACTGACCTCCACCTTGCTGAGGCCGGGCACCAACTCTCAGACACCTTTTACTTATCCCTTGAACAGGACCCCTCTAAGGAACACCAGGCCATTGTCTCCCACATCATCACTAACCCTATCGACTCTGGGGGAGCTCCCATCCACAGCCACCAACCTCAGTTTCCACACCGTGTACTACCTGTTTCTACCTCCTACCCAAAATCCACAAACCTGCTTGTCTAGATAGATCCATTGTTTCAGCTTGTTCCTGCACCACCAAACTCACATCAGAATACCTTGACTCTGTGTTATTCCCTCCCCCCCAGTTCAGTCCCTTCCTACCTACATCCGTGACACCTGACATGCTCTTGATTTTTTCAAGGATTTCAAGTTCCCTGGCCCCTGTCATCTTATTTTTACTATGGATGTCCAATCCCTATACACCTCCATCTCCCACCAGGACACCTCAAAGCTCTCCATTTTTTTTCTGGACACCAGGCCTAACCAGTTCCCCTCCACCACCATTCTCCTCCGCCTAGCGTAACTTATCCTCTCACTAAATAATTTCTCCTTTGGGTCCTCCCATTTCCTTCAAACAGAAGCGGTAGCCATGGGCACTCATGTGGGTCCCAGCTGTGCCTGCCTGTTTGTTGGTTACATGGAACAGTCTATGTTACAAGCCTATACTGTTGACCATCCCACATTTTTCCTACGCTACATCAACGACTGCATTGGTACTGCTTCCTGCACCCATTCTGAACTCGTCGACTTCATCCACTTTGCCTCTGACTTCCACACTGCCCTCAAATTTACCTTGTTCATTTCTGACACCTCCCTCCCCCTTTCTCAATCTCACTGTCTATCTCCAGAGACAGCTTATGGACTGATGTCTATTACAAACCCATGGACTCTCACAGCGACCTGGACTATGCCTCGTCCCACCCTGCTACTTGTAAAAATGCCATCCCCTTCTCTCAATTCCTCCACCTCTACTGCACCTGCTCTGAGGATGAGGCTTTTCATTCTAGAGTGAAGGACATGTCCTCCTTTATCAAAGAAGGGGGCTTCCCTTCCTCCACCATCAATGCTACCCTCAACCACACCTCTTCCATTTCATGCATGTCTGCTCTTACCCCATCTTCCCGCCACGCTACCAGGGATAACCTTCCTCTTGTCCTCACCTACCATCCCACTGGCCTCCGCATCCAGCGCATAATTCTCTGAAACTTCTACTACCTCAACAGTATCCCATCATCAAACACATCTTTCTCTCTCCCTCACTTTCTGCTTTCCGTAGGGATCGCTCCTATGTAACTCCTTTGTCCATTCTTCCCTCCCCACTTATCTCCTTCCTGGCACTTATTCTTAGGAGTGGAACATATGCTACACTTGCCCCTACACCTCCTCCCTCACTACCATTTAGGACCTTAGATAGTCCTTCCAGGTGAGGTGACACTTCACCTGTGAGTCCCTTAGGGTAATGTACTGTGTTTGGTGCTCCCAGTGTGGCCAACTATATATCGGTGAGACCCCAAGGTAGATTGAGAGACTGGTTCGCTGAGCACCTACACTCTGTCTGCCAGAAAAAGTGGGATCTCCCAGAGGCCAACCATTTTAATTCCACTTCTCATTCCCATTCCGATATGTCCATCCATGGCCTCCTCCACTGTTGTGATGGGGCCACACTTAGGTTGGAGGAATAACACCTTGTATTCCGTTTGGGTAGACCCCCAACCTGATGGCATGGGCTTTGATTTCTCAAACTTCCTGTAATGTCCCCCACCCCTCCCCATTCATTTCGCATCCCCTTTTCCCTCCCTCGTCTTATCTCCTTGCCCACCCATCGCCTCCCTCTGGTGCTCCTCCCCCCTTTTCTTTCTTCCACGGCTTTCTGTCTCTTTCACCAATCAACTTACCAGCTCTTTTTACTTTATCCCTCTCCCTTCAGGTTTCACAGGTTTCATCTATCACCCTGTGTTTCTCTCTCCCCTTCCCCCACCTTTTAAATCTACTCCTCAGCTTTTTCTCTCCAGTTCTGCCGAAGGGTTTCAGACTGAAACACAGACTGTACTTTTTTGCATAGGTGCTGCCTGGCCTGCTGAGTTCCTCCAATATTTTGTGTGTTGCACAGATGCAAAGTACCCATTAAGTTCATCTGCCATTTCTTTGTCCTCATTATATCGCATCAGCATCATTTTCCAGTGGTCCAATATCAGCTCTCACCCCTTTTTACTCTTTATTTAATTGAAAAACTTTTGGTATCCTGCTTTATATTATTGGCTAACCTGCCCTCATATTGCATCTTTTTACTTATAGCTTTTTTTTAGTTACCTTTTGTTGGGTTTTAAAAGCTTCCCAATCATCCAACGTCCCACTCACTTTGCTACCTTATATGTCCTTCCCTTCGCTTTTATGCAGTCCTTAACTTCCTTTGTCAGCCACGGTTACCTACCTCTGCCATTTGAGAACTCGTTCTGTGGGACATATCTATCCTGAGCCTCGTGAACTATTTCCGGAAACTTCAGCCACCTCTGTTCTGCCATCATCCCATCTGGTATCCTCCTCCAATCCACCTAGGAAAGCTCCTCTTTCATGCCTCTGTAATTTCCTTTACAGTATACCATTGTGATACTGATAAATGCGACTGGTGCTTCTTCCTCTCAAAAGGCGGTACAAATTCAAGCATATCATGATCACTGCCTCCAAAGGGTTCTTTTACATTAAGGTCCCTAATAAGATCTGGGTTGTTACACAACACCCAATCTAAGGTGGCCTTTCCCCGAGTATGCTCAAGCACAAGCTGCTCTAAAAAGCCATCTAGTAGGCATTCAACAGATTCCTTCTCTTGCGATCTGACACCAGTCTGACTTTCCAAATTTCCTTGCATATTGAAGTTCTCCATTACAATTGTGGCATTACCCTTATACATGCTTTTTCCAGATCCTTTGCAATCTCAACTCCACATCTTTGCTACTATTTGGAGGCCTATATACGATTCCCATAATGGTCTTTTTTACCCTTGCAATTTCTTAACATCCACAAAGGTTCGACATTCTCTGACCCTACGTCACCCCTTTTTAAAGATGTAATTCCATCTTTTACCAACAGAGCCACACCACTGCCTATGACTTCCTGCCTGTACTTTTGATACCAAGTATATCCTTTGATGTTAAGCTCCCAACTATGGCCTTCTTTCAGCCACGTCTCAGTGATGCCCATGTCATACCAACCAATCTCTAATTGTGCCTCAAGTTCGTGTTTAAATTGTGCATCTAAACACAGCACCTTCAGTCCAGCATTCTTCGCCCTTTTGAATTTTGCCTCTGTGGTACAATTTAACTTTTTGCTCCATCTGCACTTGTACCCAGGACTTGCAGCATTCCACGTTAACGAAGTCCATCAGGATCTTACGACAAGAAGAAAAGTGACTGAGACTATCACTCACTGTTTGACTGTACACTGCCTTCGTGCACCAACTCCTCAATGCCTTTCTGATGCAGACAGGAGCATGATCCACACCAAATCCAGCTCCTTCATTTTCTCCACCAATGAACAACTGGCTGATGGGGTAGACCTTCAGTACTTTAACTTCTTAATGTCCAGCAGGGTCTTGTGATCGTAAAAACTGTTTATAAAAGACAGTTCTAATCAAAAAGCTCCAAAATCTGGGGGACTGTACCTCTCCCTACAACTGGATCCTCGACTTCCTCACTGGGAGACCACAGTTTGTGTGGATTGAAATAACATGTCCTTGCTGACAGTCAACGCTGGTGCACCTCAAAGATGCATGCTTAGCTACTGCTCTGTTCTTTCTACCCATGACTGCCTGGCTAGGTACAGCTCACATACTCCACGTCCGCGATGGTTGGTCTCCAGAGAGTTGTCGCTATTTGAGCCCCCCAAACTTATCTATTTTTATAGTTTTCCTTATCAGGTCAATCTATAATGTCTCAATTTTGTTGGTTTGAGGTCTTCTGACTGACATGATAAATATTGTACTACGGCCTTTCCCTTCAACTTAGTGCCTTGGGTTACTAACATGGATGGAGCATTGGCTGATCGGCAGAAAAGAGAGAGTTGGAATAAAGGGATCCTATTCTGACTGGCTGCTGGTTACCAGTGGAGTTCCACAGGGGTCAGTGTTGGGACCACTGCTTTTTACGATATATGTCAATGACTTGCACTATGGGGATAATGGATTTGAGATTAAATTTGCGATACAAAGATAGGTGGAGGAGTGGGTAGTGTTGAGGAAGCAGACAGCCTGCAGAGAGACTTGGATAGTTTAGGGGAATGGGCAAAGGAAATGCAATGTTGGAAAATGAATGGTCATGCACTTTGGTGGAAGAAATAAATGGGCAGACTATTATTTAGATGGGGAGAGAATTCAAAATGCAGAGATGCAAAGGAACTTGGGAGTCTTGTACAGGATACCCTAAAGGTTAACCTCCAGGTTGAGTCAGTGGTGAAGAAGGCAAATGCAACGTTAGCGTTCATTTCTAGAGGTATAGAATATAAGAGCAGGGATGTGATGTTGAGGCTCTGTAAGGCACTCATGAGACCACACTTGGAGTATTGTGTGTAGTTTTGGGCTCCTTATTTTAGAAAGGACATTGGAGAGGGTTCAGAGAAGATTCACGAGAATGATTCCAGGAATGAAAGGGTTACTGTATGAGGAACGTTTGGCAGTTCTTGGGCTGTATTCCCTGGAGTTCAGGAGAATAAGGGGGGGATCTCATAGAAACATTCTGAATTTTAAAAGTCCGGAACAGATTAGATATGGCAAAGTTATTTCCCATGGTAGGGGAGTCTAGGACAAGAGAGCATGATTTCAGGACTGAAGGACGTCCATTTAGAACAGAGATGCGGAGAAGTTACTTAAGTCAGTGGGTGGTAAATCTGTGGAATTTGTTGCCACGAGAGGCTGTGGAGGCCAAGTCATTGGGTGTATTTAAGATAGATAGGTTCTTGATTAGCCAGGGCATCAAAGGGTTTGGGGAGAAGGCAGGGGAGTGGGGATGACTGGAAGGATTGGATCAGCCCTTGACTGAATGGCGGAGCAGACTCGATGGGCCAAATGGCCAACTTCTGTTCCTATATCTTATGGTCTTGGGTGACTTCTTTTGTTCTGTTTAACTTTGGTTCAACCAGTCAAACCAGGTCACCTAGTCACTGGGCCTAACAAGGTCACAGACTGCTTCTTCAAGCCTGCCATTTTACACAATAAACCGCCTACCTGAGAATGGTCTCAGCTTTAGCGGATACTCCTTGTGTCCGCATTTCATCAAACAGTGCACAAAATGGCAGCTCAAGGACAGACTCATGAAATGGCCTCCTTCATTCCTGTTCACTTACTGATTGTCATTCTTTCTGGCGAACACACTCAATGTTAGTAAAACCAAGGAATTGATTGCACAGTTCAGGAAGGGGAAGTCAAGGGAACACACAACAGTCCTCACCACAGGATCCCTTCCCACTACTCTAGCTAGGCACTAATAGACAGAGTAAGAAATAAACTTATTAGAAACTTAATTTAGCCTTTGCCTCTTCTCACTGAAGCCTTTTGAGCCAAAACCTCAAATTCGCAGCTCTCACAATGGTCGCTCTGCTTAAATCCAACTTCTTTTTATAGTCCTTTGTCAAATGCCTAATAAACTGCTATGTTTCAAGTCTGCTGAAAAGTTCTGAAAGAGGTAACTGGTTAGGCATATTATTCGTAAAATCTCTTAAGAGCTTTAAATGACTTAACAAAATCATAGACTGCAAAGTTATCTGAGGGATTAAGGAAAAAAGACCTTGGAGGAAAGGGTGTCAAATTTTGCACAGTTAGACGAGAGATTATTTAGGGGATATAGTTATTGTTGTAATTTGTGAGTGAGCCATCAGTGAAAAAGCTGTTGCAATGAATTAACGCATCTGCAAGGACCAGAATGAAGAGCTATAGATTAGGAGAATTAAGGAAATATTAATGCAAAATGGATTATGGGTAACACAAAAATAAGTCTGCCCTTGGTTTTTCTCCAATTTGAATTTTAAATAGCTTTGTAAAATAGATTAAACTTATTGCTGAGTATTCAGAATAAGTATGTACCCAGAATAAGCTAACCACATGACAATTGTTAAATTACACAAGGAACTGGTTTACCAACATTTAATATAACAAGCATAAAGCAAAAACAAGTAATCAAGACTCCAACAAAAAAAAAACCTGGAAAGAAAACATAATTATTTTTCTGAATCACAGACCAGGTGGAAAGACCCAAATAATTTATCTATCTTATGTGAGGAGTAGTGAGCACCCAATGAAGAAGCAGAACTGGAATTGACAAAGTATAACATTTCCAAATTACAGAAATTAGATCTGAAATCTTTGCAAGTCTTTGGTTAATTACATTAAAAGAAATAATCTGGATTATTGTATTGAAATGTTCGAATTTCTTATGCGGATTGACAAGGTAGTTGCAGAAATTACCTAGGCTGAGGGGTCAGGGGTCATGATCTATATAATACTAAAACTCTCATGCTCTGTTTGTCTGTTTGTGACCTCCAGTTAGCTCAAATGGTGCATTACAGCGGCACTTTCTTTGGCTAAATCGAATTAAAATGTGCTAACTTACAGAGTGCAGGCAAAGTTCAAGGTTATATATTCGTATAAAATTGCTCATTCCCCAAAAATCAACAGGCTGGCTTTCACCCGAGACCCGAACGGCCATCATGGAAATCGGAACGCGACAGCCTGACGCATGCACATGGCCATCCTCAGCAGCGACACCTACCAGAGCAAAAGGGCAGGGCAGCTGTATTTCAAGGGGTCACATTCTGCTGATCACCATCAGCATGCACAGGATTGGGACAGATCTAACTGCCACTCATCAATAAGAGATAATTACATCTTATTGTAATGACGTACTTCGAGACCCTTTGCTGCAGTCAAAGGACAGCTGTGACTATATCACGTCCATTTAGGAGAGCGCCAACCACATCATCAAGAATAATCAGCATCCTTTGGTGTTACTGCTTCGTATCTTCTATCCAGCATTAGGGTAAAAAAAATGGTCAGCCTAATTATGCCCCATGGAAAGGGAAGGGTGACATTATGGTCAAGAGATGATGCCAAACATAGTCGGGAAGTGGCAAGGAGAGGGAGAGAACAAGAATCGGATGAGGTCCGGGATGTATGGCTCCAGGGTCAAAGAGTCAGGACAAAAAAAGATGAGAGAAGAAGAGACAGAGGAGGAGAGGCATGCACGTCTCCAGGATCAGAGAGAAAGAATAAACAGCAGAAGAGATGAAGGATGAAAGGGCTGCATGTCTCCAGAATGACAATGAGAGGCACAAGGGTGGCAGATAACCAGAAATGATGCCATCAAAAGTGTCCTTCGTTAAACGAGGAGCAGCTATATTTGCTTTGCTACGCTTTGTTCTTCTTTAATAAACTGAGGTTTTCTATTTCAGTTTCCAAAGCAAAGCGATACCAATAGCATTCAGGAAAATTTAATGTTCATCTGGTCACATCAGACTGCACCACCCTTCTCTCAAAGGGTGCCCCAATGGGTCACCCCGTTGTCTAGTTTTAAAATAAAGGGGAAGGCCATTTAGGCTTTTTCTTTTACTGATGGAACAAATCTTTGAAATTCAGTAACCAAGAGGTTATTGGAGACCCAGTTGATGATTATATTCAAGCTGGGGATCAATAAATGCTTAGGTATTATATCAATCAAGAGATGCAAGAAATTTCCACTGAAATAAAATAGAAGTCATGATATTATTGAATTTTGAAGCAGGTACAAGAGGCTGAATGACCTACTTCTGCTTTTTCACATGTTATGTTCTCTACATCATCTTGTCCCAGGCTGCCGGAGAGTTCTGCAAGGGCTCGAAAAGCTGGTGGAGTGGGCCCGGATGCGTTTCAAACCTGCCAAATCAAGATCGATGGTACTGAGGAAAGGGAAGGTGGAGGACAAGTTCCAGTTCAGCATCGCAGGCACAGCCATCCCAACCATCACAGAAAAGCCAGTCAAGAGCTTAGGCAAAGTTTTTGACAGCTCTTTAAGGGACACAACATCCATTCAGGCAACCTGCACCGAGTTGGATGGCTGGCTGAAATCTGTGGACAAGTCTGGCCTACCTGGGAAGTTTAAAGCCTGGGTGTATCAGCATAGCATTCTTCCCAGAATCCTGTGGCCCCTCCTGGTCTATGCAGTTCCGATCTCGACAGTCAAAACCTTAGAGAGGAGGGTTAGCAACCACCTCAGGAGATGGCTAGGGCTGCCAAAGAGCCTGAGCAGCATCGCACTCTATGGACACCACAACAAACTGCAACTGCCATTCAAATCCTTGGAGGAAGAATTCAAGGTAACAAGAGTCAGCGAAGTGCTACAGTGACCCAAAGGTGGCTGGAGCAGGGATCCAAGTAAGTACTGGCAGGAAGTGGAGGGCAGAGGAAGCTGTTCAGGAGGCAGCGGTGAGGCTGCGTCACAGGAGGCTGGTGGGAGTGGTCACACGAGGCCGAGCTGGGCTAGGATCCTTTCCAACTCCCCAAATGGACACCAGAGGGAAGGAAAGGCGTCGTCTAGTTCAGGAGGAGGTGAGAGCAGTAGTGGAGAAGATGAGAGCCTGCAAGGCGGTGGGAATGAAGCAACAGGGAGCTTGGACAAGATGGGAGAATGCGGTTGAGAGGAAAGTGACCTGGGCTGATCTTTGGAAAGCCGAACCACACCGCATCCAGTTTCTCATTCAGGCGGTGTACGATGTGCTTCCAAGCCCATCAAACCTGCACACATAGGGCAAGGCAGAGTCATCTGCATGCCCACAGTGCTCCAAGCGAGGAACCCTGGAGCACATCCTCAGCAGCTGTGCAAGGGCACTTGGTGAGGGACGGTACAGTTGGAGGCATGATCAGGTCCTGAAGACCATCGCTGAAGCTGTCAGTGCAGGAATTGTGTGGGCGAAGCGGTCCCGACCCTCCAAGCAGACCATTGCCTTTGTCAGAGCTGGGGAGCAGCCAATACCTGCCAAAAGAACATCTGCAAGCATTCCGACCTCTGCAGGGGACTGGCAGCTGTTGGTGGACCTCGAAGGGCAGCTAAGTTCCCCAACCATATCGCAGCCACCACCCTGCGACCAGACATTGTCCTAGTGTCTGAGTCTACTAAGCAAGTGGTGCTGTTGGAGCTGACAGTCCCATGGGAAGATAGCTTGGAAGAGGCCTTTGAAAGGAAGTTCTCCAAGTATGCGGGACTGGTCAGCAACTGTCAGCAGGCTGGATGGAGAGCGAGGTGTTTCCCAGTGGAGGTTGGTTGTAGGGGATTCGTAGCCCGTTCTTTAGTTAGAGCCCTCGGCATTTTGGGCATCAAGGGAGAGAGGAAGAGGAGAGCCATCCGCAGTACCACCGATGCAGCAGAGAGGGCCTCAAGATGGCTGTGGCTCAAAAGAGGGGAGCCATGGAGTCATAAGTAGCTAGCCATCTGGACACAAGCTGGGGTCTGATCAGCCCTGGCTGGGTCACCTGGAGGAGGGTGTATGATGTTGAAAGACCCGAAACACCCGATGATTCCAGGAATATCACTGAAGATGTGTCCAGAAGCATCAATAGATGTATGTACACAGCGAACAAAGCATCCTATCTACTGTCCCAACTTGTTCTCCTTTACAATGAGCCCAATGTGGCTGTTGTACCATTTGCAAAATAAAGTTTAGCAACTCATCTGGTTGCAAAACATTATAACCCAGATTTTGTGCTTTTTATTCAAGATTAATTTATTATCAAAGAATGGATAAATTATACTACCTTAAGATTTGCTTGCCCACAGATAGCTATAAAGGAAGAAACTCAAAGGAATCCAATTAATAAGAAAAAAAGAATAAAAAATAAAAATAAAAGACCAACACTTGATGCACAGGAGAAAGTTAAAAAGTACAAGTCATGCAAAAAATTTAAGTGAACAACAACATTCCAAACCAAAATGGAGTCCTCAGATCTGAACCCCAGAGCAGCCTAGAGTAGGCTCAAAGCCTCGCTATCAGTTCATTATATTAACAGGCACAGAACATAGCAACTGGGGCAATCTTCATAGCCTCAGCACCATGGAGATGACCATCACAGTGAACAACTGAAATCAGCTCTATTCCTGACTGACACCCTGCCTTGTGAATGGCATCACTTGTGCATTCCTTTTTCAAGATGTATACAATACCAATTTGGACTTTTGTTTAAAATTTCTGGAAAACGCTATAAACATTCAGTAGAAAAGCTGCAGCTGTTTTAGAATGGTGATTCCTTAAACATGACAATTAAGAATGCCCAGTAGTGCTTAATATGCAAATCGATGTCTTATGAGTAAATAAAACAAGAGTAATTTTGAGTACAGTTCACTTTTATATAAGTGGATTTTCCACAATTTTTAATGTTGGTTAAAAACGTTTCTAGCATAAATTGGTCAGTCACTGAGAAACCTATTGAATTTTGAAAGGCCTGGATACAGTGGGCATGGAGAAGATGTTTCATATAGTGAGGGAGTTTAGAACCAGAAGGCACAGCTTCAGAATAGAATCAGATTCCCTTTGAAACAGAGATGAGGAATTTCTTTATCCAAAGGGCGGTAATCTGTGGAATTCATAGCCACAGATGGCAGTGGAGACCAAATCATTAGGTATATTTAAGCTGAGGTTGATAGGTTCCTGGTTAGTCAGGCATCAAAATGTATTGGGGAAAAGGCAGGAGAATCGGGTTGAGAGGGATAAGAAATCAGCCACGGTGGAGCAGACTCAATGGGCTGAATAGCCTAATCCTGCTTCTACATCTTATGGTCTATAATAAAGAGCTTGACACACTGACCGTGACTGAGTTGTTTAAAATTTTGTTTTTAGTGCATGAAGATACTCACATTTTAAGCATTATAAATGTTTATTTTATTAATATAGATTACTACATACAAAGAAAGTTTATATGACAAGTGTTTTAAAATGCTAGTTAATTGTGAGATTTTTAAATAATCTCAAACAAAATGATAGTTTAGCCACAGTATTAAAATCAATACTTGCCTTTTGGAGAGTAATAAAAGTAGGGGGTGGGGGGATGAGGAAGGGAAGAGGAGCAGGAGGGGTGTTTTCCCAAGTTGCTATAGAACAGTTAGCAAATCAAATAAACCTAGATTTTCAATCAAAGGAGCTAAGTCATGGTCCAGTGCTTCATCTTTCCCGGTGCTTCGTCCTTTCTTCTCCATCCTACTTCTCTCTCTGTTACTCTTGCTGCCTTTAAAGGTTGTTTTTTTTAATCCTGATACGTTGTTTCTTTTTCCTATTAGATCATGTGATTAACGTGTATTTACAGTGCCTATAAAAAGTATTCACCCCTGCCCCTCCTGGGAAATTTTCATTTTTTTTTAGAACATTGAACCACCACAGTGAATTTAATTTGGCTTTTTTGACTCTGGTCAGCACAAAAGACTCTTTCGTGTCAGTGAAAACAAATTTCGCCAAATTGGTCTAAATTTAATACAAATGTTAAATGAAATAATTGATTGCATAATTACTCACCCCCTTCAAGTCAGTATTCAGTAGATTTACCTTTGGCCGCAGTTATAGCCTTGACTCTGTGTGGATAGGTCTCTATCAGCTTTGCACATCTGGACATTGCAATTTTTCCCCTTTCTTCTTTACAAAACTGCTCAGGCTCTGTCAGGTTGCATGGGGTTCGTGAGTGAACAGCCCTTTTCAAGTTCAGCTGTAAATTCTCAATTGAATTGAGCTCTGCATTGAGTGACTTAGACACTATGGGACATTAACTTTGTTGTTTTTAAGCCATTCCTGTGTAGCATTGGCTTTATGCTTGGGGTTATTGTCTTGCTGGAAAACAAATCTTCTCCCAAGTTGCAGTTTTCTTGCAGACTGCATCAGGTTTTCCTCCAGGATTTCCCTGTATTTTGCTGCATTCATTTTACCTTCTACCTTCACAAGCCTTCCACGGCCTGCTGAAATGAAGCATACCCACAGCATAATGCACCCATCACCATGCTTCAGGGTAGGGATGGTGTGTTTTTGATGATGTGCGGTGTCCGGCTTACGACAAGCATAGCATTTAGTCTGATGGACAAAAAGCTCAATTTTGGTTTCATCAGACCATAGAACCTTTTTCCAGATGATTTCAGAGTCTCCCATGTGCCAACTGGCAATTTCTAGCCAAGATTTCCTGAGATTTTTTTTTCAACAGTAACTTTCTCTTTGCCACTTGCCCATAAAGCTGTGACTGTGAAGCACCTAGGCAACAGGTGCAGTCTCTCCCATCTCAGCCACTGAAGCTTGTAACTTTTCCAGAGTTGTCATAGGTCTCTTGGTGGCCTCCCTCACTAATCCCCTTTTTGCATGGTCACTCAAGTTTTTGAGGACGGCCTGCTCCAGGCAGATTTACAGCAATGCCATATTCTTTCTATTTCTTGATGATTGACTTAACTATATTCCAAGGGATATTCAATATCTTGGAAATTTTCTTGTATCCATTTCCTGACTTGTGCTTTTCAATTACTTTTTTGCAGAGTTGCTTAGAGTGTGTTTTTTTTTGTCTTCATAGTGCAGTTTTTGCCAGGATACTGACTCACCAGCAGTTGGGCCTTATACCTTGACTACACACAGGTGATGTCCATTTAACTTGTGATTTTTAAATCAAATTGGCTGTACCAGTGATAATTTAGTGTGTCATATTAAAGGGGTTGAATTCTTATGCAATCAATTATTTTATGTTTTATATTTGTAATTAATTTAGATCTATTTTCACTTTGACATGAAAGAATTTTTTTCTGTTCATCAGTGTCAAAAAAGCCAAATTAATTCCACTGGGATTCAATGTTGAAAAAACAATAAAACATGAAAATTTCCAGGGGGAGATAAATATTTTTTATAGGCACCGTAACAAATGAATTTGGGATCAAAAATATCAAATGCTATTGACAGATACTATTTTTTTAATTGGACTGCTCACAAATGTTGGAATAAACACTTTGAAATTCAAACTCTGAATTTCAGCTACTTTGGTTTGTTTAATGCAATGAATTTTCATTTTATATTACTTCATTCATTTCTGTTGGTGTTTGGAGGATTTTCTTATTGGTGAATATGCAAATAGATTTGGGGAAAACATTAACCATGACTTTGGTAAATCCACACAGTTTGGCATAATTTGGGTGGCATTTTAACTTAATGGTTAGCGTAACACAATTGTAGCATCAATGATCGGGGTTCAATTCCCACCACTGTCTCTAAGGAGTTTTTACGTTCCCTGACCACATGGGTTTCCTCCAAGTGATCCGGTTTCCTTCTACATTCTAAAGACGTATGGATTATGGTTAGTAAGTGTGGGCATGCCACGGTGGTGCCGTGGGCTTGCGGCTGCCCTCAGTGCACACTCAGGCTGTGTTGGCAATGGTGCAAATGACACATTTCAATGTACATGTGACAAATTTAGCTAATATTTAATCTTTATGTTGAAGCTGGTGATTGCACTTGTGATTCAACATACTTTTGTGCTTCATTCAAATCTCTTATTGCCTTCTATATTTTGTTTTTTGAAGCATTTTTGTCAAGTAGCATATTTTTCTCTGGAATACTTTATGAATGTACGTTGTTTGTTTAGTACAGCAAATCTAACTCTATTTACCTAGCAGTCATTGCCATTTTTTTATGTGGCTGATTCAAGAGAGCACCACCTGCTGTTAAATTCTGAGAAACCTTGGAATTTCTTTGTCTAATACTGGTGTAATTTTCATCTAGTTTATAAAATGAATCACATTTGCGCTGTATTTTATTGAAATGTAATTTGGTGCTACACAATATAAAGTAATTAAAGCACAGATATCATGAATACATGTGTTCGGGAATTACTGTTGAATTGAGAGGAAAAACTGGCCTAGATTTTATGGTCTATGGTGAACATGACATTGTTTCTCGACAATCTTTCCTCACAGGAATGATTTTATATTGATGGCCAAAAGTAACCTTTGCTACTACATGAATTATTTAATGTACAAAAGGAATGTGTTCCTTGGAAACATTTCACTAAGGAGATTTTAATTTTAAAAGATTGAGCAAAATTGCATTTTGGGAATTATGGTGCAGTACATTTCTATGCAAATGCAACTTAGTCATTATTGTAAAAAATAACTTGGCAAATTGAAAATGTGTGCCCCAAGTATCAATACTATTGTAATGAAAGCTCATTAATCAAAGAATACCTGTGCTCTTACTAAAATATTCTATAATCTTGAAAGGCTCTATTAAAACTTCATTTAACTGCTTTTCCAGTGGAAATGTTTGTAGCATTTTGTGTGTAAATTTTGTCTCAATCAGTGTTTCAGCCTTGGTTTGTTTCAGATTAATGCTGAATCCTCTTATTTTATAGTAACACCTGTGATGGTGGGCATAGAATTCTATGGAACATATTTTAGTATCACCACCAACATATAACCAGGCATAATGGACTCGAGTCCTTGCATATAATGCAGGGAGGAAAAACCACACACCAGCAACAAGATAGATTGGATGGGTTCCTTCGCTCAGTGTCTTTTTATGATATATTCTAGGCATGTTTGAATGCTCAAACATGTCAATCAACAACTTGTGTGCTGAACTGTCCTGAGTACTGTACACGAAAAGTACTATTTAAGTAAAACTGTTTTACAACAAACTATTTATTATTGTTGCAGTGGATTAGCAGTCTTTGTGGAAGCTCACTATATACTATGGCTTGTTTAATTTTTAGAAGGAAACTGATAATATCTCCCTTTTTTTTGTGTCACTTTGCTTTCCTATGTACACTTCTATAATTCTTTGCCTCCTTTTGTCTTACTGGGATGTGTCCCGAAAACATTTTCTTTTGCCAAAAGAAAATCAAGAAATTGGACACTATCATTCATTGCCAACAGCATTTATACTGCACCTCTATTTAAAAAAAACTCTTCCAAGCTTTAGAGACTTGTGTTCTGTAGGTTTTCAGTTTAACATTAAAATCAATAAGTTGTTTGCTTTTTCACTTGTAGAATGCACTGTTATCTCTAAAACATACAATTCAAACTTCAAAAGGGAAAATACCTGAAACATTTAGCAGATCAGTGTCATCTGTAGAGAGAAATAAAAGTAATGTTTCAAACCAATGACCTTTCTCACAAATATACTGTACAGTGGATTCCAGTTCATTGGGCCATCAGTCAATCGGGGCAACTGCTTATTTGGGACAACTCTTAAGTACAAAAGCTATTCGAGAAAATAGCCAGGCTTCCCTTTGTTTAAATGGGACACCATGCCACTTGGAACAGCAGACAGTTGCCAAACAGTTTCTAATTAGCAACAGTTACATATACTTACATGGCTGTTAGACATGATACTATGCTTAAAGCAAACAGTTTTTAAATACAGGTGTCACCTGCTATTCAAATGTTCGCTTTATGAAACCTCACTGTTACGAAAGACCTACATTAGTTCCCTGTTTTCACTAACAAAAAAAAGCAGCGCATGCCCTGAGCAGCCCCCCGGATTCGGAACTGCATTCTCGCTGGCATTGCTTAAACACGTGCCTTTGAGCAGCCGTTAGCAAGATGAGTTCTAAAGTATCGGAAAAGCCTAAAAGAGCTCGTAAGGGTGTTAAGGGTACATAAAACTAGACATAATTAAGCGTTTCGCTCATGGTGAACGAAGTAAGGACAAAGTGAGTTTGGCTTGTGGAAGTTGACGAAGATGATGTTGAAGAGGTTTTGGTATCCCTTGACCAAGAGCTGATAGATGAAGAGCTGATGCAATTGGAAGAGGAAAGGATAACAACCGAAACCGAATACGGTAGCAAACAAACCGAAAGTGAAGTCGTCCAGGAACTGAACGTGAAGCAAATGCGTGAGATTTTCGCTGCAATGATAAAGTACGACTTTAATTTTGAAAGAGTAGGTCAGCTTAGGGCATATTTGCAGGATGGTTTGAGTTCTTACAAAGAACTGTATGATAGAAAAATGTGCGAGGCTAAGCAGTCAAGCAAGCCTTCCACATCAGCCACAGCAGACGACGAACCTCGACCTTCGACATCGAGGCAGGCACAGATAGAAGAAAATGACCTGCTTGCCCTCATGGAAACAGATGACGAGATGACACCCCAGTGTCTCACCACCCCAACCCCTGAGCTGGGGACAGATACCGATCCGCGAAGAATGCAGCAGTAGCCAGGACGCACCCAGCACATCTTTAAGAAAAAAGTCAAAATAAACAAGCTAATTAATTAGGTGCTGCCCGACACGTAAATTTTGGCCCAGATCAGAGGTGATGCAATCGGCAATCGCCTCTGATCTGGGCCAACATTTACGTGCCGAGCGGCACCTAATTAATTAGCTTGTTTATTTCGGCTTTTTTCTTGAAGATGTGCTGGGTGCGTCCCAGCTACCGCTGTACCCCTGCATGCTTCACAGATCGGTATCGGGCAGCCTGGAGGGTGGGGACCACTGCACCACCCCAACCTCCGACAACTCAGCCTAACACACATCATCAGTGTGCTCGGCGCTGTCCCAATTCCAGTAATTGATACTACGTTGTACGTACATTATTTCTACTTTATATCGGCTGTGTATTTTTACGCGTTATTTGGTATGATTTGGCAGTTTCATAGCTTAAAGGTTACTGGAGAGCGCTTGTGCTGTGGTTTTGCTGACGGCACTTGCGCCATGTTTCTGCCGAGAGCGCTTGCGTGAGATTTTCGCTACCGAGAACAGGGCAGGCAATGATTGTAGAGAAGTATTTCTACTTTATATAGGCTGCGTATTCATCATATCATTCCTACTTTTACTATATGTTACTGTTATTTTAGGTTTTGTGTTATTTGGCATGATTTGGTAGGTTATTTTTGGGTCTGCGAACGCTCACAAATTTTTCCCATATAAATTAATGGTAATTGCTTCTTCGCTTTACGACATTCCGGCTTACGAACCGTTTCATAGGAACGCTCTACCTTCGGATGGCGGGGGAAACCTGTAGCATCAGTTGTGTGTGTGTGTGTTCATAAAGCAGTGAGGCAATTCAGAAATGTTCTCCACACTGCAGTTTCAAACATTCAGGCTTGGAGTTGCCAGAAAAGGCCATGAGTGAAAATGTAATTATTTCACTACTTCCAACAAGTTAGCGACTATGAAGAATTTCAAGGTATCAACAATTATTTTGAATGTTAAAATGAAAATTAAGATTCGGAAAATACAATTGTTGAAAGTATCGTATGAAGTTAGTCCATTATCTGCACTGGGTGTTTGCGCTGATTTTGTTCATTTGCAGTCAATTAAAAGAACACAGCTGCATATACTGGATTAATTCCTCCATCTGTAACTATTAGGAACCAATACACAGTTTGATAGTACTGTAGTAGTATTCGTAATGTTCTAATTTGTTCTGTATTTCATAAAAATACATGTTACTCAGTTAAATGGTAGGTTTTTTTTATATATAACTTTTTAACAATTTCCATGAAACTTCAGCTAATTGGGGCAGCTGCTTTACTTGGCCAAAATGTATTGTGCCCTAATTAACCAGAATTTACTGTATTTGTATTGGAATGTAACAATTAGAAGGTGGCCTCTTAAACTCTGAACATAGTGACTAATCAGCTTGTATCTGCACTTACCATTCCCTCTTTTCCCTAGTGACATACTACTTCATTGTATGTCACAGATCTATTCATCTCTACATTAAATGTATTCAAAGATTATTTTTCTTCTGCCCTTTGAAGAAAAGCGTTCAAAGACACAAGCCTTTCTAAAAGAAAAACGTCTGCCTCACCTTAGACTCAATTCTAACTCATCATTCTTAACCAAATAACCTATGGTTCTAGATTCTTCCACAGGAAGAAACTTATCTTTTCATATCCACACTATCAAGAACCTTCAGGATGTTAAATGCTCTCGGTTTTTTTGCTGTACCTTACTTTCCATTTTTCTATTTTAAATTTATGATTTATAATTTAAATTTTTAATATTTACTATCGATTTGTAATCCAGGGAGTGGAAAGCGCAGAGTCAAATATCGCTGTGATGATTGTACGTTCTAGTATCAATTGTTTGGTGACAATAAAGTATAAAGTATAATCAAGTTGCCTCTCTCTTTCCTAAATTCCAAAAATTTTTGACTGGTTTAACCTTTTCTTATAAGGCAATCTGTCAATTTCTTATATCAGTTTGGTAAACCTCTGAGATACTGCTTGCACTCGTACATCTTCTTTGTAGCAGTACACAGTACTCCCAGTGAAATGTCATCACCAATGCTGTATATAATTGATGCATAATCATTTGCATTCAATTCCTTAGCAACCAACTATAGCATTGCTGTACCTGCATATTCACCACTTCTGAATCATGTTCTGTGACACCCAGATTCCACTGTACCTTAGAGTTCTCCAGTTTCTCACCAATTTTTCCCTGCCCAAATTTCTTATTTTCTCCCATTTCACTCCACTTAGCTCAACTATGCCCACTCACTGACCTAACAATACCACTTTGAATCAGTCAGTATCAGAATCAAGTTTAATATCACTGGCATATGTCATGAAATTTGTTGTTTTGCAGCAGTAATACATTGCAATACATAATAAAACTTCAAATTACAATAAGGAAAATAATTACCTTAAAAATAATTGCATTATGATCATTAGAGGCAAAGTGATCTCCTATACAAACTTCTGTCACCTGCCCTGTCTCATTCCCTAATAGGAGATTTTGTATTGCATTGTCTCTAGTTGGAAACTTTCCTGAACAAATATGACAAACTCTTTCCCATCCAACCCTTTTACAGAATGGGAATCCCATACTGTACCTCTGCTCCCTGACACTCTGTAAGTTCTGGCATTCTGCTAGTGCCCATCACAGTGAAGACTGAAGCAAAAAACTTATGTTTGTCTGCCATTACTTTGACCCCTTTACTAGCTCTTCAGTGTAATTTTTTATGGTCCAATATCCACTCTCACTTCTCTTTTATTCTTTATATGTCTGAAAAATCTTTTGGTATCCTCTTTGTCATTATTGACTAGCTTATCTTCATATTACATCTCTTAACTCCTTATGTTTTTTTTTAGTTGCCTTCTGGTTTTTAAAAGCTTCTGAATCCTCTATTTTCCCACTAATTTATGCTATATTATATGCCCTCTTTTTCGTTTTTATGGCGTGTTTAACTTCACTTGTCAGTCATGGGTACCTCATTCTCCTTTTAGAATACTTCTTTATCATTGGGATATAATTATCTTGTGCCTTCCAAATTGCTCCTAGAAATTCAGCTATTGCTGTTCTGCTGACATACCTACCAATATTCCCCTCTAAATGAAGCATGTCTCCTTCTGGATGAAACTTTGGCTAACTCCTCGTTCATGCCTCTGTAACACAGATACACCTGATTTTAGCTTCTCTCTCGCAAACTGCAGGGTGAATTCTATCGTATTTTACTGATTCCTAAGGGCTCCTTTACCCTAAGTTCACAAATCAAATCTGATTTATTACACAACACCCAATCCAGAATTGCCTTATGCCTGGTGGGCTCAGCCACAAGCTGATTTAAGAAGCCATCTTGTAAACATTCTAAAATTCCTTCTCGAAATCCAGCAATCCACCTGAATGTTGAAATCCCTATGACTATCGTAATGTCGCCCTTTTTACATACCTTTTCTATTTCCCATTGAAATTTATATCCTACATCCTGGTTATCATTTGGGGTCCTGTATATAACTCCCATCGGTATTTTTATCCCTGCGGTTTCTTAACTCTACCCACAAGGATTCTGCATCTTCTGATTCTATGTCACTTCTTCCTAAGGATTTGATTTCATCTTTACCAATACTGTCACTGCACCCCCTCTACTGGCCTGCCTTCCTTTCGATACAATGTGTATCTTTGAAATATTAAGCTCCCAACTATGATCTTTCAGCTACGATTCAGTGATGCCCACATCATACTCGCCAGTCTCTAACTGCTTTTCAAGATCATCTACCTTATTCCATGTACTGTAGACATTCAAATGTAATGTCTACAATTCTGTATTCACTACCCTTTTCAATTTTACCCCCATTTTACACTTCGACTCGACCCACTATCATCTGTCTCTACTTTCTCTCAGTCTCACTGCACAATGCATCGACTTGTATACCAACTGCTCCATCCTGAGCCCTATCACTCCAGTTCCCATTCCCTTCCAAATTAGTTTAAGACTTCCCCAGTAGCTCTAGTAAACCTGCCTGCAAGGATATTGGTTCTCTTCAGGTTCAGCTGTAACTATTCTTTGTACAGGTCAACCTTCCCTAGAAGAGTTCCCAGTGATACAGAAACCTGTAACACCGCACACTGCACCACTTCCTCAGCCACTCATTCATCTGTACTATCATCATATTCCTGCCCTGACTAGCACATGGCACTGGGAGTAATCCGGAGATTATACCTTGGAGGTCCTGCTCTTCAGCTTCTTCTCTATGTCATTGGTGCCACTGTGCACCATGACTTCTGGCTGCTCATTCCTCCTCTTGAAAATCTTCTGCAGCCGCTCTGAGACATCCTGGACCATATCACCCGGAAGGCAAAACACCATTTTGGCTTTCTCTCTCAGTCACAGAATCTGCTGTCCATACCCTAACTATTGTTAACTCTGCACCTGATTTTACCCTTCCCTTCTGAGCCTTAGAGCCAGCTACGGTGCCACTCACCTGTCTGCTGCTGATCGGTCATCCCTCCCAGCAGTATCTAAAGGAGTAAAATTGTTGCCAAGGAGAACGTCCAATGGGGAACCCTGCACTGATTGCTTATTTCTCTTGCTTCTCCTGGTGGTCAACCGTCTCCTATCTGAAGGCCGGACCCTAGCTGTGCCCACCTCAGTAAAAGTCTCATCTATGAGCTTTTCTGCCTCCCAGATAGTCCTAAGTATATCCAGCTCCAGCTCCAGTCCCTTGACCTTGTCAATCAGGACTTGAAATTGGGTACCCTTCCTGAAGATCTGGTCATCAGGGTACTGAAATCCTACATCTCACAGGAGGTGCATTCCTCTGCCTGAACTACCATCCTGCCAGCACTTGTTATTCATATAACTTCTCAAGCTTAAATTCTAGCCTCTGCCTGTTCTCACCCAAGCCTGTTGAGCCAAAGTCTGATCACTCTATCACTGTCCCATCCACACGTCTGCTTTGCTTACACCTCACTTTTTATTAGCCTCTGCCGAGTGCCTAAAAGATCATGATGATTGCAGCCTGCTTAAATGTTCCAAAAGGCCACAAGCTCTTTTTAAACCTCATGCAGCCTCACCAGTTGATGACTTCTTGCAATTATTGCAGCCCACTAAAAAGATTGGCACTGGAAGTATGGCAAAACTTGGAGGCTGACCCCAGCATATCCCTACTCTGTTGATCATTTACGCAACTGATGAATTCTACTGGATGTTTCGTTGTGCAAGTGACAAATAAAGCTAATCTTTATCTTAATTTTATGTGTCTCATACTTAAATAACACATTTTAAAATATTACGGGCTCCTCTCAGTAGTCAAGTTCAAGTTTATTGTCATCTGACTATACATACATACAACTAAATGAAACAGTTCTCTGGACCACAGTGCACCCACAATACACACAGCACATAAACAAAATAGTATTACAAATAACAATAAAATATAATTTAGAATACATACAATGCACAGCACAGGTAAATAGTAAACGGTTCAGTAAACACCTTGCTGTCCTAGTGACGAAACCTCAGTGGTGGCAGGGTTTTCGTTAGTATCACAGCCTGCAGGAAGGAGCTGTTACCCAGTGTGGCAGTCCTAATCCTGATGCTCCTGTACCTCTTTCCTGATGGTAGTTGGTTAAAGAGATTATGGGATGGGTGGGAAGGATTCTCAACAGTGCTTCATATTGTACTGTAACCAACTTCTGGGTAATCTGTTGGGGACTCTGAATTTAGGCATTCCTTGACAAAGTAGGCATATTAAAGTGCACATAATTAGTGTGTTCTTGTGGGAGATGTGTGTTTGCAATCCAAGTAAATTTCTCATTGGAAATCTTGATTTAAATACGGTGAAATGTCAAATCATTTCACAAAATTGGTCATCAAATCCTTGACATTCTTGATTCAGGCCATCCAGTGACTTCAGACTTTCAGAAAGTTAGCCCTTGTTGATGAGAAACATTATTCTTTAAAAAGTTGGATTTTAGTCATCAGTTTTCCTGTTTTTTAAATGTAAAGGTTTATTTTGAGAAAGTGAATTGATGCATAATACTACAACTCCTGGTTGCTACTGTTATCCTATTATGTGATTCATTTATGTGACCCAGTCCTGCCGAAGAGTTTCAACCCAGAACGTCGACTGGACTTTTTTTCCATAGAAGCTGCCTGGCCTGAGTTCCTCCAGCATTTTGTGTGTGTTGCTTGGATTTCCAGCATCTGCAGATCTTTTCTTGTATGCAGATTTTCTCTTGTATGTGATTCATTTGATGTTTTCTTGCACAGCAACCTGTTTTATGTTTTAAAGGCACATTTAGCATTCTTGTGAAGAATGTTAAATATAAACATTTGGATCAGCCTTTCTTAAGCTTTTTGCTGTAGAGGAACCCTTGAAGTAATTTTCAGGTCTCAGGGAATCCCTGCTTAAAAATTGTTGTACCTACAGCTCACAGTATGTTAGTGTGGTCAATAAGTTATAGATATACTAATGCAAAAATAATTGTCAATACTCTTTCGAGTAGAGAATGAATTTTTAGCCAACCTTTCTTGGAAAAAAGGAAAAAGCTTAGCTTACCTTTCTTGAAATTAATCTCTTTCTTGCCCTTTCATAAATTTTAAAAACTCATATGGCAAACATAATAATTTTCTGTTAAATAACTGCCAAAAGAGGACTTAATTTTTCTAAAGGTAAGCATAGTAGTTTTAATTCAAATAAAGGTTGTAAATTGATTTTAATTAATGCTATTTACGACATGAACTTTTATTTGCAATGTTGAAGCAGTGTGTTGTGACCATGTCAGGATTATTTTTACAAAAAAATCAGAACCTTTCAAGGAGCCAACCATTGATGGGGCACCATCAGTACAGATACCAATACAGTTCCTCCAAGACAGACCTTATGTTTCCAGATATGAAGACCAAATATTAAATGTTTCTTGGCTTGTTTCCGGCAGCTCTTTGCAACAAAAAGGTTTACTTGAATTTCACCATCATTTATAAATCTTTCAAATGCTACAACATGACATTTATTGGTGAAGTCTTTTTACTCATCAACCTGGATAGGGAAGCTGTTGTTTTTCAGTTTATCACACAAAACCTCTTCAGCATCATGTGATATGTCATCAGTACGTCAACCTTTCATACTGTTTGAGAGTGAAATTTTTTCAATTTCTCATACTGCATCTTGTCCTAACATTTTACCCACTATAATTTTACATGCTGGCATTATTAGGTTCTCACCAACTGTATGACTTTTCCTTCTCGGGGTAATAATTTCTGCTACTAAATAACTTGCTTCCTGATTCCCTTTACTGAATGACTTTATTAACAAAAGCTTTACTCTGTTGGTTTTGAGATTCCAATAGCTGTTTAAAATAATTAGCACTTTTACATGTCATATGGCTGTGATTTGTAGTTAAGTGTCTTTTTAATTTAGCTGAAGCCATTTCTACATTTGTAAGTTGTTTGCCACAGACTAGACACAATGGAATAGGACAGCTTGGATCACCAGTCCATGTAAAACCCATTGATCAGTAGCCTTCATTGTAAAGGCAGACTTTTTTTGTGTCTATTGCTGCACAATAAGAATGGCATAATAATAACTAAATGAGAAAACCACAAAAAATATGAAAACTTCACAGTACAATCATCAGTCTACCGTCTTCCCCTCTGTGCAATACAGCACTCGCCAATTATCAACGGTCTCCCCTAACTCGCATTAAAAAAAACTGAGCATGGACTCACCCGAATAAACACAGCCCTACTGCGCACTGCCATACTGGCGTGAAAGGCCTCCAACAAAATTGCTGGTCACTGCCCACCACTGCAAGTGCAAGCATCACACTTTGCGCAAAGTTCAAAAATCAATGTTTATTTTTTAAATCACGATCTCTTGCAGAACCCCAGTTGAGAAACCCTGATTTGGATGGTAACAAGGTAGTTTTCACAAACTGCACAGGTGGTCCAAACTAGAAGCCTCATTAGTCTGTGATGATTTTAGCAATACAACTGATAAAGAAGAATCCTATCTGGGCAAATCATTTTAATTACAGTTTTCATAGACTAAATAGTGACAGGAATGTAGTCAAAATATCACTGGATACAAATTGAAGTTTCAATATACTTATAGTTCCCATATAATGTAATCGTATTTGTGATAGCACAGCTCATGGCAACGCAAACTAGACGCAAGGGAAATATTTTAATTTTCTACCCAATGGTTGATGCGCATCCACAATAACAATGTGTAAAGTTTCAATTCCTTGGCTTTCTACAAATTACAGTAAGAACATAAAGCAATTGATGTAGGAAATTTGCTCTCAATTTGACAAGTTTATTTATTTATGGCTCTTTTCACTTTTAGAAGCACAGCCTGTTGTGTGTCCAAACACACACAGCTCCAGGATTGACTCTCCATACACGCAACAAATTCATGGGCTTGAAGGATCACTCAGTGACTGAGAACAGCACAGTTCTTAGACTTCTACATCTCAATGTGGAAAACACTAACAACCCGCTAAACGTGATTACATCTTGGTCAGTAGTGGATAAAATAGCAATGGATAAAGGATATTCCAATACAGAGCATTTTAAAGAATGGGAAGTGCAAGACACAGACAGCTCTGGTTCAGACAGTGAATTGGAGCAGTTAGGAATTGCCATGTTGGAGACCAGTTCTAATATGAAACAGTTTTGTCAGTCACCTAGTGTGGAATCAAAACTACTGAAATGCAACGAGCTTCTGCAAGACTTTAAAATTGATACTGAAACAAAACCAAAGGATGATTTACGGATTACAGATGAAGACAAAGTTTACAAAACCAAAATGGAGTTTGCACTGAAACTGGGATATTCAGAGGAACAACTGCAGTTGGTCCTGAACAAGTTAGGAACTGATGCCTTGCCCAATGATATACTAGGTGAACTTGTGAAACTGGGGAACAAAATTAATTCTGATGCCTCCTGTGGCAAAAGTACTCCTGGAACTATAAATCTACGAGATACAGCATCAACAGATTCTCAGCGATCTGATTCTCCTGTAGAAGATGTGATGGATGATGGGAATAATCTAAAACCTATAGTAATTGATGGCAGTAACGTGGCAATGAGGTGAGTGCAGAAAATTGTTTTCCTTTCCATACCCCCACCTCTCAATCTCTCTCATACATTTTCTATCTCTCTCAAACTCTCATACACTCTTTCTCAAATTCTCTCCCTCAAGCTCTCAAACCCTCCCCCCAAGTTCTCACTTCCCCCCAAGCCTCCTGAGCTCTCTCCCTCAGGCTGTTTTGGAGAATATAGAACGGTACAGCACAATGCAGGTCCTCTGGCCCATAATGTTCTGCGGACTTTTTAACGTACGGCGATTAATTTTAGCATTCTCTCCAACACAGTCCTCCATTTTTCTTTCATCCATGTGTCTATCTAAGAATCTAATAAATGTCTCTAATGTATCAACTTCTACCACAAGTCCCAGCCTGGCGTCCATGCACTTACCTCTCTCTGCAATATAAAAGCCTACCCCTAACCTCACCTCTACACGTTTTCCAGGCACCTGAAAAGTATGTCCTCTTGTATTTATCTTTGCCGTCACGGGAAAAAGGCATTGGCTGTTCACTCTATCTTTAGTTTTATTAACGTGATGCTATTATAGCTTGGGGGCATTGGAGTTCGGAGTTCGTTTACTGTATCCTCTGTAAGAAGTTTGTATGTTCTTCCCATGAGCGTGTGGGTTTTCCCTGGATGCTCTGGTTTCTTCCTATATTTCAAAGACGTACTGGTTGGTAGGTTAATAGCCATTGTAAATTGTCCTGTGATTAGGTTAGGGTTAAGTAGGTGGGTTTCTGGGTGGTTGGGCCAGAAGGGCCAGTTTATTTATTTATTTATTTAGAGATACAAATAAAAGATTATTTATTTGCATCTCTAAATAAATAAGTACATACATAAATAGCTAAATAAACAAACAAACAAGCAAACAAACCTCTACCTAGTCATCTCTGAACCTCCTTCTCTCCAAAGAGAAAAGCCTTGTGCTCAACATTTCCTCATAACAAATGTTCTCTAATCCAGGTAGCATCATGGTAAATCTTCACTGCACTCTCTCTAAAGCTTCCACATCCTTGCTGTAATGAGGTGACCAGAACTGAACACCATACTTCAATTGTAATCTAACCTAAATTTTATAGAGCTACAACATTATATCACAGCTCTTGAATTCAATGCCCTGACTAATGAAGGCTAACACACCACCTTAATCACCCTATCAACCTGGGCATCAACTTTGAAGGATTTATGGACTTGGACCACAAGATCCCTCTTCCTCCACACTGTTAAAAATCCTGCCATTAACCTTGAATTCTGCCTTCAAGTTCAACCTCAAAAAGTGTATCACTTAATACTTTACTGGATTGCATTCCATCTGCCACTTCTCACCCCCGCTCCTCATCCGTGTAATCTACAACAGTGTCCTATTATAACCTACAGAACAACACCTTTCTACACTATAACACCACCAAGTTCATGCCGTTTGCAAACTTACTAACCCACCCTTCCACTTCATCATCTAGGTCATTTGTAAAAGTCACTAAGAGCAGGGGTCCCAGAACAGATCCCTGAAGAAGACCCACTAGTCAATAACCTCCAGGCAGAATCCATCTACTACTACATTCTGCTTTCTGTAGGCAAGTCAATTTGAATCCATGCAGCCAGGTTTACCTGGATCCCATGCCTCCTGACTTTCTAAATGAGCTCATCATAGGAACTTTGTCAAATGCCTTTATTATATAGCAGTTACCATAATGCTATTAAGCATCACCAACCCGAGTTCAAAGCCACTGCTGTCTGTAAGGGATTTATGCATTCTCCCCATGACTATGTGGTTTTCCTCCAGGTGCTCTGGTTTCCTCCCACATTTCACTAGATGTTTGGATTAGTAGGTTAATCAGCGACATGAGTATAACTGGACGGCTCAGGGTCCTTTGGCCAGAAGAGCCCGTGACCGTGCTAAATACGAGGGGTAATTGATAAGTTCATGCCTAAGGTAGAGGGAGTCAATTTTAGAAAACCTAGCACATTTATTTTTCAACATAGTCCCCTCCTACATTTACATACTTAGTCCAGTGGTCGTGGAGCATATGGATCTTGGACCTCCAGAAAATGTCCACAGCAGGAGTGATTGATAAGGTTGTGGCCTAAGGTAGAAGGAGATGAGTTATAAGCTCTCATTACATGCACATGCAGTTCAACTCTTTGAATGATTATGCAGAAAGTTTGGAGTTATTAACTCCTCGCCTTCTACCTTAGGCCACGAATTTATCAATCACCCCTGCTGTGGACAATTTCTGGAGGTCCAAGATCCGTATGGTCCACGACTACTGGACTAAGTGTGTAAATGTAGACGGGGACTATGTTGAAAAATAAATGTGCTAGGTTTTCTAAAACTGACTCCTCCTACCTTAGGCCACAAACTTATCAATCACCCCTCATAAAACAAATAAAATCCATATGTGCCAATCCACCATTCTACCCTCATCAATTTGTTTTGTTACTTCCTCAAAATAGTCAATCAAGTTTGTGAGGCATGACCTGCCCTTCACAAAGCCATGCTAACTACCCCTAATCAGACCATGCTTCTCCAAATGTTCATAGATCCTGTCTCTTAGAATCCTCTCCAATAGTTTTCCCACCACTGATGTAAGATTCACTGGTCTATAATTCCCAGGTTTATCCATATTACCTTTCTTGAACAAGGGAATTTCACCTTCCAGTCTTTTGGTACTACTCCTATGACCAGTGAGGACACAAAGATCATCACCGATAGTACTGTAATCTCTTCCCTTTCTTCCTGTAGTAAACTAAAATATATCCTGTCTTGCCCCAAGGACATCTATGCTAATGTTCTTCAAAAGTTTTAACACATCCTCTCTCTTAACCTTGACATGTTTCAACACATTAGCCTGTCCAAGCTGACCTCACATATGTCAGGGTCCATCTCAGTGGTAAATACTGAAGCAAAGTATTCAATAAAGGCTTCCTCTGACTCCAGGAACACATTTCCTCTTTTATCCCTTAGCAGTTGTTCCCTTACTATAATCATCCTCCTGTTCTTCACGTATGTGTAAAACACCTTGGGGTTTTCATTAATCCTATTCGCAAGGACCTTCTCATGCCCCCTTCTTACAATGCTTAGTCCATTCTTAAGCTCTTTAATGTCTACCTTATAACTCACAAAAGGCCTGCATGATTTTTGCTTCCTAAACTTTAAGTATGCTTCCTCCTTTGTCTTGATGAAATATTCTATCTCTCTTATCAACTTTTCCCCTTCTCAATGGGACAGACCTATCCAGAACCACATGCAAGTGTTCCCTAAACCCATAGCCTTGGCAAGGATAGGAGCAGACAGTATGGGAAAGTATGTAATTTGGGGAGGCTAATTATGAAGCTATTAGATAGGAATTTGGGAGTAGAAATTGGGAACTGATGTTCTCAGGAATATGTACAATGGAAATGTGACGATTATATGGGGATAACTAGAGAGAGTAGAACCACCACTGAAGGATAAAGGGGGTAAATATTTGCTTGGATGCAAAGGATGTGGGTGAGGCCATTAACGAACACTTTACATCAGCAGTTACCAAGGAGAAGGACATGGAGGATAAGAGATCAGTGCTAAACATATTGATATACTAGGGCAATTTGAGGTAAAAGAGGAGCTAGTATTGGGACTCTTTTTCAGAGCATTAAGGTGGATAAGTCCCCAGGGCCTGATGGGAAATACCCCATGTTATTCAGAGAAGTGAGAGCAGAGATTGCTGAGACCTTGATCAATATCTTCTTCATGTCCTCTCTAGCCACAGGCAAGTTTTTGGAGCACTGATGAGTGGCTAATGTTGTTCCGTTATTCAAGAAGGGAACCAGGAATAATCCTGGAAAAACTATAGACCAGTGAGTTTCACAACAGTGGTAGGGACTTTACTGGAGAGAATTCTTAGGGATAGAATTTATGAACATTTGGAAAACCATGACCTAATTAGGAACAGCCAGCATGGTTTTGTACAGGGCATGTCATGTCTTACTAAATTGATTGAATTTTTTGACAAGTTGATGAGAGTGATTGATGAAGATAGTAGAGCTGTGGATGTTGTTAACATGGATTTTGGTATGATGTTTGCCCAGATCCCTCATGAGATGCTCATTCAGAAAATTAAGATGCATGTAATCTATGATGAATTGGCCGATTGAATTCAGATCTGGCTTACCCATAGAAGACTGAGAGTAGTAGTTGAAGGGACTTATTTTAGCTGCAGATTAGTGGTGTTCTGCAGCGATCTGAAGCCTCTGCTGTTTTGTGATGTACATAAGTGACCTGGATGAAAATGTAGATAGGATGTAAGTTTGCAGATGATACTAATATTGGTGGCAAACAATACAGCAGGATATAGATGAGTTGCAGGTATGGGCGGAGAAATGTCCAATGCAGTTTAACCTGGCCAAATGTAAAGTATTGCTTTTTGGTAGGTCAAATGCAAAGAGGTAGTACACTGTTATGGGCAAGTTCCTTAAGAGTGTTGCTAACTAAAGCATGCAATTAAGGTGCGAGGGGTTAAATTCAAAAGAGATGTGAGGGGCAAGTTTTTTTGCACAGAGAGTGGTGGGTGACTGGAATAAGCAGCCTGAGGTGTGATAAAGGCAGAAACATTAGAGACTTTTTAAGGGACATTCATGTGTGTAAGGAAAATGGAAGATTACGGACATTATGTGGGCAGAAGAGATTAGTTAGCCATTTGATTACTGATTTAATTTGTTTGGCACAACATTGTGGACCAAAGAGCCTGTTTCGTGTGCTGTACTGTTCTATGTTCTATGTGCAGTGGTGCTAGACAATTTGTGAACCCTGTAGAAATTTCTTTATTTCTGCATAAATATGACCTAAAATTTGATCAGATCTTCACATAAATCCTAAAACTAGATAAAGAGAACCCAATTAAATAAATAACACAAAATCATTATACTTTTTCACTTATTTATTGAGAAAAATGATCCAATATTACATGTATTTGTTGGAAAAAGTATTTGAACCTTTGCTTTCAGTAACACACATAAAATGCTAGAGGACGCAAACATGAGGAAATCTGCAGATGCTGGAATTTCAAGCAACACAAATAAAAGTTGCTGGTGAACGCAGCAGGCCAGGCAGCATCTCTAGGAAGAGGTACAGTCGACGTTTCGGGCCAAGACCCTTCATCAGAACTAACTGAAAGAAGAGCTAGTAAGAGATTTGAAGGTTTGAGGGGGAGGGGGAGATCTGAAATGATAGGAGAAGACAGGAAGAGGAGGGATGGAGCCAAGAGCTGGACAGTTGATTGGCAAAGGAGATATGAAAGGATCATGGGACAGGAGGCCTAGGAAGAAAGAAAAGGGGGGGGCGGGTGGAGCCCAGAGGATGGGCAAGGGGTATAGTGAGGAGGACAGAGGGATAGATCATTTTGGATCTCCCCTTCCCCCTCCCACTTTCAAATCTCGTAGTCATACTTTATTGATCCCGGGGGAAATTGGTTTTCATTACAGTTGCACCATAAATAATAAATAGTTATAAACCATAAATAAAAAAAGTAAATTATGCCAGGAAATAAGTCCAGGACCAGCCTATTGGCTCAGGGTGTCTGACCCTCCAGGGGAGGAGTTGTAAAGTTTGATGGCCACAGGCAGGAATGACTTTCTGTGACGCTCTGTGTTGCATCTCGGTGGAATGAGTCTCTGGCTGAATGTACACCTGTGTCCACCCAGTACATTATGTAGTGGATGGGAGACATTGTCCAAGATGGCATGCAACTTGGACAGCATCCTCTTTTCAGACACCACCGTCAGAGAGTCCAGTTCCATCCCCACAACATCTCTGGCCTTACGAATGAGTTTGTTGATTCTGTTGGTGTCTGCTACCTTAAATCTCTTACTAGCTCTTCTTTCAGTTAGTCCTGACGAAGGGTCTCAGCCCAAAACGTCGACTGTACTTCTTCCTAGAGATGTTGCCTGGCGGAAATGCTAGAGAAACTCAGTAGGCCAGGCAGCGTCTATGGAGAAGAGTACAGTCAACATTTCGGGCCAAAATCCTTTAGCAGGACTGGAGAAAAAAAGCTGAGGAGTAGATTTAAAAGGTGGGGAGGGGAGAGAGAAACACAAGGCGATAGATGAAACCTGAAGGGGGAGGGATAAAGCAAAGAGTTGGAAAAATGATTGGTGAAAGAGACTGAAGGCCATGGAAGAAAGAAAAGCAGAAAGGTGGGGGGGGGGAGGAGCACCAGAGGGAGGCGATGGGAGGGTAAGGAGATAGGTGAGAGAAAGAAAAGGGGATGGGAAATGGTGTGACGGTGGGGGGGGGCATTACCAGATGTTTGAGAAATCGATGTTCATGGCATCAGGTTGGAGGCTACCCAAACGGAATATAAAGGGTTAAACATAGAAACCTAGAAAATAGGTGCAGGAGTAGGCCATTCGGCCCTTCGAGCCTGCACCGCCATTCAGTATGATCATGGCTGATCATCCAACTCAGAACCCTGTACCTGCCTTCTCTCCATTCCCCCGATCCCTTTAGCCACAAGGGCCATATCTAACTCCCTCTTAAATATAGCCAATGATCTAGCCTCAGTTGTTTCCTGTGGCAGAGAATTCCACAGATTCACCACTCTTTGTGTGGAGAAGTTTTTCCTCAACTCGGTCCTAAAAGGCTTCCCCTTTATCCTCAAACTATCACCCCTTGTTCTGGACTTCCCCAACATCGGGAACAATCTTCCTACATCTAGCCTGTCCAATCCCTTTAGAATTTTATACGTTTCAATAAGATTCCCCCCTCAATCTTCTAAATTCCAGAGAGTATAAGTCCAGTCGATCCAGTCTTTCATCATATGAAAGTCCTGCCATCCCAGGAATCAATCTGGTGAACCTTCTTTGTACTCCCTCTATGGCAAGAATGTCTTTCCTCAAATTAGGGGACCAAAACTGCACACAATTTCTCCAACCTAAGTGTGGCCTTATTATGACAGAGGGGAAGGCCAGGGGTGGACATTTCGGAATAGGAATGAGAAGTGAAATTAAAATAGGTGTCCACTGGGAGATCCCACTTTTTCTGGTGGACAGAGTGTAGATGCTCGGCGAAGTGGTCTCCCAATCTACCTCAGGTCACAGGGATATACATGAGGCCACTCTGGGAGTACCAGACATTGTACATGACCACAACAGACTCGCAGGTGAAGTGATGTCTCACCTCGATGGACTGTTTAGGGCCCTGAATGGTAGTGAGGAAGGAGGTGTACAGACAGGTGAAGCACTTGTTCCGCTTGCAAGTATAAGTGCCAGGAGGGAGATCAGTGGGGAAGCACAAATGGTCAAGGAAGTCACATAGGGAACGATCCCTGTGGAAAGCAGAAAGTGGGGGGAGGGAAAGATGTGCTTGGTGGTGGGATCCTGTTGGAGATATCAGAAGTTTCAGATAATTATGTGCTAGATGTGGAGGCTGGTAGGGTAGTAGTTAAGGACAAGAGGAACCCTATCCCTGGTAGGGTGGCGGGAGGATGGGGAGAGAACAGACGTGCATGAAATGGAAGTAACTGGTGTAACACCCTTCTGCAGTAATAACTTCAACCAAACATTTCCAGTAACTGTTGACCAGTCCTGCACGTTGGCTTGGAGGAGTTTCAGGCCATTGCTTCTTACAGACTATTTCTACTCTGGGATGTTAATGGGCTTCCTTGCATGAACCACTTGCTTCAAGTCCTTCCACAACATTTCTATAGGATTAAGGTCAGGACATTCCAAACCACGGATTTTCTTCTTTTTAAATCATTCTGTTGTTGATTTACTCTTTTCTTTCAGATCATTGTCTTGTTGCATTAACCAACTTTTATTAAGTTTCAGCTGATGGACTGCTACCCTGACATTCTCCTGTAAAATATCTTCAGACAATTTTGAATTCATTGTTCCATCAATGATTGCAAGCTGTCCAGGCCCTGAGGCAGCAAAGCAACCCCAAACCATGATGCTCCTTCCACTATGTTTCATGGTTGAGATGAGGTTTGAGTGTTGGTCGACAGTGCCCTTTTTCCTCCAAACATAGCAATGTGCATTTCTGTCAAGAAGTTCAACTTTTGTCCCGTATGTCCACAGAATATTGTCCCAGAAGTGCTGTAGAACATTCAGGTGGTCTTTTGCAAACTTGAGATGTGCAGCAAAGGTTTTTTTTTGGGAGAGCAGTGGTTTCCTCTGTGGTGTCCTTCCATGAACACCATTTTTGTTCAGTGTTTTACTTACAGTGGAAACATGACAGTTTTAGAGATTTCTGCAGGTCTTTTGCTGTTACCCTTGGGTTCTTTTTCACTTCCTTCAGCATTGCAAATTCTGCTCTTGGTGTGATCTTTGCAGGATGTCCACTCCTAGGGAGATTAGCAAGAGTACTGAGTTTTCTCCATTTGTAGACAATTTCTCTTAATGTGGATTGATGAACAATCAGGTCTTTAGAATTGCGTGTGTAGCCTTTTCCAGCTTTATGCATCTCTACATTTCTTCTGATAAGGTCGTCTGTCTGGAAGTTGTTTTGACTGAGGCATGGTGCACATAAACAGATCTTTCTTGAGAAGAGTCGCTCTGTCAGTAACCTGACTTTATGTGTATTTTTTTATATAGGGCAGGGCATATCTACAACTCACACCTCCAATCTCATCTCATCAATTGGAACACCTGACTCCAAATAGCTTTTAGGAAGGCATTACCCCAGAGGTTCACATACTTTTTCTATCAAATGCATGTGATATTGGAACATTTTTCGCAATAAATAAATGAACAAGTATAATGTTTTTTGTGTTGTTTATTTAATTGGGTTCTCTTTAACTAGTTTTAGGATTTGCGTGATGATTTGATCACATTTGAGGTCATATTTATGCAGCAATGAAAGCAAAAAAGTACCTAATACTGGTCTTAAGGTGTTATACTTAAATGCAGGCAGCATAAGGAATAAGGTGGATGATCTTGTCGTACAGCTACAGATTGGCAGATATGATATTGTGGCCATCACTGAGATGTGGCTAAAGGATGCATGTCTCTGGGAGCTGAACGTCCAAGGATACATGGTGTATCGGAAGGATAGGCAGGTAGGCAGAGGGGGTGGCGTGGCTCTATTGGTAAGAAATGATATTAAATCATTAGAAAGAGGTGACATAAGATTGGAAGGTGCAGAATCTTTGTGTTGAGCTAAGAAATCGCAGGGGTAAAAGGACCCTGATGGCAGTTATATACAGGCCTCCTAACAGCTGCAGTGATGTAGACTACAAATTACAACAAGAAATAGAAAAGGCTTGTCAGAAGGGCAGTGTTATGATAATTGTTGGGGATTTTAACATGTGAGTGGATTGGGAAAATCAGGTTGGCACTGGATCTCAGGAGAAAGAATTTGTAGAATGTCTGCGAGATGGCTTTTTAGAACAGCTTGTTGTTGAGCCCACTAGGGGATCAGCTGTACTGGATTGGGTGTTGTGTAATGAACCAGAGCTGATTAGAAAGATTGAGGTGAAGGAACCCTTAGGAGGCAGTGATCATAACATGATTGAGTTCACTGTGAAATATGAGAAAGAGAAGCCGAAATCTGATGTTTTGGTATTTCAGTGGAGTAAAGGAAATTACAGTGGCATGAGAGAGGAACTGGCCAGAATTGACTGGAAAGGGACACTGGCGGGAAGGACGGCAAAGCAGCAGTGGCTGGAGTTTATGCGAGAAGTGAGGAAGGTGCGAGGCAGATATATTCCAAAAAAGAAGAAATTTTTGAATGGAAAAAGGATGCAACCATGGCTGACAAGAGAAGTCAAAGCCAAAGTTAAAGCAAAGGACAGGGCATACAAGAAAGCAAAAATTAGTGGGAAGACAGAGGTTTGGGAAGTTTTTAAAAGCTTACAAAAGGAAAAGAGGTCATTAGGAGGGAAAAGATGAACTATGAAAGGAAGCTAGCAAATAATATCAAAGAGGATACTAAAAGCTTCTTCAAGTATACAAAGAGTAAAAGACAGGTGAGAATAGATATAAGACCAATAGAAAATGATGCTGGAGAAATTGTAATGGGAGATAAGAAGATGGCGGAGGAACCGAACGAGTATTTTGCATCTGTCTTCACTGAGGAAGACATCAGTATACTGGACACTCGAAGGTGTCAGGGAAGAAAAATGTGCGCAGTCACAATTACGACAGAGAATGTACTCAGGAAGCTGAATAGTCTAAGGGTAGATAAATCTCCCGGACCAGATGGAATGCACCCTCGTGTTCTGAAGGAAGTAGCTGTGGAGATTGCGGAGGCATTAGCGATGATCTTTCAAAAGTCAATAGATTCTGGCATGGTTCCGGAGGACTGGAAGATTACAAATGTCACTCTGCTATTTAAGAAGGGAGCAAGGAAGCAAAAAGGAAATTATAGACCTGTTAGCTTGACATCGGTGGTTGGGAAGTTGTTGGAGTTGATTGTCAAGGATGAGGTTACAGAGTACCTGGAGGCATATAACAAGATGGGCAGAACTCAGCATGGTTTCCTTAAAGGAAAATCCTGCCTGACAAACTTATTGCAATTTTTTGAGGAAATTACAAATAGGCTAGACAAGGGAGATGCAGTGGATGTTGTCTACTTGGATTTTCAGAAGACCTTTGACAAGGTGCCACACATGAGGCTGCTTAACAAGATAAGAGCCCATGGAATTACAGGAAAGTTACATACGTGGATAGAGCTTTGGCTGATTGGCAGGAAACAGAGAGTGGGAATAAAGGGATCCTATTCTGGTTGGCTGCCGGTTTCCAGTGGTGTTCCACAGGGGTCTATGTTGGGGCCGCTTCTTTGTACATCAACGATTTGGATTATGGAATAGATGGCTTTGTGGCTAAGTTTGCTGATGATACAAAGATAGGTGGAGGGGTCGGTAGTGCTGAGGAAACACAGAGTCTGCAGAGAGACTTGGATAGATTGGGAGAATGGGCAAAGAAGTGGCCAATGAAATACAATCTTGGAAAGTGCATGGTTATGCACTTTGGCAGAAGAAATAAACGGGCAGGCTATTATTTAAATGGGGAGAGAATTCAAAGTTCTGAGATGCAACGGGAGTCCTCGTGCAGGATACCCTTAAGGTTAACCTCCAGGTTGAGTCGGTGAAGAAGGCGAATGCAATGTTGGCATTCATTTCTAGAGGAATAGAGTATAGGAGCAGGGATGTAATGTTGAGGCTCTATAAGGCACTGTGGGCAGTTTTGGGCTCCTTATTTAAGAAAGGATGTGCTGACGTTGGAGAGGGTTCAGGGAAGATTCACTAGAATGATTCCGGGAATGAGAGGGTTGACATATGAGGAACGTTTGTCCGCTCTAGGACTGTATTCCTTGGAGTTTCGAAGAATGAGGGGGGACCTCATAGAAACATTTTGAATATTGAAAGGCATGGACAGAGTGGATGTGGCAAAGTTGTTTCCCATGGTGGGGGAGTCTAGTACGAGAGGGCATGACTTAAGGATTGAAGGGCGCCCATTCAGAACAGAGATGCGAAGAAATTTTTTTAGCCAGAGGGTGGTGAATCTATGGAATTTGTTGCCACGGGTGGCAGTGGAGGCCAAGTCATTGGGTGTATTTAAGGCAGAGATTGATAGGTATCTGAGTAGCCAGGGCATCAAAGGTTATGGTGAGAAGGCGGGGGAGTGGGAGTAAATGGGAGAATGGATCAGCTCATGATAAAATGGCGGAGCAGACTCAACGGGCCGAATGGCCAACTTCTGCTCCTTTGTCTTAAGGTCTAAATAGAGAAAATTCACCAATTTTTTAGCACCACTATATATTAAGCACCAAGTAAATCTTTTCCCATAATCTATTTCTCTGTAGCATCATAACAAAGCTAATTTGCTCAACTAATATCAGAAATTTTCTGTCAGGAAAGGACAGGCACTCAGTTTACTTTTTCACTTGTTAATAAGGAAACCTTTTGAGAAGGTAGACACAGTGGGTCATAATTTGCCAGGCAAGACATAGCGCACAAAATCAACATCTGCATGCCCATCCTTAAATGGGCTAGGTTCAGAGGACCAATGTTTTTGGGTATGTCATACCTTCAGATTGGATAGCAATGCATGAACAGCAATGGGGCTAGAACAGCGTATTGCAAAGATCAATTTCCTCACCCCACCCAACACTAATCACTCATGATTGACTTTGACAAAACTTCATGTACTTTAATTTTAGTAGAATATTTTAGGAATACAGAGGAAGGAGGGTGGAAGTTATAATTTATTTGATGATTCCTGGGGATCTCAATCAAGGAAATCATCCATGGGTAATGTAATACTTTGGCAGGCTGGTAGTATTAAGTAAAGTATAGACACAATGCGTAGGTGGTTCGAACAACTATCAGCAAATGAAAAAGATGATGCTGCAAAATGAGTAATGTTATTAAGGCTAAAAGAATATCTTTTATGCTTGTTTTTCAGAAATATTCTTAAAAATATAATTGAAAAAGTGAAGATTGTAAAAGGGATTAAAGCAGCTAACAAGACTTGCAAAGGAGCCATGAGCCAAATATTCACCACCTCTTCACTAACATATGGTTTTTAGACTTGCTTACCTTCCCCTATTTTGAAAAATCAACTTCCCACCAGTTACTTAATTCTGTTGTGATGTTTTAAAACTAAATTTAATAATGAAGCTTGTTGTTTTATCAATAATTTATTTATCTCTTCTGGTGCACAAAATTGAGGACATGAGGCTCCTTTCTGTCAAATTTTTACTAATCCATCTTTCTGGTATTAATCTTTTACATCATTTAGTGGAGTGTTAATTCAGAATGATAATCCAACACACGTTTCCCCCACCATCCGAAGGTAGAGCATCCCTATGAAATGGTTCGTTAAGCCGAAATGTCGTAAAGCAAAGAAGCAATTACCATTTATTTATACGGGAAAATTTTGTGAGCGTTCGCAGACCCAAAAATAACCTACCAAATCATACCAAATAACACATAAAACCTAAAACAACAGTAACATATAGTAAAAGCAGGAATGATATGATAAATACACAGTTTATATAAAGTAGAAATACTTTTCCACAATCATTACTGCACTGTTCTCCGTAGCGAAAATCTCACGCAAGCGCTGTTGGCAAAAACACGGCGCAAGTGCTCTCCAGTGACCTTTAAGCTATGAAGCTGCCAAATCATACCAAATAACACGTAAAAATACACAGCCTATATAAAGTAGAAATAATGTATGTACAGTGTAGTATCACTTACCGGAATAGGGACAGCACCGAGCACACTGATGATGTTGTGTTAGGCTGAATCGTCGCAGGTTGGAGTGGTGCAGTGGCCCCCATCCTCTGGGCCACCAACCGATACCGATCCGCAAAGCATGCAGGGGTGCAGCGGTAGCCGGGAGGCACACAGCACATCTTTAAGAAAAAAGCCGAAACAAACATGCTAATTAATTAGGTGCCGCCCGGCACGTAATTGTCGGCCCAGATCAGTGCCGATTTCTGATTGCGTCGTCTCTGATCTAGGCCGACAATTACATGTTGGGCAGCACCTAATTAATTAGCATGTTTATTTCAGCTTTTTTCTTAAAGATGTGCTGTGTGCCTCCCGGCTACCGCTGCATTCTCCGCGAATCGGTATCTGTCCGTGGCCTGCGGGTTGGGGTGGTGGGACACTAGGGTGTCATCTCATCGTTGTCTTGTTTCCATTAGGGCAGACAGGTCATCTTCCATCTCTACCCGCCTCGATGTCGAAGGTCGAGGTTCGTCGTCTGTTGTGGCTGATGTGGAAGGCTTGCTTGACTGCTGAGCCTCGCACATTTTTCTATCACACAGTTCTTTGTAAGGACTCAAACCATCTTGCAAATCTCCCCTAAACCTAAGTACCCTTTCAAAATTAAAGTCATACTTTATCATTGCAGCAAAAATCTCACGCAGTTGCTTCACGTTCAATTCGTTACAGCATTCGGTTTCGATTGTTATCCTTTTTTCTTCCAATTGCATCAGCTCTTCATCTATGCAAACACGAGGAATTCTGCAGATGCTGGAAATTCAAGCAACACACACCAAAGTTGCTGGTCCTATCATTTTGGATCTCCCCCCTCCCCCTCCCACTTTCAAATCTCTTACTAGCTCTTCCTTCAGTTAGTCCTGACGAAGGGTCTCGGCCTGAAATGTCAATTGTACCTCTTCCTAGAGATGCTGCCTGGCCTGCTGCGTTCACCAGCAACTTTGATGTGTGTAGCTCTTCATCTATCAGTTCTTGGTCATGGGATGCCAAAACCTCTTCAACATCATCTTCGTCAGCTTCCACAAGCCAAACTCACTTTGTCCTTGCTTCATTCACCATGATCGAAATACTTAATTATGTCTAGTTTTACGCTAAGCGTAACACCCTTATGAGCTCTTTTAGGCTTTTCTGATACCATAGAACTCATCTTGCTAACGGCTGCTCACAGGCACGTGTTTAAGCAATGCCGACGAGAATGCCGTTCCGAATCCGGGGAGAGCGGCTGCTCAGGGCACGCGCTGCTTTTTTTCGCGCGCTGATTTTTTATCGTGCGTTGATTTTTTTTCATAACAGTGAAAACAGCTTCTGAAAGCGAAAACGGTACTAATGTAGGTCTTTTGTAACAGTGAGGTTTCGTAGAGCGAACGTTTGAAAAGCGGGAGACACCTGTATACCGATTTAAGAGTTGTTTTTCTTTCTTGCAGTCATGGCAATAAAGAAGTATTCTCCTGTCGAGGGATTAAATTAGCAGTGGACTGGTTTTTGGAAAGGGCCCATAAAGATATTACTGTGTTTGTACCTGCCTGGAGGAAGGAACAGTCGAGACCTGATGCCCTCATCACAGGTAATCTCAATTGGTTTGTATTGATATATGAATTAAAAATTGGGAGTGTTGTAGTTGATAGAATAGCATGATATATTCATAGCCCTGTTTCAATTTTTACTTTAGTTCTAAAATTTGAAAGAAGTTTTTATACAGAATTATTGTTTGGGTTTTAAGTGTTGTAATGTCTTAGAATCATAAATTTTTTACAGCAGTTTATGGTTATGCAGCACAATCTAGGGAAGAGAAAATATTGTTCCATAGAAAAATACAGCTGGCCTGTGTTTAAATAGATTGTCTATCTGTTTCTTTTAAATACTATACAACTTAAATGATTTTGTTGACACTGTACATGCAGGCATCTTTCTAGACGTAAAGTAGATTGTACCTCAGGCTGCTCGCTGCCTAAAAACCAAAGAAGCCTAAAATTGCTACTTAAAAAGTACTTCTCCTACTTTCATATAAAAAGAGTTGTTTTTCACATTTACCACATGCTGTAGGAAACAACAAGTCAGGCAGCATCTATGGAAAGGAATAAACAGTCGAAGGATCGGCCAAGAGCCTTCATCAATATCCCTTCATATCTACATTACAAACTGTTCTTTTAACATAACTCTTAAATTAGGAATTCCAAACAACTTTCAGATGCTCAGTAAGATTAGATGAATATTTAAAAATATGCTACAAAATGTTTGGGGTATTGGGGCAGTTAAATAAATGCTAATGGCTGAAAGATAATGAGACTTATAGGAACAAAAGTAATCTATTTTCCTTCTATCATTTGGTGATATCATTGTTGTTCTTTGACCGTGTACCTTCCGTTGTACATTACAATCTGTTCTTTTGCTTTAGTAATTGATACATGAATGTTCACTGATGACACAAAATAGATGGAAAAGAAAGTTGGAAACAGACACAAAGCTGTGCTGCAGCTGGATGAGCTTCAGCTCATACAGGAGAATGAGCAAACAGTATACAGAAGGATAAGGTAGATGATCTTGTTGCACAGTTGGAAACTCGCAGGTATGATGATGTGAGCAACACTGAGTCATGGCTGAACATCTAAGGATACACATTGTATCAAAAAGATAGATAGATACACAGAGGGGGTGGCTGTATTAGTAAAAAATGAAGTTAAATCCTGAGAAAGAGGTGACATGGAATCAGAAGATGTAGAATCCTTATATATAGAGCCAAAGAACTGCAAGAGTTAAAAGGCATTGATAGAATATATATACAGGCTTCCGAGCAGTAACCAGGATGTGGAGTACAAATTACAATGGGAGATAGAAATAGGCATCCATTAGTCTCATGAGACCATGGATTTGCGCCTTGGAAGGTTTCCAGGGAGCAGGCCTGGGCAAGGTTGTATGGAAGACCGGCATTTGCCCATGCTGCAAGTCTCCCCTCTCCACGCCACCGATGTTGTCCAAGGGAAGAGGATTAGGACTTATACAGCTTGGCACCAGTGTCGTCACAGAGCAATGTGTGGTTAAATGCCTTGCTCAAGGACACAACACGCTGCCCCAGCCAAGGCTCAAACTAACTCATCACTAGACGAACGCCTTAACCACTTGGCCACGCGCCAACATACAGATAGAAAATACATATAAAAAATAGCAGTGTTACACTAAGCATGGGTGATTTCAATATGAAGGTAGATAGGGAAAATCAGGTTGGTGCTGATTTTAGATCCCAAGAGAGAGAATTTGTAGAATGCATAGGAGCTGGCTTTTTAGAGCAGCTTGTGTTTGAACCCACTAAGAAAAAGGCAATTCTGGACTGGGTGTTGTGTAATGAACCAGATTTGATTTGTGCGTTTAATGAAAGGAAACCTTAAGAGGCAATGATCATACTATGATAGAATTCACCCTGCAGACTGAGAGGGAGAAGCTAAAATCAGATGTACCAGCATTACAGTGGATTAGAGGCATGAGAGAGGAGCTAACCAAAGTTCATTGGAAGGGGACACTAGCAACAATAAGGGCAGAACAAAAATGGCTGGAGTTTATGGTAACAAGTCAGAAAGTGCAGGATAGATTCATCCCAAAGAAGAAATTTTCTAAAGGGGAGGGTGAGGCAACCATGGCTGACAAGGAAAGTCAAAGACAGCATAAGAGCAAAAGAGAGGGCATATAATATAGCAAAAATTAGTGGGAAGCTTTAAAAGCCAACAGAAGGCAAACAAAAAAGCAATAAGGGAAGAAAAGATAAAATATGAAGGTAAGCTAACCATTAAAATAAAGTGGATACCAAATTGTTTTTTCAGATATACAAAGAGTAAAAGAGAGGTGAGAGTATATATTGGTCTGCTGGAAGATGACGTTGAAGAAGTAGAATGGGGAACAAGGAAATTGCATACAAACTCTAAGTATTTTACGTCAGTCTTTACTGTGGAAAGCACCAGCAGTATGCCAGAAACTGAAGAGTGAAAGGGCCAGAAGTGAGTGTATTTGCTATGACTAAGGAGAAGGTGCTTAGGAAGCTGGAATGTCTGAAAGTAGATAAATCACCTGGACTAGATTTACTACATTCCAGGGTTCTGAAAGAGGTTGGTGAAGAGATTGTGGAGATATTAGTAGCTATCTTTCAAGAATCACTAGTTCTGCAATGGTTCTGGAGGACTGGAAAATAGCAAATGTCACTCCACTCTTTAAGAAGGAAGACAAAAGACAGGAAATTATAGGTCAGTTAGCTTGACTTCAGTGGTCAGGAAGATGTTGGAGTCCATTATTAAGGATGAAGTTTTGGGTTACTTGGAGGCACTTGATAATATAAACCAAAGTCAGCATGGTCTCCTTAAGGGAAAATGTTACCTGACAAATCTGTTGGAATTCCTGGAGCAAATAACAGACAGGATTGACAAAAGAGAGTCAGTAGATGTTGTTTACTTGAATTTTCAGAAGGGTTTTTAAAAGGTGCCACACATGATGCTGTTAAACAAGATAATAACCCATGGTATTACAGGAAAGATATTAACATGGATAAAAGATTGGCTGACTGGCAAGAGACAAAGAGTTAGAGTTAGTTGGGCCATTTCTGGTTGGCTGCCAGTGACTAGTGGTGTTCCACAGGGTCATTGTTGGGACTGTTTCTATTCAATTATATGTCAGTAACTTGAATGATGGAATTGATGGCTTCGTGGCCAAGTTTGCAGATGATATAAAGATAGGTGAAGGGGCAGTTAGTGTTGAAGAAGCAGGAGTCTGTTGAAGGACTCGTGCAGATTAGGAAAATGAGTGAAGAAGTGGCATATGGAAGGCAGTGTAGGGAATTGTATGGTGATGTACCGTGGTGGAAGGAATAAAGGCATAGACTATTTTCTAAATGGGCATAAAATTCAGAAGTCAGATGTGAAAAGGGACTAGGGAGTCCTCATGCAGCATTCTGTAAAGGTTAACTTGCAAATTGAGTCGGTGGTGAGGAAGGCAAATGTAATGCTGGCATTCATTTCAAGAGGCCTAAAATATAAAAGCAAAGATGTATTGCTGAAGCTTTATAAGGCATTAGCCAGGTCAAATTTGGAGTATTGTGAGCAGTTTTGCACCCCTTATAAAAGAAAGGATGTGCTGGCACTAGAGGAGTTTCAAAAGAATTATCCTGGGAATGAAAGAGTTAACATATGAGGAGCATGTGATGGCACTGTGCCTGTATTCACTCAAGTTTAGAAGAATAAGGGAATCTCATTGAAACCCTCCTAATATTGAAAGGCCTAGAAAGAGTGGAATTGAAGAGGATGTTTTCTGTTGTGGAGTCTAGAACCAGACGACACACCCTCAGAATAAAAGGATATCCCTATAGAATGGAGATGAAGAAGAATTTCTTTACCCTGAATATGGTGAATCTGTTGAATTCACAGACGGCTGTGAAGGCCAAATCACTGAATATATTTAAAGCGGGGGTTGATAGGTTGCTGATTAGTAAGGGTGTTCAAGTTTACAGGCAGAAGGCAAGAGAATGGGGTTGAGAGGGATAATAAATCAACCGTAATGGAATGGTGGAGCAGATTCCATGATATTCCAGGCATTCATCATTATCATTGTCAGAATGAGCTTGAGCAAAAGTCTGGAAGAGGTACCAAGATGTTTCAATATGACTGTCAACATACAATTAAGAAAACTATCTAGATAAATATTTGAGGGGACACAAAAGTACACTTCACTGTAGTTCTTGTATTGGTGAAATCAGTGATTTTAACATTATAATCTTAAAAGGAAGCCTTTGCCAAAGAATGCCCAATAGTATTTATGGTGTGAATACATAAAAAGGTTGAAATGGAAGGAGAATAAGAAATAGGGGTGAAAACAAAATGTGATAGAAGACTAGGTTCTTTAACAATTAAAGAAAAATTGGTATTACTGGCTTTTGATTTGTTCCAGGGCAACAAGATGATTTTGTGAAAATATGGTTTAAGGTTTTAAACAGTCATAGGGACATTATTTCCAAGAGTATGACAGAAGTTTTACAGCTTTACTGGAAATTGGCAAGTAAGTTAAGGAGTATATGAGGAGGAAATAGGTGGATGGGTGGCATGAAAGTGGGTGTGTCTTTGTGCCGAAGGAATTCTAAAGTAATCAGAACTATGTACTTTCACCATTGAAGGGTAATGCTTACAGCGGAACATTTGAGATGGTAACCTAAAACTTAAGTTTCCAGAAAGGGCTGGAGCAGTAGTGTCTCCATTCCTATGTATTGCCATTTACAAGAGATTATGTATCCCAAGTCTTGCTGTACAGTAATACTCTCCAGGGCCTTGCCATTTGATGTGTGTGCCTTGGCCTACTTTAACTTCACAAAATCTGTCACTTTGCATTCATCTGAGTTAAATTCCATCTGCCATTCCCTTGGCTAACTTTCTCATTTGATCTAGATCCTGTTATAACTTTAAACAACCTTCTTTGCTGTTCAATATACTATTAATTGTGGTATCATCTGTCACCTTATTAATCATGCCACGTATATTTAACAAGCAATAAGGGATCTAGTACCACCCCTTGGTGCAAACCACTCATTATAAATATCCAGTCTGTAAAGCAATTCTCCATTACCATCCTCTGCTTTCCACCACCAAGCCAAATTTGCATCCAATTTGCTATTTTGCCCTGGATCTCTTATTCTCACCTTCTAGACCAGCCTAGAATGTGAACCCTGTCAAAGGTCTTGCTAAGGTCCACGTAGATGATGCCCACATGCCCTTGTCAGTCTTCTTGGTCACCTCCTCAGAAAGCTTAGAGAAGAAAGCCATGCTGATAATCCCTAATCCTTATTTTGTGTTTCTGAATAAAAATAAATCCTGGCCATCAGAATCCCTTCCAAATAACTTTCCCACCACTGACGTAAGGCTAATTGCCCTGGTCCCTGGCTTGTAGCCCTTCTTAAATTAAGGCTCAACATTAGCCATCCTTCATTCTTCTGGTACCTCATCCATGGCTAATGAAGGTTATAAAAATGTCTGTCAGTGCTTAGGCAATCTCCTCCCTTGCATCCCACAATATTCTAGGATACATCTGGTCAAATCCCTGGACCTCATCTACCTTTAAGCACTGGAAGACCAATGGCATCACCTTCATAATATCAATATGCTTAGTGATATCACTGTCCTCTTCCCTGAACCCCTAGCTTCCATGCCTTTCTCCATAGTAAATACAGACAAAAAGTATTCACTTAAGACTTTGTCTATTTCCTGTGCAGTTTCACATGTAGGTTATCACACTGTTCCTTAAGGGTACCTGTTCTCCCCAGTTATCCTTATGATCATAATACACTTGCAGAACCTTTTAAGATTCCTTATACCTTTTCCAGTGTTATCTCCGGGCCCCTTTTTGTCCTTCTATTTTCCTTCCTAACTTCACTCCTAGATGTTATACCTCTCACCTCCTGATCAGAGTCTGTTTATTCCTAATCCTGCCATCTTTGTCCTTCATTTTAACAGGAACATTCAGGTTCAGAACTCTCCCTGTCGCACTTTTAAAAGCATCCAACTTGCCACAGTTCCTTTTAGTTTCTCCCAATCAACTATTGGTTGGTTGATTCTAGTGTTATTCATTCATATTCATTCATTTTTATTAGGGCAATGATGTTTATGAGAAACTGGTCAAAAACCCAAGATGTAGTCTAAAATTTATGTAACAAACTGAGCCATAAACATTATCAATAATGTCATACATTTCTATTCATATTGCAAAATTTTATCTGATCTTTTTAAATGAAATCTGATGTAATTGTTTTCTAATTTCCTCTTCTTCTCTTCCAGTTATTTCCCAAAAATAAACATTGGCTTTCTTACTTATCACAACAAAGGTGGAAACCATTCAGGTCCTTGGCTCAGTGATGGCTCCCAGTAGACTAATCTCACCAATCCCATTGCCGCTTTCCCCTATTCCCTTCCAGAAAAATTCTGCCTCATGTAACTATCAGCTCCCTTTATTGATACCTTTTGCCATTTATTTTTAAGAAATTTGCGACTAAATTACCAGGAAATAATTTGCAGTAGCCAATTAACCCACCAGTATATTTGGAATATTGTAGGAAACCAAATCACTTGGAATCCCAGAGAATGTGCAAAATCCATACAGTATTTGACATCAGGTTTGAATCCCTGTCCCTGAAGCTAAGTGCTGCATCAACATTCTCCTTATATGATGCTTGAGCTAATATTCTAGTGTGTTTACTAACTCAGATAGATAATATAAACCTAGGATATCAAAGTTCATGACAGTCAAAATTAGAAATTGTACCTTGAAGTTAGAAAATGCTCCGAAATCCAAAATATTTGGAGCAAATACCAAATTAAAAACTACTTTGTTTCCACAGATCAAGAAATCCTGCGCAAGTTGGAAAAGGATAAAATACTTGTCTTCACGCCATCTCGTCGGGTGCAAGGGCGGAGAGTTGTTTGTTATGATGATCGCTTCATCGTGAAACTGGCTTATGAGTCAGATGGTATCATTGTATCAAATGATAACTACAGGGATTTGCAGAATGAGAAGCCAGAATGGAAAAAATTCATTGATGAGAGATTACTTATGTATTCTTTTGTTAATGACAAGTGGGTATTCAGATTTTGATATAGAGTTTATCCTAAGTATTATCATGAAAAGTATTAATATAACATCACTTCATAATTGTATTTTATATCATTTAATTTCAGATTTATGCCACCAGATGATCCCCTGGGTCGCCATGGACCCAGCTTAGATAACTTTCTAAGGAAACGACCTGTTGTACCAGAACATAAGAAGCAGCCTTGTCCATATGGTAAATACATTTTGAAAAATAAAATTCCTGTTTATACTTCTCAGTTTCAGCTGCATAAGAACATTTAAATATTTTCCCCAAGTAAAGGGAAGAAATTCCTTCACAGTACAAGTTCAGCAGGACAAAAGTTCAAGTGCCTTGTATTTATATTTGGTATATTTGACAAAGGTTTTGCTAACATTCTTGCAGTTTATAATTATAAGTGACCTGTCACATGTTGAGTCTTGGTTGTGAGGATGATTGCAAACTTCTTTCTATATAGAGGTATAAAGATTCTAACCAATCCAAAATTCCACATGCTTTCAAAGTGATATTAATATTTAATTCTTACAATTCAGATGAGGGAGCACACTATATAGAGTAGCACAGTGTCATTCCATTTAAAAGCATGAGAAATAGGAGTACACCATCTGGCCTATAGGGCCTGCTCTGCCATTCATGGCTGATCTGGCCATGGACTCAGCTCCACCTAACTGTCTTTTTCCAATAAACCTTAATTCCCCTACTATTCAAAAATCTATCTTACTCTGTCCTAAATACATTTAATGAATGAGCCTCTACTGCTTCCCTGGCCAGAGAATTCCGGAGATGTACTACTTGCAGGGAAAAGCAGTTTATAGAACATAAGAACAATTATAGCACAGTACGGGCTCTTTGGCCCGCATAGTTGTGCAGACCTATATAACCCTATGCCACGATCAATCTAACACTTCCCTCCTACTCATCCCAAAACCATCCATTTTTCTTACATCCATGTGCCTATCTAAGAGTATTCAAAATATCCCAATTGTATCAGCTTGTATCACAACGCTCAGCAGCGCATTCCAGGCAACTACCATCATCATCATCATTATGCACCATGCCATAGAGTCATAGAAAAGTACAGCACAGAAATAGGCCCTTCAATCCATCTAAATTTGCTGACCCATTTAAACTGCTTGCTCCCATTGATCAGCACTGGGACCATAGCGCTCCGTACCCATACCATCCATGTACCCATCCAAACTTCTCTTAAGCATTGAAATTGAGCTTGCGTGCACCACTTGTGCTGGCAGCTCATTCCACACTCTCACGACCCTCCGATAAAAGCAGTTTCCCCTCATGTTCCCCTTCAACTTTTCACCTTTCACTCTTAATCCATAACCTTTGTTAAAGGCTTTTGACAAGGTCCTACACAGGAGATTAGTGTGCAAACTTAAAGCACACGGTATTGGGGGTAAGGTATTGGTGTGGGTGGAGAATTGGTTAGCAGACAGGAAGCAAAGAGTGGGAATAAACGGGACCTTTTCAGAATGGCAGGCGGTGACTAGTGGGGTACCGCAAGGCTCAGTGCTGGGACCCCAGTTGTTTACAATATATATTAATGACTTGGATGAGGGAATTAAATGCAGCATCTCCAAGTTTGCGGATGACACGAAGCTGGGTGGCAGTGTTAGCAGTGAGGAGGATGCAGGGTGACTTGGATAGGTTGGGTGAGTGGGCAAATTCATGGCAGATGCAATTTAATGTGGATAAATGTGAAGTTATCCACTTTGGTGGCCAAAATAGGAAAACAGATTATTATCTGAATGGTGGCCGATTAGGAAAAGGGGAGGTGCAACGAGACCTGGGTGTCATTATACACCAGTCATTGAAAGTGGGCATGCAGGTACAGCAGGCGGTGAAAAAGGCGAATGGTATGCTGGCATTTATAGCAAGAGGATTCGAGTACAGGAGCAGGGACGTACTACTGCAGTTGTACAAGGCCTTGGTGAGACCACACCTGGAGTATTGTGTGCAGTTTTGGTCCCCTAATCTGAGGAAAGACATCTCTGCCATAGAGGGAGTACAAACAAGGTTCACCAGATTGATTCCTGGGATGGCAGGACTTTCATATGAAGAAAGACTGGATCGACTAGGCTTATACTCGCTGGAATTTAGAAGATTGAGGGGGGATCTGATTGAAACGTATAAGATCCTAAAGGGATTGGACAGGCTAGATGCAGGAAGATTGTTCCCGATGTTGGGGAAGTCCAGAACGAGGGGTCACAGTTTGAGGATAGAGGGGAAGCCTTTTAGGACCGAGATTAGGAAAAACTTCTTCACACAGAGAGTGGTGAATCTGTGGAATTCTCTGCCACAGGAAACTGTTGAGGCCAGTTCATTGGCTATATTTAAGAGGGAGTTAGATATGGCCCTTGTGGCTACGGGGGTCAGGGGGTATGGAGGGAAGGCTGGGGCGGGGTTCTGAGTTGGATGATCAGCCATGATCATAATAAATGGCGGTGCAGGCTCGAAGGGCTGAATGGCCTACTCCTGCACCTATTTTCTATGTTTCTATGTTATAGTCCCACCCAGCTCCGTGGGAAATTACGCTTACCCTATCTATACCCCCCCATAATTTTGTATACCTCTATCAAATCTCTCAAACTTTCTACATTCCAAGGAATGAAGTCCTAACCTATGAGTGGCGACACTTATTTAAAAAGAGAGCTTCGCGAGCGTTTGGCCATTGCAGAGACCCTATCAGCAGCAGGAGCAGAGCACTGCAAACTAAATAAAAGTACAGAAGAGATAAGTGGGGCGGCCAATGTCAGGAGTAGGCTGGTGGCAAGAGTAGAAGCATCAGGCTGTGGCTCAAAGGAGGCTTTGGCTCTGGGTAAGCTTCAGTTAAGGTTTTCTTTTTGTTTTTCTTTTTACCTGGTATAGTAAATGGTGGTTCTGTTTCTTCATGCCGGATGTTGGAGTCCTAAGAGACTCAGAGTCTCCCAGGGAACTACATCTGCCTGAAGTGCATCCTGCTGCAGCTCCTTGAAGACTGTGTTAGGGATCTGGAGCAGCAGCTGGATGATCTTCGGCTTGTATGGGAGAGTAAGGAGATAATTGATCAGAGTTACAGGGAAGTAGTCACTCCGAAGTTGCAGGGGTTGAGTAGCTGGTTGACTGTCAGAAGAAATGGAAATAGGCAGCTAGAGCAGAAGCACCCCTGTGGCCATTCCCCTCGAGAAACAAATATACCATTTTGGATACTTATGTTGGGGATGACCTCCCAGGAGAATGCCACAGTGACTGGGTTACAGGCACTGAGCATGGGTCCATGGTGCAAAAAGGAAAAAGAGAGAAGAAGGGAGCGGTAGTGATAGGGGACTCAAATAGTGAGGGGAACAGACAGAGAATTCTATGGATGTGAACGGGACACCTGGATAGTATGTTGCCTCCAAGGTGCCAGGGTCAGGGACGTCTCAGATCGCATCCACGACATTTTGGAGAGGGAGGGAGAGCAGCCAGATGTCTTGGTACATACTGGTACCAAAGACATAGGAAGGAAAAGCAAATAGGTCCTGAAAAGAGATTTTAGAAAGCTAGGTAGAAAGCTGAGAAGCAGGACCTCCTGGGTGATAATTTCTGGATTGCTGCCTGTGCCACACCCCAGTGGGGGTAGAAACAGGATGGTTTGGCAGAGAAGCTGGTGCAGGGGGCAAGGGCTTCAGATTCTTGAATCATTGGGATCTCTTCTGGTATGACCTGTGCAAAAGTGATGGGTTGCACCTGAACCTGAAAGAGACCAATATTCTCACAGGCAGGTTTGTTAGAGCTGTTGGGGAGGGCTAAACTAATTTGGCAGGGAGGTGGAAACTGGAGTGATGGGACTCAGGATAGGACGGATGGTAAAAAAGTAAAGATAGCATGCAGTCAGACTGTCAGGAAGGACAGGCAGGTGATGGGACATAGTTGCAGCCAACAGGATGAGTATCAGTACATTAGGGATGCAGAATCAGAAAGGGTAGCAAATATGGTACTCAAGGTGTTGTATCTAAATGCGCGTAGTATAAGAAATAAGGTGGATGATCTTGTTGCAATATTACAGATTGCCAGGTATGATGTTGTGGCATCACTGAATCGTGGCTGAAGGATGGTTGTAGTTGGGAGTTGAATGTCCAAAGGTACACTTTGTATTGGAGGGATAGGAAGGTAGGCAGGGGGGAGGCATGGCTCTACTGGTAAAGAATGGCATCAAATCAGTAGAAAGATGTGACATAGAATCAGAAGATGTTGAGTGCTTGTGGGTTGAGTTAAGAAACTACAAGGGTAAAAGGACCCTGATGGCAGTTATGTACAGGCCTACCATTACTGGCTGGGAGGTGGACCACAGATTACCACAAGAAATAGAAAAGGGATGTCAAAAGGGCAACGTTATTATAGTCATGGGAGATTTTAATATGCTGGCCGATTGGGAAAATCAGGTTGGTAATGGATCTCAAGAGAGTGAGTTTGTTGAATGCCTAAGAAATGGCTTTTTAGAGCATTTTGTTGTTGAATTCTAGGGGGATCAGCTATACTGGATTGGGTGTCATGTAATAAACTGGGGACAATTAGGGAGCTTAGGGAAAAAGAACCCTTAGGAACCAGTGATCACAATAAGATCGAGTTCAACTTGAAATTCAATACGAGGAAAGCAAAGTTTGACTTAGCAGTATTTCAGTGGAGTAAGTGAAATTACAGTGGTATGAGAGAGGAGTTAGCCAAGGTAAATTGGAAGGAGTTGCTGGGAGGGATGTCAGCAGAGCAGCAATGGCATGCACTTTTGGGAAAAATGAGGAAGGTACAGGACATGTGTTTTTCAAAAATAAAGAAATACTCAAATGGCAAAAGAGTGCAACCATTGCTGACAAGGGAGGACAAAGCTAATGTAAAAATAAAAGAGAGGGCATACAATAAAGCAAAAATTAGTGGGAAGATAGAGGATTGGGAAGTTTTTAAAATTCTACAGAGAGCAACTAAAAGAATTATTAGAGGGGAAAAGATGAAATATGAAAGCAAGCCAGCAAATAATATTAAAGAGGATGGTAAAAGCTTTTTCAAGTATGTAAAAAACAAAAGAAAAATGAGAGTGGATATAGGACCGCCGGAAAATGAGGCAGAAGAAATAATAACAGGGGACAAGGAGATGGCAGATGAACTAAATGAGTATCTTGCATCAGTCTTCACTGTCGAAGACACTAGTAGTGTGCCAGATGTTGTAGTGTGTGAAGGAAGAGAAGTGGGCACAGTTACTATTACAAGGGAGAAGGTGCTCAAAAAGCTGAAAGACCTAAAGGTACATGAGTCATCCGGACCAGATGAACTGTACCCTAGTGTTCTGAACGAGGTAGCGTTAAGAGATTGTGGCGGCATTAGAAATGATCTTTCAAAAATCATTGGACTCTGGCATGGTGGTGCCAGAGGACTGGAAAATTGAAAATGTCACCCCACTCTTTTAAGAAAGGAGGAAGGCAGCAGAAAGGAAATTATAGACCAGTCAGCTTGACCTCAGTGGTTGGAAAGATGTTAGGGTCAATTGTTATGGACGAAGTGATGGAGTACTTGGTGACACAGGACAAGATTGGACAAAGCACGGTTTCCTTCAGGGAAAATCCAGCTAGATGGACCTATTGGAATTCTTTGAGGAGATTACAAGTAGGATCGATAAAAGGGATGCAGTGGATGTTGTATATTTGGACTTTCAGAAGGCCTTTGACAAGGTGTCACACATGAGGCTGCTTATTAAGTTGAGAGCCCGTGGTATTACAGTTAAGTTACTAAGATGGTTAGAGCATTAGCTGATTGGAAGAAGGCAGCGAGTGGGAATAAAAGGATTCTTGTCTGGTTGGCTGCCAGTGACTAGTGGTGTTGCGCAGGGGTCGGTGTTGGGACCACTTCTTTTTGTGCTGTATATAAATGATTTAGATGATGAAATAGATGGCTTTGTTGCCAAGTTTGCAGATGATACAAAGATTGATGGAGGGGCAGGTAGTGTTGAGGAAGCAGGACGCAGAAGGACTTAGACAGATTAGGAGAATGGGCAAGAAAGTGACAAATGAAATATAATGTTGGAAAATGCATAGTAATGCACTTTGGTAGTAGAAATAAATATGCGGACTATTTTCTTAACAGGGAGAAAATCCAAAAAATCTGAGATGTAAAGTGACTTGGGAGGCCTTCTGCAGAACACCCTAAAAGTTAACTTGCAGGCTGAGTCAGTGGTGAGGAAGGCAAATGCCATGTTAGCATTCATTTCAAGAGGTCTAGAATACAGGAGCAGGAATGTGCTGCTGAGGCTTTATAAGGCACTGGTGAGGCCTTGCCTTGAATATTGTGAACAGTTGTGGGCTCCTCAATTTAGAAGAGATGTGCTGGCATTGGAGAGGGTCCAGAGGAGGTTCACAAGGATGATTCCAGGAATGAAAGTGTTATCATATAATTTGATGGTTCTGGATCTGTACTCACTGGAATTTGGAAGGATGGGGAGGAGGGAATCTCATTGAAACCTTTCGAATATTGAAAGGACTAGACAGAATGGATGTGGGAAGGATATTTCCCATGGTGGGAGAGTCTAGGACAAGAGGGCACAGCCTCAGGATAGAGCGGTGTCCATTCAAAACAGATGCAGAGAAATTTATTTAGCCAGAGGGTGGTGAATTTGTAGAACTTGTTGCCACGTGCATCTGTGGAGGCCAGATCGTTGGGTGTATTTAAGGCAGAGAGTGATAGGTTCTTGATTGGATATGGCATCAAGGTTACAGGGAGAAGGCTGGGGAATGGGGTTGAGGAGGAGAAAAAAAAAGCCCAATTCTGCTCCTATGTTTTATGGTCTATTCAGTCTTTCCTTACAGCTCAGGTCCTTCAGACCCAGATGCATCCTTGTAAGTTTTCTCTATACTCTTTCAAATGTATTTACTGATTTCCTCTATGTAGGTGTCCAAAACTGCACACAATACTCCAAATTGGGCCTCACCAGAGTCTCTTTCCCAGACCCTGATTGTTCTTGGCTTTTTCCTTGTACAGAAGTGGTTTACTATTGCGTTCCCCTGACCCCAGCTATTATCAATATTCTTCAGAGAGTGTCTCCCTGGCATCAATGGTCACATAACCAAGACTTATAATATACACCAGCTGCTCATACGACCATCCACCCCTGCTCCCATGGCTTCATGTGACCCTCATCAGGGGCTAAGAAGGTGCTACAACTTTCCGAAGGGTGATCTGCAGGTTAGAGAGGGAAGGAACACCTTACACTTCCTCTGGTAGAAACACATCTCCACTCCACCACCCAAGAAAACTACCACTTGCTGTGTATGTAAAAAAAAACACCTAACTTTGACATCTCCCCTAAACTTTCTTCCAATCACCTTAAATGGATCTCTTCTGGTAAATACCTTATTGATCCCAAAGGAAATTACAGTGTTACCGTAGTGTTACAAGTGCACAGATATACAAATATTAGAAGAGAATTAAGAAAAAATACAAAATAAGTTACCTCAAACAGTCTAATAGGAAGGGGGGGTGGGGTCATCACTTCCATGGCTATAAGTTGACTCATTATAGAGCCTAATGGCTGGGGTAAGAATGACCTCATATAGAGCTCTTTGGAGCAGTGCGGTTTTCTTAGTCTATTACTAGAAGTGCTCCTTTGTTCACCAAGGTTACATGCAGAGGGTGAGAAACATTGTCCAGAGTTGCCTAGATTTTGTGTTGGGTCCTTTGTTCTACCACAGCCTCCAGTGTGTCCAGTTTGATTCCTATAACAGAGCCAGCCTTTCTAATCAGTTTAGTGAGCATGTTGGCATCATCCGTGTTGATACCGTTGCTCAACACACAACCGCATAGAAGATTGTACTGGTGACAACAGACTGGTTGAACATGTGAAGGAGAGGCCTGCATACTCCAAAGGACCTCCAAAGGGTATTAGCTATTGCCACTCTGGGAAAAAGATGCTGGCTGCTTCTAACATTCTTATACACCTCTGTCAAGTCACCTCTCATCCTCCTCCTCTCTAAAGAGAAAAGCCCTCGCTCACTCAGCCTTTCCTCATAAGACATATTTTCTGATCTAGGCAGTATCCTCCTGGTAATCTCTTCTGTGCCCTCTCTAAAGCTTCCACATCCTTCCTTTGATGAGATCAGAACTGAACATAATACTCTTAACTGTCATCTAACCATAGAGCTGCAACATCACCTCACGGCTCTTGAACTCAATACCTCTGACTAATGAAGATCAGCATACCATACGTCTCCTTAACCACCCTATCGATTTATGCGGCAACTTTGAGGGATCTATAAACCAAGATCCTTCTATCCTCCACACTGCTAAGAATCCTGCCATTAACGTTGTAGCCCACCTTTAAGTTTGATCTTCCATAGTGTATCACTTCACATTTTTCTGTATTGAACTCCATCTGTAATTTTACACCCAGCTCTGCATCCTGTCTAGATGCAATAGTAATCCTCAACAACCTTCTACAGTATCCACAATACCACTAGCCTTCATTGTCATCTACACACTAACTAACAATCTTCCAAGTCAATTACAAACATCATAAAGAGTAGGGATTCCAGAACAGATCCCTGCAGAACACTACTAGATAACCCTCTGTTTTTTGTGGGCAAGCCAGTTCTTAATCCATGCAGCCGTTTCCATGGATCCCATGTCACAAGACTTTCTGGATGAGCTTACCATGGAGAACACCTTACTAAAATCCATAGACACCACATCCACTATTTTACCTTCATCAATATGTTACTTCCTCAAAAACCCAATTAAGCTCATGAGGAATGATCTACCACTCACAAAGCCATCTAACTATCCCTAATAAAACTGTCTCCAAATCCTCATAAATCCTGACCCTAAGAATCCTCTCTGTTAATTTGCCCACCACTGACTTAAGACTTACTAGTGTCTGACTCCCAGAATTATCCACATTATTTTCTTGAATAATGGAACATTTGCCATTCCCCCAATCCTCTGGTATTGCTCCAGTGGCTAGTGAGCACGCAAAGATCATCAGTGCCCTGACAATCTCTCCCCTCACTTCCTGTAGTAACCTGGGGACTCACCTATCCTAATATCTTTCAAAAGCTCTAACACTGCCTCCTTCTTAAACTCGACATTAGCATGTTCTACATTGACTCCCGTGTTTGTCAAAAGTCCCTCCCACTGGTGAACACTGAAGCAAAGTATTCATTAAAGATCTCCCCTACTTCTACCTCCAAGCACATTTCCTCCTTTATCCCTGAGTGGTCTGTAGTCATCCTCTGTATAGAATGCCTTTGGGTTTTCCTTAATCCTACTTACCAAGGCCTTCTCATATCCCCTTGCTCTCCTTAGTCCATTCTTTCTTAGCAGCTCTTTTCCCGGCTGCTTTATAACTCGAGCCTGGCTAATTTTTTGCTTCCAAAACCTTAAGTATGCTTCCTTCTTCCTTTTAAGTAAATGTTCCACCTCTCTTGTCAATTATGCTTCCTTTAAATTGCCATCCTTTCCCTGTCTGAGTGAGACAGACTTATCCAGAACCCCATCCAAGTGCTCCCTAAACAATCTCCACATTTCAGCAGTGCATTTCCCTGAGAACATCTATTCCCAATTTACACTCCCAAGTTCTTGCCTCATACCATCTTAATTAGCCCTTCCCCTATTAAATACGTTCCCATACCATGTGGTCTTGTCCTTGTCTGTGGCTATGCTGAAGATCAGAGAGTTATGGTCACTATCTGAAATGCTCACCCATGTAGAAGTCTGTCACTTGATCAGGTTCATTGCCTCCTACTAGATTTAATAATGGCCTCTCTTCATGGCGCGAGTGTGGAACAAGTTGCCAGCAGAAGTCATAGATGCATATTCAGTTGTAATATTTAAGAGAAATTTGGATAGGTACATGGATAGGTGGGATTTTGTCTTGTAGATGGGACTAGACAGAAGATCAGGTTGGTGTGGACTCATTGAAGGGACTTTTTCGGTGCTGTAGTAACCTATTCCTCTATAACCCCAAGGCATTTCCACCATCTACAAGGTGTAGGTCAAAAGTGTGTGGAATGCCCTCAGTCTGCTTGGATGAATGCAGCACCACCAACTTTTAAAAAGCTGAAGACAGCCTGGTTAATGACCTAAACATTCATTCCCACTGCCATTGGCACACAAGAGCTGTAATGCTCACTTCAGTTACTTTACCAAAGGATTCTGAAAGAACCTTCTAAACTGAAAACCTCAACTATTAACAGAGAAAGGGCACAAGTGCATGGGAACACCACCACCTTTAGGTTCTGCTCCAAAAGTCACATCCACCTGATTAGAAAATATGTCACCACTTACTGCAGCAATTGAAGAAGGTGGTTCACCACTACCTTCAGGGCAACCAATGATGGGCAATAAATGCCCATCTTGCCATCGATATCCATATCCTGAAATTAAAATTTGAATATATGAGGATGTGTATTAATGATATGTTGCAAAATGGATAAAACTTAACCTCTGCAGTGTGAATAACCAATATCTAATCCTTGATCAAATAATTGATACAAGCTGAAGTACACTGCCATGGCTCACTTATGTCTCTTGAATTTTAGATTACTTCTCGGATTTTTTTGGCTACCTAGTAAAAATTATTAGACCATAAGATATGAAAGCAAAATTAGGTCATTTGTCCCACCGAGCTTGCTCCGTTGTTTCATCATGGCTAATCCATTTTTCCTCTAATTCATTTCCAGTGAATACAGGCCCAGAGCCATCAAACACTGTTCATAAGACAAGATTGAATAATCTTGGAATCATTTTCATGAGCCTTCTTAGAACCCTCTCCAGTTTCAGCACATCCTTTCTAAGATAAGGGGCCCAAAACTGCTGACAATTCTCCAAGTGAGGCCTCACTAGTGCTTTAGAAAATCTCAATATTACATCCTTGCTTTTATGTTCTAGTCCTGTTGAAATGAATGCTAACATTGCATTTGCCTTCTTTGCCACAGGCTCAACCTGCAAATTAATCTTCAGAGAATCCTACACAAGGACTCCCAAGTCCCTTTGTGCCTCAGGTTTTTGTATTTTCTCTCCATTTAGAAAATAATTTACCCCTCCATTTCTTCTTCCAAAGTGCATGACTATACACTTCTCGACACTGTATTCCATCTGCCACTTCTTTGCCCATTCTCCTAATCTGTCTAATTCCTTCTGTAGCCTCTCTACTTCTTCAAAGCTACCTGTCCCTACACCTATCATCATATCATCTGCAAACTTTGCAACAAAGCCATCAATTCCATCATCCAAATCATTGACATCTGACATAAAAAAGAATCAGTCCCAACATCGACCCCTGTGGAATAGCCACGTCACCAGCAGCCAACCAGAAAAGGCTCCTTTTATTCCCACTCTTTGCCTCCTGCCAATCAGCCACTGCTTTATCCATGCTAGAATCTTTTCTGTAATACCATGGGCCCGTAGCTTGTTACGCAGCCTCATGTGTGGCACCTTGTCAAATGCCTTCCGAAAATCCAGTTACACAACATCAACCAATTCTCCTTTGTGTAGCCTGCTTGTTATTTCTTCAAATAATTCCATCAGATTTGTCAGGGAAGATTTTCCCTTCAGGAAACCATGCTGACTACGGCCTATTTTATCATATGCCTCCAAGTACCCTGAGACCTCATCCTTAACAATCCCCAACATCTTCCCAACCACTGAGATCAGACTAACTGGCCTATAATTTCTTTTCTCTGCCTCTCTCCCTTCTTGAAGACTGGAGTGACATGCAATTTTCCAGTCTTCTGGAACCATTCTGAAATCTAGTGATTCTTGAAAGATCATTACTAATGCCTCCACAATCTCTTCAGCCACCTCTCTCAGAACCCTGGGGTGTACGCCATCTAGTCCAGATGACTTATCTACCTTCCAACCTTTCAGTTTTTTTAAGAAAGTTCTGCCTGGTAATGGTAACTTCACACATTTCATGATCCATGACACCTGGAACTTCCACCATGGTGTTAATGTCTTCCACAGTAAAGACTGATGCAAAATACTTATTCGGTTCATCTGCTGTTTCCTTGTATCCCATTACTACCTCTCCAGCATTGTTTTCCAGTGGTCCAATGTCCACTATTGCCTCTCTTTTACACTTTATATATCTGAAGGAACGTTTGGTATCCTCTTTAACATTATTGGCTAGTTTACTTTCATATTCCATTTTTATCTTCGTGACTTTTTTAGTTGCCTTCTGTTGGTTTTTAAAAGCTTCCCTATCCTCTAGCTTTCCACTAATTTTTGCTGTATTATATGCTCTCACTTTAGTTTTTATGTTGGCTTTGACTCCTTTCCTTTATCTTTCCTTTAGAATACTTCTTCCTCTTTGGGATGTATCTATCCTGTGCCTTTCAAATTGCTTCAAGAAATTCTTTCTTCCTTTTTTTCTGTTTTTTTTTCTTTTTCTTTCTTTTCTTTTAGGTAGGGGTATGTATCGGGGGGGGGAGGGGGGAGGGTAGATATTATTATTCCATGTAATCAAGTTTGAAATTGAATTAAAAAATTATTTAAAAAAGAAGAAATTCCAGCCATTGCTGCTCTGCCGTCATCCCCGCCAGTGTTCTTTTTCAATCAATTCTGGCCAGCTCCTCTCTCATGTCTCTGTAATTCCCTTTACTCCACTGTAACAATGATACATCTGACTTCAGCTTCTCCTTCTCAAATTCAATCATATTATGATTCTTTTACCTTAAGCTCTCTAATCAATTCCAGTTCATTGCACAACACCCAGTAAATAGCTTATCCTCTAGAGAGCTCAACCACGAGCTGTTCTAAAAAGCCATCTTGCAGGCATTCTAGAAATTCCCCCTCTTGGGATCCAGCACAGACCTGATTTTCCCAATCTACCTGCATATTATTGTCCCCCATCATTATTGTTACATTCCCCTTTTGGCATGCATTTTGTATGTCCCATTGTACTTTGTAGACCACATCTTTACGAATGTTTGGGTGCCTGTATACAACTCCCATCAGGTTTTTTAACCCTTGCAGTTCCTTAGCTCTACCCTCAATGATTCAACACCTTCCGACCCTATGTCACCTCTTTCTAATGATTTGATTTCATTTCATTTTTTAACCAACAGAGCAACCCTTCTGCCTACCTGCCTTTCCTTTCGATATATTAAGCTCCCAGCTATAGTCTTCTTTCAGCCACAATTCCTACATCATACATACCAGTCTGTAACTGTGCTACAAGTTCGTCTATGTTATTATGACAGATTAAGTTACAAGTACTTTTAAGGTTTCCTTGGATGCACATTTTAAATTTTTTTGTTTTTTCATTATGTAAGCATGATGTTCTTGTAGAATTGTAGTTTTTTTTAACTACAGTACCTTGATTCTACAGCTGTTGCTTAAAAATCTCTCTTCTGTTTTCAACAGGAAAAAAGTGCACTTATGGTCATAAATGTAAGTACTATCATCCAGAAAGAGGTACACAGCCTCAGCGTTCTGTGGCAGATGAACTACGTGCTAGTGCTAAGAATTCAATAATGAAAACAAATGAAGGATTGGTGAAGAGCAACAGTGTTCCATCTAACAGTAAAACTGAGGCTACATTTGATATCAGATGTATAGCTCCAAAACGACAATCTGATCCAAGTATTCAAACCCCTCTTTATAATGCAGTTGAAGAGAAACTTAGCAATAAAACCAGACTGGAAACCAGGTCTGTGCCCTCTCTCATTAGTGCATCCAATGCTTCAGCTGCATTAATCCCAGGTAGTGCCAGATCAGGTTCTGGCATGCACTTTGTGACACAAGAACAAGGAATGCCATTACAGTTTCCAGCAATTCTAGTAAATAGTCCCCATGGAACACACATGTCATATAATAACCAACGCCCAAAGTGTGACTCTCCTGTTGATGGAAGTTATTATTCTATGATGAATCCTTATCCTAATCTTACTTTACCTGGTACACACAGCCCTGACCAGTTTTCTGTGGATAAACAATACAGATTAAACGAGGTAGGTTCTGAATGCAGCAGTGAAGGTAGTGTCAGCTGTGGTAGCAGTGATTCATATGCTGGATATAATGAGCATGCCTACCGAAGTTCTCCTGTTATAATGCTTGAGGAAAACCTTAAATGTCCTCAGCTTCATAAGCAACATCAACCCCTTCATCACGGATATCATGATGATTTAACGAGAGTTCCAGCTTACAGTAAAGAAGAGCAAAAGTCAATGCACAAAGCTGCAGTCCCTTGCATGACATCACATTTGCCACACACAGTGATTGGAGCTCAGTCCAATTGTCCAGGTGAATATTGTACAGTATCTCATAATGCTCATCACCCTCAGAATATGCATATGAGAACAGCAGTAGGAACTGCAAGGGTAGAAAGCTTTCCAGACTTGCATTTGTATGAAAATCAACCAGTGAGACAAAGAAAACCTTGCGTAGATCAGGAAATGTATGCCAATTGGAATAGGTTTGGTTATAGTGTGGACATTTGCAATTACCTACAGGGATTTTCATTACCTAATAATCCCACGCAGCTATGCTATGATCAATTTACATTCCAAAGCCTACCTGAGAAAAGGGAACAAACCTGGAGGATGCCATGGAGTGGTCTACCAATTGAGCATCTGAATTCACAAAGATTTCCGGATGCTCGTGAAAAGGTCTTCACAAATTTGTGCAACATATTTCCATCTGAACTTGTACGGATGGTGATGAAAAGAAATCCTCACATGATCGATGCTGAAAAACTTGCGGCAGCTATTCTAGTTGAAAAGTCAAAACTGGGTTATTGAATTTAAATGCATCATCTTGGTGTTCTTATTTCTCAGCCCAAATGCTGAGGTAGCTTACATTTGTGAGATTATTCAGAATAAGATGATAAAATACTCTACTTCCTATACAAAAGGGAATATTTTGTGTTTTCATAACTACCTTTTAGACTTTGTATTATTTAAAGCTACAGTTTTCCATAGGAAAATATAAAATGTGTATTTTAAAGCACCTTTTAAATATTTACTTGTGATAAAATTTACTGTTTTAATCTGATATAGCAGTATTAGTAAGCCTGAGTGTGTTTTTTTTTTCATCACAGTGCATTTAGTGGCTTTT